>NC_088250.1:36298750-36619166 GCF_036013445.1 Caloenas nicobarica | reverse complement strand
GACCAAACAGCTTTTTACAGATGCCTCATTAAGAAGGAGAAGATGAAAAAGGCCTTTAAATACCAAGGAAGAACTTTGTCATGTTCTGCATGTTTATTTTAGGGAACGAAGTTCCCAGTGATGGAGGATATTCTCATTATTTTGGGTTTTTACATCATTTCCTGTGGCTGAGAAACATGACAGGGTTACCAATAACGTCTGTATCTACTCTCTGGTAGAAGATTAAGTAAAGAATCAGGGACAAAAGCAACTCAGTGAATCATAGATGTGGGAGGAATGACACAACACAGAGCTTGTCAGACTTTTCTCAGACGAAGTTCTGTAAATAAGTCAATCAAAAAAAAAGACAAGAGCATTTTTACAGAGTCATTTTAGACAAAAGTATTTATCTTAAAACAGATAGTTGCTTGTAACATCATCAGCAAGATGGAATTGCTCCCCATCCCCTCTGGAGCCTTCTCATAACATACAATTGAAAAAGTTTTTAATTTGGATATGAGCCTTCTGCAAAGCATCAGCCTCCCTCAAAGCTCACGAAATCCGCTGGAGCTTCACTGCAAGGTGTAACACGTGCGGTAAAATCAGATACAATTAATTGTTTGCAAGTTCACTCCTGTGGATTTTCTCAACTCTGAAACACGTAAGAAAAAAATTTTAACATAACCTGAGGTGAAGAAAGAGGAGAAGAGAGAGGATGGCGTCAGGGGGAAAGTTAAGAGCCTACAGCCAGTGGGAAGAGACAATACATTCTCAAATGATCTGAACGGTCTGATTTAAGAAAGCAGATGAGAATAGTCTAGCATGGCAAAAGTTATTCGGTACGTCTTGCAATGTTATGAATCTTGTTCCTGCTTCCCCTAGAAGAATGAAATTGAATGTAATCTGCTTTGTGTGCTACCCGCAAGCAACCCATGATGTCACTTGTGAGCTTCTGCTGTAAAACCTGAGTGCCCATGGACTTTCCATGGTTGAAGCAAAAATATACTGGAACTGAGAAAACGTTTCCCCATGAGTCTTTCAAAACGAATAATTCAAACTATTCAGGAGCTTTCCCACCTACTTCACGCACCTACTGCAGGTGTCAAACCCTCCCATCCCTTGGTCAGAGCTCAAACGTGCCACCCAGGTCCCCTGCAACCCCCTGGAGCTCCAGGGCTCCTGCAGCCCCCGGGTCCCCGAGCACAGGAGGGTCCCAGCACCCCCAGGGAAGCCCCAGGTATCTGGCTGGAAACGGCTTGAAGGGATCAGGCTCTCAGCCCATGAGTGGGTTTGGTGAGGGACACTCCTGTGACTTCAGAAATTACACTGGGATTGCTCTGGCTCCATCTTCACTCTGTGGAAGGCACAACAGACATTTATAGCACTGTGCAAACAAAAAATACCCTGCTGAATGCCCTCCTGCACAAGTAAAATCAAGACTCCCTGGCCATGGCAAACAAGCAGTAATGACCGCCAAAGGCAGAGGAACAACCTTTACCTCATGTTTCTCCCCAATATAATTTTTAATTATCAAAAGCTGCTTACAGGTTAATATCTTAATTTCCCTCTTACATAAGTTTTTGTCAAGATCAGGTATCTCTAGCAGCCTCATTGTCTGGAATTAATCCAGTTTGTATTGTTTCAGCTAAGAGAGAAATCTGATTTTATATGATTATGTGCAGTCCAAGCAAAGCTAGTAGCTTTGTAAAAATCATTTTTACAATGATTTGTTTGCTTGTAACTTTTTTGTTCCTCTCCTTTTACTCTGAAAGAGAACAGGGTTATGTTCACTGCAGGAATAGTTCTTTCATAAGAAGGCAAAACCGGGTGGCTCTTGCAGTCTGGGATGACCTTGTAATGAATGTGTTTGTGACTCCTGAGCAGCATCAGTGTGTCACTACTGGAGTTTAGGACTTTGAAATTTGGTAAGGAAATAATTTTTAGCTCACACATTTGTCTTTCAGTCTTCTGATGAAAAATTAATAGTTGTTTTCAAAGCTATACAGGCTTACAAAATATGTTTGGTGTGAGACGGCTGCCCTTCTACTGCAGCTCTCAAGATTTGCCTATTTCCCATTAACCTGCCAAATGCACATATGGTGTAAACTCCTTACTCTACACTGTGCTAAAATTGAGGATCATTTTATTACACGCTGTTCATAACAGCATAGGACATTCATGGCCAAAATGCTTCCTTTAATTGTCCAGTTCCTCAAACTTATTTTGTCTCCAAATGCGAAATCTGAGGAAGTATTGTACACATCTAACTTCCTTCACAATCGATAGGAGCTGCAAGTAGTCAAGACAAATCAGTGCGTGCTCCTAAATTGACAAGACAAATTGCTGCAGAGAGGAAACATCATCATTCTGGTTTACAGATGGGATGGAGATGTCAAGTGGCTCAAGGTCATGCAGAAAATCCTTTGGTGGAGCTGAGATCTGTATCGAGGCCTCATGAGTCACAACTCAGGCCTGGTAACTGCAGCACTATGAAAGCAAATATAGTAAATAGGAGTGTAATAAAAATGCTGAACCTTCCTCCATCTTCCTTATGAACTCTGAAATCAAACGGCTACACGCACAAACTCAAGGGACATAAAGTATTGTTTGTGGGTTTTAGACCCCTTAAGATATTTTAGAGGACCAAAACTTGAAATTTCACCCAAATCCCCTTTGATTTCAATTAGGAAAGGATCCAATCACATAAAAAAACACTCAATCAACTGTATCATACAAATATAGTTGAAGAAAAGAAGGAAAAGTCTTTCCTGCACTAACTTCATAAGACACAGAATTTCTTTTCTGTTTTTTTCCCTACTTCTTCCTAGGCCACTGTAGCCTAATAACATGTTCCCAGCTTTGAAAATGGCTCCTTCATTCTAACATGTTTCTCCAGTTTTTTTTGTGAACTAGACTTGTTGGTTCAAAAGGCTGAGAATATTGTGAGAAGCAGCATTTTGTTTATTTTAACTGGGTTTCTGCTGTACCCCTTTGAGCAGGGGTAGGGAACTTTCCCCTTTGGAGGGAAAAGTTCTCAAGGCAGCCAGATTACTGGTTTGTCTGATTTTGTCTGCAAATTTGCTTCCTTGGACATTTGGGTTTTTATTCTGAGTTTTTGGCTACTATTCTCCTGGATTAAGTGTCTTTCTTGTCACCTCACAGATGGAGGTTTAGTGTTGGACATTGCTGATGCCCATTCCACCGCTACAAAAATGGATATTGTGTTTAATGCTTCATTGTCAGAACATACTGGTTGTTTAATGATTCATAAGTTTTCTTCAGAGTTGTGTATTTTACCTTCAGTTATGACCTTTATTAACTTCATTGTGGCAGCTGTACTATGTGTTTTGCCCTAAGTAGAGATTATTTATGGTGAAATCTGAAAAAACTTGTGTTAGTTTGAAGAATATTTTTCATCTGACTTTAAAACACCAGTAAAACCACGTGTTAGCGCATGCAATTGTTTGTACAGCTTTTCTGGAAAGAGTTTTGTGTGTTAAGCTCTTAGGAGATCTACTTAATGAATGTATGTACTCATTTGCTTCTTTCTGACACATATTATTTTGATTATTCTGACGTCTATTACTTTGATTGCCGTGTTCACACTGCATGGCATCCACGAGGGCCGCGAGGGAATATTCTACATATTGAAAGGAAAAAAAAAATTGATTGCCTAATATAATTGAGGGATTGTAGTAGTCTGCTCTGCTCCTTTTGCTGGTTTTATATTAATTCATCGATCGAGAGCGAGTTTATCTCATTCCCCTATTTTGTTCACAAAGCAGCTTCCACGAGCTGGATTGCAATTTATCTGCATAGCACAATAATGTAATTCATCTCCTGTGGTAGCTGGAGCATTTTACAACTCAGCCGTCCCTTGACAGCTTTGTGTGTTGACAGTTTCAGTAAATGGTCCCTCACATAGTATCTTGCTAATGCTTCATCAGCTCAGTAGCTCCTGTACTTCCCATGAACTGGTGGATACCTCAACTTTTCCTCCTCCTTACACTAATAAGAAAAGATAAAACATCTCCCATCCTGGACTCTTAACTCTTATTTTCTCTGCATTTTTTTAAAGGCTGATCAACTTATATTTGGCTCAGAAGGCAAAATTCTACAGAAAAAGTCTAAAGACGATACAGAGACAAGAGAGTTCTTGGAAGTTCCCAAATTTAATAGCTCTGCAATGAGTTTCATGGTAAATGTGGAGCATGACTAGGGATCTGAACTAGACCGTTCCTTTACAGAAAGGAGCCTGTGTTGGATCAGCTCCTGATTGCTTTTCATCTCAGTTTAAAATTGTATTTTGCTGATGTTTGACCCTCATGCAAACTTTTAATGGAATTTTAGCTCATTGATTTTCTACAGCCCTATATGAAGAACAAAGGGAGGGAAAACTCAGTCACTAGCTTATTTAATACCTAAGCTAACATTTTGTTACGAACAACTTAATAATTAAAGGTTGCTTTAGAATTAGCATTATTAGAGCCCACTGCATTAGTCTGATATGTTATTTGTTGATTTGATCCAGCTACCAGAACAGGCAGATTTTCAAATATCTTTCAGAGATTATTTTTAATAGGTTGCTTTGTCCCTTTCCTCCAATTATTTGCTTTATAATCAACTATGGGCATGCTATAAAATTAGTTGACTGTGACTCAGCCTCCCTCAATAACACAGCACAGATACTTTGATTCACTCAGGCTACCTTATCATTAGCTCTGTTCTTTTCTTAATGGGCTAAAGAAAAAAAAAATTCACAGAGCCATTTGGTCTGTTCTTTTATTAGATGTTAAGATTAGAGCTAGCAACAAAGACATAAACAGGGTGAAATATAATTAATTCCTTGTTTCTATTTTGCAAGAAATACAAGGAAAATGAAGAGGAGGCTGTTTCCTACCCCAATGTGCTTGCAACCTATTCTTCAAGCGCTAAAATACATGGACATTTAATTTTCTGAATGTGTATAAAGCAGAGTAAAAATAAAGGAAAAAGAAAGCTATCTTTCTCCCTTAGCTAGCCAATAACCACCCCAGAAGGTGTTCTTTGCTCCAACATTCTTCTAAGTGCCAGCGGAACTCAGCCACCCACACCCCATAACATTCCTGAAGTATTTGGGCTTCTTTTCTCCTATAATATCCTTTAAAAGTCTCACTCATAGTTGTTGAGCATCGGAATCCTCTAGTTTCAAACAATTTTCTGTCCTTTGCCTGGACTACTTATTCCAATTGATCCTGTAGAATAAATCCCTAATAAACCACTGCACACAGTGACACTGGGAAAGCTGGAGTGGCCGGCAGCATTCCCAGTCTGGAGCACTCGGGCTTGAATGTGGAGAGTTTAAGTCTGACTTAATCCCTGTCCTTAGTGTGTGCTTGGGTGAGGGTATTAGGCTTAGAGATACTGATGTACTTCAGGATAGCTGGATTTAAGTCGCAGGCTGTGATCCCAGCACAAGCTATACATCTCCCAGAGGAATTACCTCCAATTTTACGACTATTTTCTCCTCTTGACATGATTGCAATGCCTTGCAATACAAATAGCTTTGACATAAATCACAAATCTACTACCCATCCCCGTTCCTTCACTTCTTCCTTTTTCATGTTTTCCCGATAACTGATATTTTAGTCATGAAAATCACCCACAGTTATTCCTGCTGCTTCGTAACATCTGTTACCCGCTAACATTTCTCGTTCTGTTTGCTATCACCTATACTCCTTGCATGGGCGTGTAGATACTTTCTCTCATTAATACACTCCTGACAATATTATTCATCTGCTGCTTCAAAACAACTTCATCTTCTCCCTGAGGCCTGAGCTTGCAATCGCCTCCTGAGAATACCAAGCATCCTCATTAAGTGGCGGTGGGACGCGAGGGGACCTGGTGAGCTGTGCCCAGGGACAGAAACACTCACCAGTTCAGAAACCTGTGCTGAGGGAGCTTCTTTACCACTCAGAAAAGCTGTCGGCAAAGACGCCAAACAGTACTTGTTTATACAGTGATTAGCTGGAAAACAAGCTGTCTTCCAAAGTCTGATTTTTGTGGTGGTATTGGATTTTCTTTTTTAAGACCCTTGAAGAAGACAACTTTATTTTGGCTTTTTTTTTTTTTTTTTTTTTAAATCTGGTTTGCTGAGAAACCACAGAATCACAGGCTGGTTGGGGTTGAAGGGACCTCTGGAGATGATCCAGTCCAACCCACCTGCTAAAGCAGGTTCACCAGAGCAGATCACACAGGAAGGTGTCCAGGGCGGTTTTGAAATCCTCCTCTGATAGCAAAGCACAGGCTTCTGAAGAACCATTTGGTGAGGTTCTCAGATTTAAAAGTTTGCAGCTGGTCAGCACATGGGGATAAGGTACACCTTTGACAACCTTAACATATTAATACTTACGTTGCTTTTCATGTGGCTAAATCGAGTATCAAACTAAAACATTGCAAGACTGTAAAGAGTAGCACAGGTGGCCACATGTGTACGTAAGTATAGGAAATACCATTTTGGCCACTGCTGTTATTGCTTCATGTAATTATCGCTCGAAGTAGTGCTGCAGAAACGCAGCAAGAAAAATTACGGTGGTTACAAAAAAAAAAAAAAAAAACCACCGCCATACAAATCCACCCATTAAGCGGGATTTTTGCCTCCGAATTCCAGAGGTTCACCTCTGGTACAGCGACCTCTGCACTGCGATCGTCTGTGGAACAATTCACAGATTACATGACTTCCCAAAGATAACCTACTTCGGGTTGAGTAACTGCTGTTGATGCACGCAGGAAGGTTTTTTTTCTGTCTAATTGCTTAACAATTGAAAACAATTAAAAATTTACTTTTCCACTGAGACAAAACTGGGAAAAAACCCCAAGTGCTAACTGATAGCTTGATATTTTGTTAATTGCTTCTGACAGGAAAGATGTTGTGTTTTAGGATACAGGAGCTGGATCAATCTCTTCTGTCACAGACAAGTGCCCTCAGAACTGGTCTATCGATTATGCCAGAGAGAATATCTTTAGATCTCTTATTTGAACTCCTTCACTTTCTATTAGTAATTAAATACCTCTTGGAATAAGGGCTTCAGCATCAGTCTCCCATGTCTTTGTCTACTGTAAAGGTGTAAATAACTGCTATGGACAGCAGGGTCATTCATTCTGTGGTGTACAGAATATTTGCTATTCGTAAAAAATAAAAATAAAGCAATTCCAGTACAGAGTTAGGTAGAAAGACTGATCATTCAATTGATCGATACACGCTTTTTTGGACAAAACTACACACCCAAGTGCATGAGCCTCCAAATGCCTCCTTTCCTAAAAGGAAACCTGTAACACAAAACCCCAGTACAGGTCTCCTCAAAACTTGCACATTTCTACAAAAAGTTTCATTAACAGAATATAAACCAATCACTTAAAATTCCTGACCAGCTCTAGTGCAAGCATACATTTTTTAGAAGAATGAACAAGCTAAATAAAAGGGGCAGTAAATTTCAATATTAGCAATGATACTTGTTTGTGAGTCCCCAACAATGCAGAAAGAAGTGATTTATGTTCATTTGTGCTTATGAAGCAATGTTCTAACTCACTGATTTTCAACTGGTTTTTTTTCGTTTTTGTAAAAGGTCCCTTCCTGCAAAAAAGCAAGCTATGGAGTATCCTGCATCCCTTACTGTTTTATGCTTAAGGGAGGGCATAAGGGGATTGGATATTTTGCATGAAGAAAACAAGATGAAGTAAACTTAATTTTTGCTTTACAAAAATCATAATTTTACTGCAGGAAAGGAGTCCCTAATTTGGGAGGCTCTGATGAGGGCCCTGGAGCTGGGGCAAGAGGTACCGCTGGCACACAGCTGTCAGCTGAATGGGGATATATCTGAGTAAATTCTGCATGAAGGGCTGGGGGCTATTGTGCTATGTGTTACATGAACTGAAATCTGATGTTTTAAGAGCCCTTGTAGCTTAAATAATATTTCACCCTATAAGATATGCCTGGGAACACCCACTCTCTAATATGAGAGGGTTCGAGTGAGGGCTGGGGAGGTGTTTCCCCCATCCAGCCTTGGGGGAAAGGCTGCTCTGGGTCTTGCTCCGTACCCATCTCTTATAGCTTCTTCAAGGCCATGAGATTATTCCTGCTCCTTAAAGCCACCTTCATTTCCTGACGTGTTGTCTCACACTAAAGTGCACTGTTAAGCTGCTGCCATGTTTTTCCATTCAGGTAGAAATTATTGTTCTATATAGTTTGATTTTAAGAGTGCATTCTGGCATCCATTTGGGGAAAAGGCACTATATAAAAGCAAAATCAATACGAGGGACAGTTATATTTCCTGAGCTTTTTCATTAGCTATAAAATATATACATTCAAGAAGAGAGGGAGAAACAATCTCAGTTTTTCCTGGACTGATGGAGGACAAGACAAAACACAGAAGAATATGCATGAATATACACTGGCAGGAGCATGAACGATGCAGCTTTGCTGGGCGCAGGCAGATCTCTGCTCTCAATACAGCCAAACACTCCTGCAAGACACTGGCCTCTCCTGTGACAGGTATCAGGCCACTGGAAAAATACATAAATAGATGTATTTTGGTAAATGAGGTGCTCCTTGACTTGTTCTCCATTTTCATTAAAGCCAAACTGACCACTGGCTGAATATTCACAGGGAAACTTTGCCTTTGCTCAGCACTAAGAATGAATAGAAGAGCAAGAAAATAGCACTGTGCCAAATTCTTCCTCAAATTTCCACTGAACTCTACCCATGTTATCTTTGTTCTTTTCTCCAGAAATGTACCAAAACATTCTTTCTACCTGAGCAGGCTTTCAAGCATCCTTGGATAAACCTCTCGTCACCTCATGCAATATATTTTCTAAGATTTGCAAGCATAGAACTGGAACAAATTCTGATAAAAATGTAACCTATATTTATACGATTTACAAACTAAAAGATATTGCAGTGAATTTTTACCAAAACTAAATAATTACTCCTTTGTTTAAGCCCAGCTGAAAAACTAAAATTCATACTGCTGCATAAGCCAGTATTCTAACACAGGTTTCTAAACTGTAAGAGCAAGTATCTTATTTTAGCTTAGAGTAAAACTTCAAACCACAGTGTCTTTTCAATATCAGCAAGCAATTATGTGAGGGAGAAATTGCACACAAGCCTTTTTTTTGCTTTTTAACATGAGCCTTCTATAATGGCATTTTCATTAGTAGGAAATACCTGTCGTCTGTGGGAAAAATAATTTGTCTTGGTTTTTGAAAACTAAATTATCCTCTCTAAAAGATTAGCCGAAAAAACACTGTAGAAATTTACAAGCATTCCGGTTTAAATACAAAGTTTTGCTTCTTTCTGGTGACCCCTAGTGATCTATACGGTGAGAGAGTTCAAGAGCAAACCCAACAAGTTAGTTATTTCTGAAACTCAGATAAGGCACCTGGAAGATTTTATCCGTGCGATTTTGCCACTAGCCCATAATTCAGGGAACTGGGATATAAAGGCCCAGAAAACTTGGAGCGTGATCGTTCGTTTGAAACCCAAGTGAAGCTGCGAAGGAACATGCGACCTGAGAACCAACAGTGCCAAAGGGCAGAAGAGCATTTGTAGGACAGCCACTGTGTAAAAATCTCTTGGGTTTAACATACCAGTTACACTATGTGATTACCATAAAGAAGCTTTACATATATCTCCCTTATGGTTTGTCTTTTTGCCTTATGCTCTCAGATTTGTTACTCACAGAGGTTCCCATCCTGTTTTGGCTTCTCTGAGGGTTCCCAGTGAAGTAACACAGCGAAGCAAATAAGGATTGGGCTGCAAAACTAGGGAAAAAGCAGCCACTACGCGGAATTTCATTTTTATTATCACAGATATCTGGCATACAGATCAAAACTTGCTTCCAACCCATCTCATGCAGGTAAACCAGAAAGATGTCTCTCTCCCTGCTTGCATGACCATTATATTACATGGCTGCGAGGCGCAGCTTGTTGAACGTGTAATTTCACCACGAGGGAGGGCTCCTTGCTGCACGCACACCGCTGCCTTACAGGGAAGGTTCGGATTAAAAAGAACGAGCCTCCAGCTAGCACTGCCCTGCTTCTGCAACTGCACAGTACATCTCATGCAAATAAGAGATGCTTGTCCACCAGATCCATTCCTCCCGAGTTCATGACTGTAAGATGAGCGACAGCAAGATGTTTTGGTGCCGTTGTGCCATCCATCGCTGTCCCAGGCCCTGCCCAGAACGCACCTCGCCCCAACATCTGCTATTTCCAGCCTTCAGCTCCTGCTCAGTCTTCTCCTGGGCAGCAGTTGGAGCTTGGACATTTGGTCTCCCCCAGCACCCAGGAGGAAGGCGTAGGAAAGTATTTCTTGTTTCACCTCTAATTGTAGCAACAAGGTAGAACTTTACATTTTTATCAGCCACTTTTCAGTATCTTGCAAAAACTGAGTTTTGGTTTGAAACCAAATGGAAGAATGCACCTAATTTCTCACATAGGAATCTCCCATCATGAACCCTCTTAACACCTTGTTAAGTTCAAGGCTGTTGGTCCTGTCCATTGATTTTCACTGGGAATATATCAGCCATACAGAGAGTAGTTTGGCTCTTTTTTGCATTATAACAGCTGCCCTCAAAACCATTTTCATTAAAAAAAAAAAACCAAAACATTGAGACCAGCCTTACATGTCACAGATTCCTGTTGCATATTTTTAATTGCTTCTCACAAATCAAACTATTGGAAAAAACACATTTGCCATCTGAATATTTCATTTGCTAATGTGAGGAAAGAAATTTCCCCTTCTGTTTTTATAGCAGAAAGATTCATCACAGCTTGCTAAATTCTAGAGTGATTAAGTCATATTAAAGACATAACTAAAACAACTGCTTGATTTCTGGCTTCTAAAGTTTTATACTTGGTTCAAGAACACGTTTTGATTTTGAATGGGATATTATTTCTTCACTATAATAGAAATATTGCTCTCCTTCCAAAACTGGTCATAATGAAGTCAATAAAATATGCACAGAAGAGATGCAAGCAGCATTTGGCTCAATATAAAGATTGATAATGTAACCACCTAAAAAATATGCTTTTTATCATCATAAGTCTCTTCTGGCTTTTTATAGTTTTCATTGAGCAAAACAATCCATCATACTTGAACTTCATGCACGTTCCCGAAGCCAACAGTTAGTACAAGTCAATTTTTAATTATGATATTTTTATAAAACCTACAATTTATTTCCTGATTTTGTAAAATACTTTAAACAGTAAGTCATCAATATAAACTATGCAAATCTCAAGTGACCCCAAAGTCATTAATCTGACTGGATTTCACAGTGAAACACACTATAGCAATAACCCACTAGCTCTCTGTCTGACACCACAGAGCAGCAAAGATGGCTACAGCAGTCACGGACAATGGGAAATCACAGCTTTGTTCTAAACTACAGTGATTTTTAACCTTTTAAATAAATTGCCCATTGTGTTTAGTATACCTGATGCAGTCTCACATTTTGGGCCAAAGAAAAATGGATCTGTTAACTCTGAGAAAAAAAGATAATAAAAGGTTATAATCTATAATGCCATGGAAAGAGAAATGTACCCCTACTCCAAAGTACTGAGCTTTACGGTCAGCCTACCAGCGAACTCGTCCCCATCCCTTTCCTACAGAAAACCACAGCAAATCCTGTTGTTGGTAGCAGAAAGAAATCTGCCCGGGAGATCTGAGAACAACGTTGTCCTTTGGTAGCAGCAGCAGCAGCTCGTGCCAGTTTCCCGCAGTCCTTTCTGCTTTGAAGAAAAACCAAAACCTCTGTTGTGCCAAACCCCTTCCTGGTGGCTTTTTACTGCCACAGCCCAAAGGCTGCAGAGCTGTGAGGAAGGTGCTTCCCCCAGCCCCGACACCTGCTTCTCTCAGTTAAGCCAGTTTGTGTGTGACCACTTTAAAAACCTCCTTTTTTTTTTTTTTGGTTTTCCAGCTGTTCTCTCTTTGGGTGGCCACCTCAGTCCTTTCCAGCTGCTCTCTCTCTAGGCACAGCTGAGCCCATCCTCATCTAGACAGCAGCCTTCTGCCTTTAGTTGTGTCCATGGACATCACCTGTATCCTTGTGGACATACTACTATTAAAATGCCATTGAAGTATGTAAGGATGAGACGGCGGCACTGGGATGAATGTGTTGGTTTTTTTCCTTTTTTTCCTTTATGTGCAAGAGAGAAAGTAATGGGATTTAGCTTGTATTCTTCACTAAAAAGAGTACTTCATGTGTCTTTTTTTTTCTTTCAAAGGTAGGATGTGGTTGTTGTCTGAACTAATGAACTAATATCAGCCCAGTTCATGCAGAACAAAAAGAAGAGCTATTAGAAGGCAGAATATCCTGGCTGTTAGACCTTTCCAGCTTCTTTTGCTTTCTACATCCTTTATTTCACTTTATGAACGTTTTTGCAGGACACCAGCAGGCGAGTGGAAGCAACTGCAGCATTTTAGGATGTTTGCTAAAATGCAGTTGCAGAGTAGAGCAAGATGGCTTAAAAGAAAAAAAAAAATAACCTTTCCTAAGGAACAGTTCCCACATAGTCCATTCTTTCTTCAGCTCTTGAAATAGTTTCTCTTCCCATTTACAGAGTAAGATATACAGTCTGTACTTCAGTTCGTATTTTTTGAACTTCAGATGCTCTTCCCCATATTAAAACATCTCACAGGCAAATGCATATCCCTATTTATACTTTTTCTATTAACCCAGTTACACGGTGGCAATAAAATTCCATAATAAGAAATAAGAGCTCTCATTGCACATTCACAGAGCCCTCCAAAGAACAGAGGAAGAAAAGACCATAAGTCTCATAAATCCAGCTTAATTTATTCAAAGTGAGAGTCTAAAAATCAGACATTTTTATATTCCCAGATATTTATGTTAAGATGGTGAATGTATAAACTCCCCCAACAATAATTCAATAATTGATGATTAAAAAGATAATAGTTTCCAAAATTTTTTTATCAAAAAGTGAAATATTATAAACAATAATGTGGCCTGTAGGCATTAAATCAAATGTGCTGTGGGTGAGGGCAGGAACAGCATTTCAGAACTTCCAGAGCTCTCTGATCCCCTGAACCAGAACCTTCCAGCTTCGCTGCTTCAGCAGCTGCAGTAATATCCAGATATTCTGCCTTTATCAAATACACACAAGTAATCTGTGGAGGGGATTCAATGCATCACACTCCTTTTCAGTCTCCAGAAGGTTTTTCAGGTGTTACATCCACAGGAGGAAGGGGGTGTCCTGCTAGAGCTGTCAGTCCAGCCGGCCTGGCTGGAGAAATCTTTGGCTTTTTGCAGGACTTGTTTTGGGCACACCCAAGCCTGGAGAAGCTATACTGGCAAGAGGAGGTGGCCAATGCCACCATGCAGTGCTCCTTCCATTACCTTACAAAAGCCCCTCCTATATGAACCATGCCATTGCCCTTGCCCAGCCCAAGATCCTTGCTATAGAGGCAACCATCAAATCCATGTTAAAAACAGATATTTTGCTCAAGTCACCTAGATCTTTACCTTTCAGCAGGTAGAAATTCCCTATTTTCCACCCTACATACCTTCATAAATGTTTTTATAGCGGATGTTCTCACAACAATGTTCTCCCTTAGCATACAGAGTTCCCTTCCCTGCTATGTATGCGTCAGCAACACAAAATGCACCCCCAATCTCCCTTTTGCTAGGCTAAGCAAATTAATTTTAATCTCTACTTACAAAGCAAGCTCTTCATTCCCCTAATTATCCTAATAGCCATTCCCTCTGCTTGCACAAATCTGAAATTGTAAGCAGAGATCCAAATGAGGTCTATACAGCGGCATTAATTGAACTGTTGCTCTACTGTATTTTCAGCACTGGAAGTAGCTTTTCACATTAAGGTGGAAACAGTCACCTTGTGATCAGATAGTGTATCCTTATTTTATTGACCCAATTCTATTGTTAATTCTCAGGCTTGCTAATGTACTGCTCTGCCCTGGAAGTATTCAAGAGTATTCAAGTCTCATTTGTATATGAACAGGACTTAAAAGGGTTTTTGGAGATAATTCTAGATAAGAGTATAAGATGTGTGCATACTCATTTCAATGGTATTTGTTAGAGAAAGGAGGAAAACGAATATGCAGCAACAAAGGAAATTCTGTGACTCAGCTAGAAAGGTAAAAAGCAAGGAATCCACTAAATATCAGTCTTTTGAGATAATAGCTTTCACTGTTCGGCTATTCTTCACCAGTTCCTTATCTAAAGCCTCTGTGGCACACGCTGATGAGAGAGAATTTGACCTGCAGAGCCTCACAGGAGAAAGCGATGTACACTCTGGGTGCACTTTTCAGCCACTTAATTATGAATGCATTTTGTTGATCATATAGAAATCAAGAAAATAGGGCTCTCTCTACCTGGAGGGAAGGTTCTGATTTACAGTATTTCTGCTTCTGGAACTTATTTCTCCTGTTTAAAATTGTTCGAGTGTGTGTCAAGGTCAATATTCTCCGAGGATGCAGCAGCCAACAATGCAAAATTTGTGCCTGCATGATTTTTGTGTCATTATGAAATTCTCTTGCTGCTCTCAGGAATTCCCACACAACCAATCATTTCTGCTTTGCTCTTTCCCATTCAAGTCATTGCGAAACACTCCAAAACCAAATGCAAATGCAGATCAGCCTGCTTCCCACCTGACAGCAGCCTAGAAAACTGATGGCGAATTGCTTGTTGGGGTTTTTTGGCATCCTGGTGAGTCTGTCTTTCTCTAGGAAAGGGAAGGCATCCAGCCTGGTTTGTTCTGAGTCAGGCTGGTGCGTGACATGCAGCACCACCACAATCTTTGTGATTTTCCTGTCTCTGCCTCCCAGAACATCTTATCTCATTCTTCATAGTCACAGGGGCTTTTATGAAAAAAGGAGCTGCACAGGGCTTGAAGAAACAGGACAGCAACAGGACGAGAGGAAATGGCCTCAAGTTGTGCCAGAGGAGGTTTAGATTGGATATTAGGAAAAATTCCTCACGGAAAGGGTTGTCAGGCATTGGAACAGGCTGCCCAGGGCAGTGGTGGAGTCACCATCCCTGCAGGGGTTTAAAAGACACATACATAAGGCTCTAAGGGACACAGTTTAGTGCCAGTGTTAGGTTAATGGCTGGACATGATGATCTTGAGGGTCTCTTCAAATCAAAATGATCCTATGATTCTATAGGCTAGATGGGCTCAGCAGCCACCACGGTCCCCTGCCACTTGCTGTCCATGAAATACAGAAAAGTCAGGCAAAATATAGACATGTTGGAGTCAAATGGCCTTTTTCTAGAGTGAAAGGAACAAGGACTTAGATACTGATTTTATCCAAGACCCATAGGAGAAGATTAGTTATTGCTGTCTGGTGTCTGCAGAGAGCCACAGTCTTGCTCTCGCTCAGCCTAATGACGCACTGGCATTTGTGCTGTATTTCAGTCTTCAGCAAGCGTTCACATTAACATAAGGAGGGTAATACTTATGTGTTAGTTTCTGTATTTGACTTGAAGAGGCAGATGAATAAAACTAAATAAATGTCAACTGTTAGACCATGAGACTTAATGTGCTTTTGGAAACAGGAGAGGGAAGTTTTAATTGCAGAAAGATTTTGAGATGCCTTCCATCTGATGGTAGTAACTGTGGTTTAGCAAATCAAACCCCAGAATTTATAGCCAGGCCCAGCACCCATTTTGTTTAGATTGCTTCTTATGAGCAGTATTGACCAGTCACGAAACAGCCAAAAGCCCAGGTGGCTCTCCTGCAAATGTACATTTTAGAGCCTTGAGACCTGATCCTGCAGCTGCCAGCATCACCCTGTGAAGACCATTAGCAGCTGGCTTCACATCCAGAAAAAGAAAATTAAATATGCCACATTTTCATGGCCATCAATCAGCAGATGCAGTGCCAGGAAAGCTTCATAATGATGTAGATATTGCCAACTGACTTTGCAGAAAAAAAAAAAAATGTCCTTTTGGGGAGAGAAACACGTAGGCAGGAGACAACAGATGATCTCAGTGTACACTTGTGGGGGGGTGGGTAACGATCCCTTTCTTATTTGGACGGGAGGGGACTGAGACCAGAAAGCATCTCCCCTGCCAGAGGTACCTGCTCACCCTTGCGCCCAAGGCAGCACAGGAGCAGGAGAGCACATTTCTCAGCATAGTGGCCATGGGCTCCTCTACAGCCTCACGCATTCAGAGGAGGAGCTTCGCATGCCTTGCTGAGCTTTCTGTTCTTGCCAGGAAGACAGTTCTGAGAGCAGAAGACCTTAAAACGAAAAATAAAGGTGGAAAACTTGGAGTTACATAATGAATGCAAGCACAGTGGGGAGCAATACAAAAGTATTAATTAACTAGATGTTGCTTTTTGGGTTTGGTTTTTCTTTTTCCATTAATGTTCTGCAAAATGACTGAAAGCTATCAGCAGCATCGCTGCTCTTAAATGTCATATTTCTAAAGATCTGTCTGCATGTACCCCTTTTTATTATCTTTACTGACTTCCTGACAGAGACACTGAAATGTCTGGCATGACTCACGCTGTGAGCAATCCTTTTGTGAGAACTGAATGAAAACAAGCTGATAACAAGGGCAATTTCATTAAAAAAAACCAGCCAGGTGACTGGTTACATGGGATGGTATTGAAATTATGCATGCAGAACTCTAACACTATCATATTGTTTTAGATCATGTTTTCCATGGCGCAGGAGAAAATATCTTTGTCAGTTCAGTGGAGAAAGGTTGGAGATGATTGAAGTAAAACAGCGGGAGGAGGCTGATATGATTAAGTCACATAGCCAACTGCCCATGTATAACACAGTAATGGAGGTGAAAGTAGAGGGCAAACTAAAATTAAGTCGAAAGGACACAGGAGACAAGAGGCTACACATACAGGACAAGGAGAGGATGTGCAATGAGCTGATTTGTACAGCAGGCAGAGTGCGAAATATTCATGCCCCGTATTTAGATATTTCCCGTTAATATTGATGCAAATGCTGTGCTGGAATGGACAGTCTGTTTAGCAAGCATGCATGGAGAGAAGCATGTTTAATTAATTTTACAGTCGTGGGCAGAGAGGTCAGATGACAGCCTGTGAGTAAAATCCCCAGCAGCCAGATTGGACAACAGGAGAAAAAAAAAAGTATTTAGGAGAAAAACAGGGTCAGCTCTGGACCCCCTCTGGTGATTGTTCACACTTCTTCAGCAGAAAATAAGGTCTTAATTTTGCTACAAGCCACCAGGTAAGAATATAATTATTGTAGGAAGTCTTGGTTGCTACAAAGCCAACATAGCCTACTTTAAATTGTTCCCTCTGGGTACGGGGACGCTAGATACAAGTCAGAAAACAACTGGTCATAGGAGCCATAGGGCAACCAGGGTATCAGCACCGTAGTGCTCTCCAAGGAAGAAATGATCCATAAAAAGTCACTAGAAACTTCTACAATTTGTTACAGAGTCTGCTGTGGGTCACATCATGTCAGGTTGGCATTTGGTCCCAAGTAATGTCAAGCAAATGAGTTTGGGAAACAGAAAGCTTGCAAAAATCACTTTTGGTAGTCACCTTCATGCTGCCGTTTCAGGCTTTTGTGGCACTGTTTCTGCTTGAGGCCTGAGTTTACCTCAGATTCATTTCCATTGACAATTGACATCATTGCCCACGCTCACAAAGAGTTGTGCAAGTCACAGTTACCATCTCCAAACGTTTCCGGAAGACAGGAGGACTGCCTGGTACAATCACAGTCACCAGACTGCTAGAAATTCCTGTGAATTTGTGTAGACACTAACACCATATTAATATCTCCCTCTGTGGATAAGGAACTACAGAGAGAAAAAGGGAGAAAGATCCTGTCCTCCCCTCCCCAGTAGCCATCGGTCTGGGAGATAACAGCATTAATTTGAGAAATTTCACTCGGGCGGACTCAGAGCAGAGCCCAAGCCTCTCATTTTGCAGTCTCTCATGTGCTTTGATTACTCCATAGCACAAAGCTTTCTCCCTTTTCTTGTCTCCCTTTTTCACCTCCAGCAATTCTGTTCTTAAAAAAAAAAAAAAAAAAAAAAAAAAAAAAAAAAAAAATCACACAACGGTAACTTCAATGGAAAAAACACACTTCTGAGAAAATCTCAGCTGTGGCAAGTCAACATCGTCCAACAGAAAAATTTTTCAGAGAGCTCATGGCCAGCTCCGGCATTGGGATTTCAGTAGCCGCTAAGCTTAAGTGCCTCATATTTCTGCATATCAGGATCATCAGTCAGGCACCGAGAAAACGAGGAGCATAAAAGTAATGATCACCCCCGACATGGCCAGAGTGACTTATCTGGTGTGACACAGGCCCCTGTGGCAGCCGTATCAATCACCTCCTTGGGGCAGCATTCTCGGAGTATTTTTTTTTTCCTCCAAAACATCAATAATAGCTAACATTTTTTAAACACTGTCATCCATTTCAGTCAATCTTGTTCTTCATAATTTCAGTCTCTTTCTATTGGGAAATTTAGAGTTTATTTCATAGTATGAGGTGTCAAGAGAAAAACTGCATCAAGGAACAACATCCTTTCCCTTGCCACTTATATTTGTTTGCCTGAGAAATATGTACAGTGTCAGAATATACACATCCACCCAAGCAAGAACGTAACAGTTCTGATGCACCACTGCACACTAAGCATCTCTTTGACATATTAAAAAGTTTAACATTCAAAACCTCTGCATGACCAGAGATCAGATTTTTAGGTAGTTTGATCTTGCTACCTAACTTACTACTTTTTTTTTTGTCCTCCTTCATAACATTGGACTATTTAGATAAAATCTTAATGGGTAAAACTACTGCTTTTCTAGCTTACCCATGCAATTGTGTTTACTCATTTATATGCAATAATCTCACAAAGAGCTTATAGTTTTCACTTTTATCAGCCAAAGAGCATACTGGAATTAACATATGGTATCTCTAGTCACTTTATACTGATTCCAAATACTCGGGGCAAATTGTTAGCAGACAAAGTAAAACAAGCATGCAAGAGCCATGCCGAGCTAAACAGAGGAGGGTGTGAACAAGCCCCCCTTGCTGTTGAGCCAAAGGGGGCTACTCAGTGCCCCCTCCTCAACAGGACCCTGGGGCAGCACCCGAGGCCTCAAGCAAAAAGAATTTGCAAAGTCTATAGGGAATTTCTGGGAGCTGCTCAGAAAGCTAAGTTCTGCATCAAACAGATAGACCCTGCTAAGAGCACAGACCAAGCAACGGTAACATCTCTGAAGTTGACAAATGTTATCCCACGTGTGGAAAATGGGATTGTGCATAATCCGTGGCGTACGTTGCTGAATGCGGGGGATTACGTGACCTTCCCTGGTCCTTCCCTGCCCTGTTTGCTTTGACGTTCCATTGCATGGCCCAAGTGTCCCGTAGGTCCTTGCTGCTGGCTCAGGCTGGACCTCAGGACAAGAGGGACCGCCAGGCTGCTGTCCCCAGTGGATTTCCCTCTTGCCCTTTCTAGCAAGGTTTTGTCTCATAGACAGGGACTTTTTTCCCCCTGTCGGTGTAAGAGGGGCTAACTCAGCTGTACTGTAAATTTTACTTGAGCCAGAAGAAACGATAAATTGTTTTGTTTATTCTCTTTGGTCTTAACATAGTTTGTTAATAGCTCAAACTCCTACTTGTTCTGGCACACACAAAAAAATTAACTCTTATTTTAGCTATTATACATAATACACACCTATCTATAAAAAGGTTGAAAAGCAGACTCTTCCACTGTCTCCACATATACCATAGCCACACACATATATGATCACATATCAGTTCTTTACATCCTATTCTTATGGGAGAGAAGACTTAGCTTAATGACCGTGTGCAGCACCTTTTGCAAAGAGGTGGGCTGCCATTTCCAATGAAATCACAGCCAAAATAATCTGCTGCTGTAAGAAATTTTTGAAAGCGTTTTAGCTATGCAAAATTACTGCATATTATTGCAGGTAAGAATCAATCTGTATAAAAATCTGTGTCATTCTTGGTGTATAGACCCGTGAAGTCTATGGATGATCCTAAGAAAAGGTTTGCCTTGAAGAAGAAAAGGGCATTTTTCCTACCTTAGAAAAGGACTTTAGAAGATGGGACACATTCCAAGAATAGGTCTGAGAAGAAAATATGAAAGCTACAATCCTATGATCAGAGTGATCATGTTTTTGGTCCCTGATTAAAGAGAAATATTCAGCTTTGATGTACTCTTTGTAGTCAAGAAGTCATAATGAATAAGTAACAAATATCAAGAAATGAGTTTGAGAGAAATACAGAAATTAACTAGCTCAGATGGCCACTTCGGGTCAGACCTACACTGTATTATCCATGTCAGAGACTGAGATCCTAATGGCAGATTAGACTTGCTCGCAACAGGAACAAATTTGCATCATGGCTAAGCAGAATTTTTGTTGAAGACATATAAAAATATTGCAGGTGACTTGGATCCAGAGTGTTTTGGAGGCATAGCTAGCAGAGTCGTCCATTTACATGGCTGACCACTACAGTATGGGAGATAAATCAGAATTAAACATGCTTGCTTGAGGTAGAGGACAGGGAGCTACATCTATTATAGAAGAACCATCAAGAGACCAGAGGGGTCTCCCAGCCTCATGTTCCCATGCAGATGCTGTGGCCACAGTTTAGCGATAAGAAGGATTATCATGAGAAGCAGTAGGCTGACCCTCTTTTCAGCACTACTCATGCCAAAATGCCTCTGTGCTCTTTACACTGGGTAACTGGGGTTGGGATACATGCCATGCTAAGACACGCATTGTTCTCCTATAGATTTATGCTATGTACATGCATTGCTTTCCTGACACCGGAGCAATAGGAGCCGGGTAACTTGCAGCTTGTAATGTGACGGGGTTCCTGCAGGAGACATGTGTTTTGGATCTGGTTGTCCTGCATTCAGAACAGAAAGCATAAAAAAAATAAGTGCTTATAATATGGAGTAGTTCATGTGAATGAAGGAAAATTAAGACAGGGAAAAGGAAAGCACAGAGTCTGTGCTCCTCGGAGCAAACCCAGCTGATGTGGGGAACGCGTTTTGGGTGAACAGAGCTCAGGTTAAAATGGCATTGGCGGCACTTTTCTCTACATTAGCAACATCTACTGTCGTTTCATTTCGAACATGACAAATTATTTGGCCTAGAGAAAAAGAAGCATATTTTTCTAAAAGTTGAAATATTTCTTATTCGATGCCTTTGCAAATGAAATGACTCGATGTCTCTGTTTCCAAAATATTTAGTTTCAGGTTGTAGGGGAGTTTAGTCTGACTTTTAATTATTATCAGTGTTTCTTTTTTATTTTAGAGATTCTGTTTCTCTGGAAAAACAGAGGTTTCATTTTAGATTGAAATAAGTCACTTCTCCCTCACCGGATCAGTGAATTGCAAAACATCCACTTACTAAACTTTCCATGTGCCGTAACATCTGTTCAACAGTTGCCTTTTTCAGAATTTACTACAAGCACAGTGTTATAGCTGTGTCTTTCTGTCCCTCCTACATGCAATCTTTTCCTTTCTTCTATGCTCTGGGTGCTGTCTGTACTCATATTATTGCAGCAGAAAAATGTAGAACATTAGCATCTGTTAATCCTTTTATACATCAAGTCTTCACATGTTTGGCCAACTCTGCTTTTCATTGTGCCTGTCTGTCTCTGGAATAGCCTCACAATTCCAGATACAGCAAAATAACCCAAAGTGTAGCCTGGCCATGTGGAACCGCTGGAAGGCTATTTTAGAATTAAGATAATTCAAAGGTTTAAGTGTGTTTGCTGGATCCCTAGGAGCAAACTTTTATCCCAGTTTGCAGGGATTTAGCCATTCAGTTGTTATTAATATTGAGCCATGCTGCTGAATCTACATGTTCTGTAAGGAAATAACCTAGATTTTAGTGCTTTCCTTTACACTAGACACTTATTTCAGCAAATAATAAAAAGGATGAAATGAAACTTGTCCTTAGCCTACAATTTTACAGTGGCACGACAGAGAAGGAATGAGAGGCTAAAAAATAGCAAAGACCTTCACAGCAAATTTGGACCTTGGCTTTTCTTTCACACCACATTCAAAAGTAGTATGTGGGGTAAAACAGAGATGCGGTTCCTGCCAAAAGGTTAAGCTAGAGATAGGTGGGTAAATGGTGGGGGGCTGAAGTGGAAAAAAAAAAAAAAGGAAAACCAGCTGCATCCCATGATCCCAATGTGATCCACCCTGGCAGGTCTCAACATTGGGTCTTCTGGTGTTCATCAAACCAAAACACAGACCTGCCTGCAATGTGCCTCGAGTGAGAGACAATAAGCCTTGTGCTGCATACTTCTGCTGATGAAAAGCTGATTTTTGGACTGCTGAGACAGAAACATGCCAAACATGATCAGCTGCAGAATCAGTCTAACCAGTGCAAAAGACTCCAAAACAAACCACCCAAATCCTAACCTAAAACCCAAGAAAGCAATTCGACATCAATTTTTCAAAAGAAACAGAATTAAGAACCAGACAGCTAGGAAAATTCTTTGAAAGGGACAATGATAGTATTTTTGACTTTTTGCTTCATTCAGGAGACAACTCTGAACTCCATTCACAAAAATGTGACTTTAAGTGTTAATGGGGTGAGATGCCTGAATTCGCAGTGATACTGGAGCAGGTGACAGCAGGTAAACCTTGTCCTTTAGGGACTTTGCATCCATCTCCCCCACCCCTTTACAAGTCCCATCTGTGAAACCCTGTCCCACAGCTAAGTGCCTCTGCCAGAAACTCTCTGGCCTAGAAAAAAAAACAAAACAAAACATTTTCCATCTCATTATAGTCAATAAGCAGAGATTGGGGTAAAGAAGAAATTGTTTTTAATATCCCACTCCCCGCTTTCTGCTCTGCAGGGATACCATGAGGCAACAGAACATTTTGGTATCGGACCTGTAGATCTTCTTGCTGAAATTATGCATCTTATGAACATAATTTAACATGGGGGATGTGCCATGGGATACCCAGGTGCTCGGGGCATTGCCACAGGACATGTCAGACCTGGTTTCACATCAGGGAAAAAAAAAAAAATCAGCCAGCTCCAAACCTGCCAGAAGAGCCCAAACTCGCTCCTCTCGCCTCTTGGTTTGCCTCTTGTTGCTCTCCTGATGGGTCTATTCCACACACCCTGCCCTGAGCACATCCAGTGCCTCTCTGAGCTTATCCACTGCTTGCAAAAAAATATTTGTATAACTCAATTTGACATCAAGGCTAAAAAGGTTAATGGGATCCTCATTTCCGAACGCAGAAAGATGAACATTGCGGAGGATAAAAAAAATAGAAAGCCTTCTTAAGGTCACCTATGAATAAATGTGAACAGGTGTAAGGTCTGCACAACAGCATGTGGCACCACTGCTTCTCAGAGACTATCACAGGCAAAGCCCTTCTTATTAATGGGCTGACAGGCGTGTTATTCAAACGGCAGGGTCAAAAACATCATTACATTTCTGTGATATTCCACCCACACGATGGATCCTGTAGGAGATGCACTAGTCAGCCTTGCACATGGGACCACAGCCAACTCATGCCCTCGTTTGCAGATGTAGGTCCACAGTGCGTCTTCTCAAGTGGCATATACCTGCCTGAGTGGGAACTAAACCTTCTCTGAACTGGGTTAACACTAGAAAATAACACAAGTAGAGCTGCCAGGTTGTCCATGCTCAGTTTTAGCTACACGTGCTTGTGCAGGATACGAGCAGATGCCAGACAGATCTACCCATACAAACTCTCTGTTCTCCAAACAGCTCATAAAACACAGAGAAATGACCAAAGCCTGACATTCACCAGGTTTCACATAATCAAATTTTACGAGTTTCAAAAGCAACTCAGCAATGACTGCAAATTGCTAAAGAATAAAGTAGCAAATTATTAATTGATTGCCTGCTGTTTCTTTGTGTACTAATTTGTGTTGTGGCTTTCCAATCTGAAATTGCTTGAGTAGATTTTTGCTGGGTTTTTTTTTTAGCTCAAATTGCAAATGAAATGACTGTGGTAAACTGAATGCATCAAATATAATGAAGAATTGATCAACTGTTATATCGTAGGGCTTTTCTGAACAGTGGTTTCTAGCCTATCTTCTTAAGACAAAAATTACAGTTATTAGCCAATTACCAAGTAAGAATGAAAAATTGAGTCTGGTTTTGATAACAGAAAGATGGAAGAAAACCTGAAATAGCGCATGTCCGCCTGTAATTGCATTGTTTTACCTATGGAGGGTGATACACAGGTAACGGGTTTTGTTGAATTATTCTCCAGGAATATAATTAAGCTTTGATTACTTCCTCCTTCAGGAATGCTTTTTTAATATATTAAAAAAAGCATCTTTTTCAATTAAAAGGTAGAGCTCTATTTTATAAAGTTTACACTTGCTGTTATTAGTCAAGGAGGTGGAGGAGTAGAATTGAAAGGTCAGCATGGAAATGGCTCCATGGAAATAAAAAATTACCAGGATTCATCCTGTCTGGTGAGAAGAAGCTATCCTGCGTTACCACTGTCTAAGAAAGAAGGAGAATTCTTCCCATCAAAAATACTCCACCTAGCAATCTGATTTTCTTTTATTTACTTTCTAAAGAACTAGAAAGAGCCAGAGCTGCCTCTCCCGTAAAAAACACCAGCACCACATTGGTTATGGTGGAGAAAATCCTCATCCCACCCCGGTAAACCCCTCCCCACCTGACCAGCCACTGGTGGACGTAGCTGGTCTCCTGGCTCAGTAGATCTTCCAAGGACTCAAATCTCCCCAGTGCATTTGGAGCAATTTTTTTATTGAGCATAAATTTTAACACACTGTGATCAAAGTTAGTCCCGTGTAAATGAGAAAAAATTGGTTGGTCTACCTTCCGCACAGCAGATCCTGATCAAAACACATCTGCCTATAATACACACCATATGGGGCAACACTTGTCTTGTGTTTATTCCTGTGGCTCCCTAATCCCCTGTGTCCGCTGTGATTGTGTGTATCAGTACCTGCAGCTCTAGCTGGACAGCCAGAGAAAGGCATTTTGCCTTACACACATGTAATTATGGAGATGTTTTTTCTTATTATGGTAATTACATTCTAAAAGATTGCACAGGTAGCAGCTGTAAATGTAATGAAGACTCAGCTGATACCAACTGAACTGGATTTTCTTTTACATCAAAAAGCAGCTTATAGCTGAAGTCCTTACAGATTCCTGAAACCCTCTTATTTTTATGATTGCTGCTACTACTCCCAGTAAATAAGCAGAGATCTGAGCAGCAACCAAAGCAGAGATGACCCTACACAAAAAGGAAAATTAGTACCTGTTGGAACAGCTAATGGGGACTAAATTCCTCTAAATAAAAATAGTAAATGCATTTATCTGGAGGTTTTCATGCATAGGTACTGAAAGCCTTGCTCATTCATGGTATGAATAGGTATCAACAGATCTCATTCAAGTCATAGATATACAACGGGCAGCATTTTCCACAACCAGAGGTACGAGATTCTCAAGAAATATCACCACGGCGGATGGAAATTGCCATCTGGAACTGACTGTCCTGTTTCTATAGGAGGAAGGCGATAATGCATTTTAAATTTGAAGATAATTATGGCTATGTGTACAGAAACCACATCTTTTGAATGCTGAAGAAACAGTGAGGATTGCTAATAGACATTTCTGGAAATCTGTTAGACTTAATGTTGCGCTTCCACGGTTGGGAGTACACATCATTATCTTATCACGCTGGCCAGGCAGGCCGACAACTATTTCTGGCTCACGACCTTTTATTTTAATATTTTTAAATCCATCCCAAGTGCTGTAATGCATGAGAAGGGTTTTTGCCTCAGCAGCAGGAGCTGCTATGTGCTTGAGTCCATGTTGCGTTGACTGTCTCCAGGTTTCGAAGAGCTGTCGGTCTGTGAGAGGATGAAGGACAGGGTCAAAGACAACCTGGATTTTGGTAGGGCGGTGTCAAGATCCTTCCAGGTTTGTGCATTATTTGGGAAGTGGAGCGTGCCCATGGACATTGCTGCAGAACAGTAACGAATAAAGCTCCACTCTAACAGCAAGAGCAAACCAAACCATTCCTCCTAAATGTCAAAACCCTGACAGAAAAGCCCATTATAACCATGTGAGGAGTGTGCGGTTGCTGAAACCGGTATTGTGCCAGTGAATGGAATGAATCATAGCAATGAATAATAGCAAAACAATAGCAGGAAAAATTGCCTCGTCATCCCGCACACATTAGGAACTAAATCACACCCAGGACAAATGCACGATTTGGGCATTTGGCAGCTGCCTTCAGTCCGAGTCCCCTTATCTTTCTGCCAGTCTCTGCTGCATCCTGGATGCACTGACAGTAAGTCAGCAGCAACGCCTTCCCCAACACCATATCATCCACATCCAGAATTAAATTGAAGAAGTGGGGGGAAAACGTGGCCAAAACCCAGCATTTGCCATGGGAGCAGTGTGGAAAAATGTGTGGCTCGCAAATTGTAATTAGCCCGTGTCGCAGTTGAGGCATGGAAACAGCTCCAGCTCTCAAAGGGGTAAGCCATGGAAATCAAATTTCCCTCTGAATAGAGCCCAGTGGGTTCTAAAATCAAAACACGTGAGTTCGTTTTTGCTACTGCTATTTAGGAAAGCTACATTTGCAAATGTATGTTCAACTGAGATTAGGAGGTAAAAACAAACCTTTTCATTTTGTTTCACTTTTTCATTCTGAGGGATGAGAGCAAAATAGACTAATCAATAACAATAATTATAATTTTCTTCTTATTGATTGCTCAGAAGTCCTTAAAGGCATCATCATTAACTTAAAGATAACTTGAAGAAATTTATGAGGTTTTTAATTCTCTTCTGACACAGCAATAGTGATTTCTATACTCAGATGCTCAGCCTCCCTGGCTCTGAAGCTGAGCCACAATTAGTGAGGATGAGACTTGGTAAAATTTAATAGACTAATTGACGCAATTAGTCTTTGTTTTTTCTGACTGGCACATTCAGCAGATGAGGCTATATTTTGCACTCCAGAGTCACCTGTCCCGTTCAGCTGCCCATTGCTCTTTATCTGTGTGATCATGTTTCCTCCCTGCTGTGCCCATCATGTTCATTGAAGAAAGATGCCAAATAGCGAGTCCTGGAGACTGAAACATTTTAAAGGACAACACCTCTGCTGGAACCTTCTTGGTTCATCCAGGTCAGCTGGCCACATGTTGTCCTTGAAAAGAAATATTTGGTTCCTTCATCCTACTTATGAGCACCGAATAAAGCACTTTTCAGTGCATCTCCTGCGACAAGCTCCAAATTCCACATTAAACTGCCCAGAAGTTCCTCAGGCTTTGCTCATGGATTTTTTTTTTTTTTTGCACGGACCCCTTGTTTTTATCTGCTTTGTTGGCCTCTCTTCACACCTTTTCTGGCCTTGTGCAAAATGTGTGGCTCCCTCTGCCTGCATCCTCCTGTGCGAGCAGTACACAGTGCATTATTCTGGAAAGCATTCAGGGAAGACACACACTAGAAGTTTCAGATAATCAACTCCTCCTTTCTGAACCACAAGTTAAAAATAGACATGCAAGCCAAGATAAGAGGTACTAGCATGAATAAAGAACCATTTTCTCTGGCACTGAATGTTGGTCTTTGGTTTGCCAATAGTATATTGCTTTACTTCATAGAAGACCAGGATAAGTGACCTTGTTCCCAGGCAAATGAAACTCGGATGCATTTTACAGAAAACATCTTGAGATTGTATGAGGATTTTTTCAGCTACACTTTCAGGGCCCTGTGCTATCACCTCTGTGCAGGAAAAAAAACCTCCCTACAAATTAAGCAATAAACTCACTAATCCTGCCTGATGGCAGGATTCTGTAGTAAGAGTTTCAGTTACATATATCACAAGTACCAAATATTGAGGGTGTTGAATAAGGCACCCATAGGACTGACCAGTGTGTCTGTCATTGGTGCTCAGACCACACTCTGGCACTGCAGGAGTTTCCAGTCTAAACCTGCTTGGAAGAAGAGCACTTCCTCTGTAAGACAAACACGCAAAAGAGCCTTTTATTGTATGCCGAGATCCCCGGGTTACAAGAAGATGCTGGATTTTCAAAATACTGTAATATCTAAGAGGAAGCGTTAAGCCACAGACTCCTAGAAGACAATGTTCCTGCTTGGCCTCATTTTCCTTCGTAATTCTGTTATTCAGTACAATAGCATGTATGAAAAAAATGTCTTATTCTTTTCAGTGGGTGCTCAGCCTCTTCCTAGGTCAAATTTTCTATAATTACATTCACTTTACACAATACTTCATTTATGTCTATCAATTTTCTCTTATGAACACATTATGACTTGTTCAAGACCTGGCCATTATGAGCATGCAGTGTTTAGACAATGTGCTTTCTTATCATTTCAGTTCAGTAGGAACAACTTCTGCTTCTGAATTATCTGAAAATAGCTTTATTTATTGGCTATCAAGGTTTTCATAAAATTACTATGTTTTACCTACCAGAGGATCATGCATGGGTCAAGCATTTCTATGTAGTGATCATATTCACAACACATTTCTGCCTCTGAATTATTTTAGGAATAAAATCTTTGTCATCGGCATGTAGAATAATTGCATTAAATCTTAGCAAATATTGGTGAAATAAGGTGGCAACTTTCATCTGTAATAAACTGACAGATGTTTCTTAGCTACAAATGCATTATCTATTAATAGACTACTGTTCAGCTGGAACTTGCATCCCCCAAAATAAATTTTTACATGTTGTCAGGTCAGAGCCTTCTGCTGGTATTTTGAATTCATCCGTTAAGAGCTTTGAAAGAGTTTCCCAACACCGGCCTTCTTTTTCTGCCCAAACTCTTTTGACGTATAGTAAATCATACTTTGGGGAAACAGATGGCACTAACACACTGAAAGCTTCAGCAGCTTTCACCTGAGCTTTGCTACGTCAGTGAAATAGAGGCACTGGGCAGGGAAGTGGCTGGAGATGAAAAGGTTTCCCTCTGTCTCTAGATCAGAAAGAGAAGAAAGCAAACACATCCTTAGTCTGCGGCTAATTTGGAGTTGTGGTTTAACAGCCCAGGCATTTCAGACTGATTTTTCCAAATGAAAATCTTTCATAATTTTCTTGTGAAGAGGAATTCAAACACTCTGGAAAATGTTTTGTTCCATTATGGATTGTAGGAAACAAAAAGTGGAAATCTGAAAGTCTGCCATCTACTGTTATGTCATACAAATGTCAAAAATGAGTATTCTTTTACATAATTTGAAATATATCTATATATATACATATACCTACTTATGTGCGTGTATTTTCAAATGTCACACTTAAAGCTCCCTGGCCACCCCCCCTTTGCCTCTGAGCCAGTGGGCAGCCCCACTTCCCCAGCCCTGGGGCTCACTGTGGTTTTGGGGGGAGCTCCAGCTGGGCTCCCATGATGTGGGGCACGACAGCATCTGGAATACATCTTTCCTGGTCACAGAAGTGTTACAGCACATCGCCAAACAGTGCTGTTCATTAGCATTACCTGGAACAGTCAGTGGGTTTTCACTCACCCTCCATGCAAAATTTATTTTGCAATCCACCGGCTATTTCCCAGAACTTTAGAATGCCCTTTAAATATATTGCATGGCTGGCACTGCTTTGCCCAAAACAAACATGAACCTCAGGCTTGTGGACTATATTTCTTTCAGGGTTTTCTAGCTGCCATCGCCTATTGATATTATTTGATTTGCAGCCGCTATTCAAAGCAAACAAACAAAATCTTAAAGCTTCTTAAACCTTCCTCTGTGTAAGCCACTGATATTTACTGGGAGCAAGAGTGACAGGTAGAGCTCTATCACACCCACACTCAGCTGCCTTTAGAAATAAAAGCAAATGTTTAGTGAATTATTTCAAGTTTTCAGCCTGCCGCTCCAATTTTCCTGGCATCCCTCCCTGTCTTATCTGATGCTTCCTGCCATGGTCATGAGCATCAGCCAGGATGGACAGACAGACACTTAAACGCCTGGTGGTCCCCACAGCAGCATCTTTTCCACTATTGCTGCCCAAAAGTGCACAGGTGGCTCGACTGCTTGCAGACCATCCAGCTACCAACCTGCTTGAAATAAGCTCCAGCCAGCCGATGTTTAAGGTGTTAAATGTGTGGGCCTGTGCTGGGGGGCACCCCAAAGTAGTGCCATAAAAATACCCTCCCAGCCTCTTGTTTGGCTGGTCCCTGGTATAACCCCACAGAGCCTCTTTCCCATCAGGTACAATATTGAGCAACCCGTTAAAAATGGGCCGCTGCCCCCAGGACCTCCTGACATGCACATCTCCCTCCAGCCACAGTCATTGATGTTTCCTTTAGCTGGGAGCCAAACTGCAGGTCCACAACAATATTTCAGAATGAAACCCCAGTTCATATATCTACTTTCTGATCATTTGCCATCGGATAATTCTGGATGCTTCCACCTTCTGCAGGAGGCTCTCCCCAGCAAAACCACAGGCTGCCCCTCATTTCATTTGCACATAACAACTTCCCACATGTTAACATCGGGTGAATCTTGACCCCCAGACATTAACAACCACCTTCCTTATGGCTTCAACAGCGACAGATTCTCCCCATAAGACTTGCTCTATCATGCCACCAGAGTGATTCAAATGCCATTTTCACTGAGCAGCTGCAACAGGTATTGTTATTTGTTTGCTTTTTGTGTCAAAAAGGAGACACTCAGTGTCTCTTTGCAGCAAGTTGCTGCCACAAAATTGTTGGGTTTAAAAGAAAAAAAAATGCTTTAAGTCTAGTGAAGCAAACAGAACCTCATGTTTTAGCAACAGCTCCCTGCCTGTGTCAAGGGTGGTGGTGGTTCAAGAAGCAGCTCTTTGCAGGAGACTAAAGCACCAGCCACCATGAAACATTTAATTCCAACAACACTCTGGACCGAGAGCAACAAATTCTCACTGCGCGGTTTAATTTCATCCAGAAGAAAATCTGAATGATCATAATGGCAATGAGCACTCAGCTCCCTGAAAAGCCAGCATTTTTTTCATAAGTCCTTTTAATGCAATTATAGGAATAGAGCTAGGCGATTAAACTAATGTGTAGATTTCTCCTACATAAAGAAATAAATATTTCCTTTTAAAGGCAACCTAGCCTGCACACCACAGAGTAACAACGACTCCGCATAAGACATGGATGTGGACTTTTATTGTTCCCCACAACAGGAGGGCAATTGTGATATTGAACACTTCATCACTGCACACAAACTTGACATCTGCATCTGACTCTGTCATGAATTAAAAATGAAGAGGAAGGTTCCATCTGATTAGAGCGTAGCTGCAGTCACCACAAGGTACAAGCAGGCATCCCTCAGGTGAACAACCAACAACGCTCAACTGTGTCTTCTCAGGGTTTTTCTACATAATATTGTCATAACATAATCTGACTACAGTGATGCCTTTGTTTTTTTTCTGCAGGAAAGGCAGTAGCAATTAACTTGTACCATGGCCCGCAATTTACATGTTAAAGTTTACCATCATTCTGTCGTAAGGCAATAATAAGCACCATTTTACAAGGGAAATTCAATAATGGAGGGATTGTTCTGCTCATGACTTGCTGCACAAGCCGGCTGGGCTTTTGCCGGCGCTGCCCCTGCTCCGTGGCATCTCAGCGCCACCGACTCCATCGCGCTCCGGTCTGATCTGCACCGGGGTGAGAACAAAATCCGTCAGGGTGAGAACAAAATCCGTCAGGCTGGCTCCAGGGGAGCTGACGGCAGATCACTTTGCCTTGCTGTCTCCGCAATGACAGCCTTGCAAGTATAACTAGACCCTGTCGCAGGTATATAAACATATTCTGACATTTAATACAGAATAAAATACACCTTTAGAGGTGGTGGCTGCTTGCGACAGGACTTCGCAGATGTGCTCTTCAGGGAGTGAACACATGGATTTCTGTCCTAAATACTGTTAAATTTAAGGAGTGAACATCCCTCTCCTTACTGACCTTCCCTGCCTCTCCAAATCCCTCCCCACCCTTTGCAAGTCCCATCTGAAGCATTCACTCCTCTAATGTTAGTATGCGAAAAAGCATTTTCTAAACTACTGCAAACAAAACTACGCAAAGGATGAAAAATAATCAGCTGTGTCTCAGTGTCTAACATATTTGAATTGTTTAGACAGAGTAGTTAATCATTATAGGACCACAACATGTTGTGTAAATTTGGATTATAAGTAATACACATTGAGCAGAAGGTTATTAATTACATTTAAAGGGAGTATTTGATATTATTATTGAGAAAGTGAATGCTATTAATTATATTACAGTGCTCTGGCAGGATTCCTGTGGCAATACTGTGCAAAGAGCTATTTACTTTTAAATTCTTTTGTCTTTTTTTTGCAGAAAGGAGGTATTTAGAGCAAGCAAAAGGTACCACAAGCCAAAATCTTGTTCCCATTAACACTTCTGAAGCACCAAGTGATATTGAAGGGGTCAGCAAGGGTCTGCGTTTTTAAATGGTTTTTAAATATAGGGTAAACTTTTCATTTGCCTAAAATAGCTGGTCTGCTGAAATGTCACTTATCCCCTTGGGTTGGGAATTGGCAAAGGACAGTCTCCATGTGGTCCTCACTGCTGGGCCCAAATCCCCAGAAAGGACATCTGAGGGAATCAGATCCCAGATTTAATTAAAGGTGCAGTATTTCCAAGTGTTCCCTCACTGAAATGGCTCTTACATGTAGAAAAGAAGAGCTTAGGGCTCTCCTTTTTTATTTAAAAAGGTAACTGTATTAATTCAGCTGGATTTTGCATTGGAATCGCACTATCGCTTTGACCATTTAGTTCCCTGAAAATTGCAATAAGGGCTCGGTTACGCTAGATTTTGTCCCCATTTGTCTTGCATACCATTGCCTTGCCTTTGGCACAATAAAAATAATCTTTAAAAACAGTGCCATAAATGGATTGACTTTGACCTTCTGAGTATCTTGTCAATAAAATATAAATGATAAATCTGCTTCAGAGTGCCACTGGCATAATATTAAAGAAGAGTTATAATCTGAAAAGTGACATTTGAAAAATGATATTATGGGGAGGGGGTCTTACTCTCTTGTCAACAGTGTCACATAAATATGCTCTTATTTACAGTGCAAAGGGGTGATTTTGCTAACTGCCAGGCTTGCTCCAAAAACCAGGTTGTGCAATTCCTGCGATGTGCTCTTTGTCTCTTACATCATTGTTAGCAATTAAAGATTACTGCAGAAATTAGCTGAGCCTTCTGTTGCAGATGCATAAAGCAGAGCAGCTTCTCCTCAGTCCCCTCCTGTGACCCACCCTGCAGTGCTAACACAGCAAAAATGGTCTTTGCCTCACAGAGAAATGGCTAAGACAACCAAGAAAAGGCTCATTTTTTCTACATGATCAGCTTTCTGAAAATAAACAACTTGTAAAAGAATCACTGCAAGGCTTCTTTTTATTAGGTGATAAGAAACTACTGAATATTCTGTAAAAAAAAATAAATCAAGAGATGTATTAAAGTAGAGAGGGCAGGCATGTAAATAAACGTACATCAAGGGGCAGCAGTTTTGATTCGAACTTTGTGATGCATGCACAGCAGCTCTGCTGCGTTTGGCTTTAGAGGTACACACCTCAGGCAAGTCTGACCCGTGGCTTGAGTATTTGCAAGCCTAACTCGAGCCTACTTCTAAAACCCCATCATATTGTTGCTCTTTCACCATTTCTTTTGCTCTTTAACATTTCTCATTTTCATTACTCTACATATGTATTTAAAAGTATGTGCAGTGCACTTCATACTTCAGCATCAGTTTATATCGTGATTTAAAATGCTCATGCATATAGTGAACTAAATTAAAAAACATTTTCAAAGATCGCAAGGTTTTGGAACCTCAAAACATCAATTGCTGAGGTGGAGCGATTCATATGCTAATCCCTGAAATTAGACTGAGATCACATTCAAAGGGTTACGGTCTCTTTCTGATTCAGATATATGAAAATCTAGATAGACAAAATCTTACCAAAATGTTACCAAGCTTCCAATATTATATATTTAATTCTAAATTCGATCTTTTCCCAGTGTTTGCCTTGAAAGTTGGCCCAACCCTAAACTGAATCTGAACATAAGAGCAGGGATCTGGAAGGTCACTATGTACTTGCACATGTTTAGCAGTCTCTTTAAGAAAGAGTTTCCACAAAGAAGTTATTTGGGTTGTGACCCAGCATTCAAAGTAGTTTGCAAAAAAAAAAAAAACCCACACCACATTTTTAACCCCTAGAGGTATTATTAAGTGTGATGTTTATAAGAAGGTATTTTGAGTTTAAGAAGGTCAAGGAACTACTGGAGAGGGTCCAGTGGTCAGCTACAAAGACGGTGAGGGGCCTGGAGCACCTTTCTTATGAGGAGGGTCCGAGAGAGCTGGGGCTGTTCAGCCTGGAGAAGAGAAGCTGAGAGGGGATCTCATCAATGTTTATAAATATCTCAAGGATGGGTTTCAAGAGGATGGACCAGACTCCTGTCAGTGGTGCCCAATGACAGGATGAGGGGCAATGGGCACAGACTGAAGCACAGGAGGTTCCATCTGAATATGAGGAGAAACTTCTTTCCTTTGAGGTGCCAGAGCCCTGGACCAGGCTGCCCAGAGAGGCTGTGGAGTCTCCTTCTCTGGAGACATTCAAACCCGCCTGGACACATTCCTGTGTGATCTGCTCTGTGAACCTGCTTTAGCAGGGGGGTTGGACTGGATGATCTCCAGAGGTCCCTTCCAACTCCAACCAGTCTGTGGCAAGAGGATGTGCCCCCCTTTAAGTGGTTATTAACAGTATCCAGTTGAATTAAACTGAATTCACTTATTCAATCACTGTCCTTTTTCCCCGATTCCAGCTCCCGAGTGCTCTCCGGATGGACACCGCATCCTCCACGACCCCCACCGCAGCACCAGGTTTGACTCGCTGGCGCTGCAGCGAAGGGCGATTCGGGACCTGGTCTGTGACCACTCCTTGCCCCCAGCATGGTACCGCTTCATGATCGACAACCGGCCAGCGGAGATGCCAACCACATGTGTCGAAGTCAGTAAAGCCTAAACACTAACCCTGGTCAACTTGAATCAATCCTTACACATGATTTTCCTTTCCAGACAGCTCTATACCCCCAATGGCCAGTAGAGTGCAATGGGGATAGGTAAGCAGTAATTGGAAAAACACTTTTTCCTATAATAATAATAATAGTAGTAGTAGTACTGTCACATCCAAAAACATTAGTCAGAGACCAGGGTGCCTATGACCTGGGCATTATTTAAACACAAAACAAAGTGTTTTCCAGCTCTAAAGAGAGATCCTTAGCAATCCACATGTCACCGTAAATTATACTTTTTAAAGCAATTCTATTGCTTTAAGAATCAATTCTGGAACCTGACTTTTTCCCCATATAATTTATTGTGAATTAGGAACGTCCTTATTACAAAATCAGAAGGGAAAAAATCAGAAAAATGAATACGAAAAGCAGTTCTCTGGTCATATAGAAGGAAATGCTAAATCGGAGTCTTCTTTTGCTATTATCATTTATTGTATTACATAGTTTCATAAGTATGCTATCTGCTTTCTAGAGCAAAAAAAGCTCCACCACAGAAGACTGCTCTCTAAAAAAGAGAAAACAATAATTATCTCCTTTCATATGTGTTTAATATGTATGACAATAATGTTTAACTTGCAAATCATTGCTGCTGGAGCAGCTTGAGACCCTAACTAAAGTCACTGCCATCTCAAATAGAGCAGCTGCAGGAGGTTAGAATAATTTCAAATACACTATTAAATAAAACTATTCAGAAAATAAACTAATTACCATAAATGACTTTAAAGATGAAATATTCAATCTACAGTACCAGGACGTTTAGTATTAGGTGATGCTACCCTAGCTGGAGAACCTTCTCAAAAATCAGCAATGTTTCATATCCATTCAAAATGGACCTGTGAACTTCTCACTATAGAAGGATATCTTAATCTAACATTATATGAAATGTTAGGAGATAATTGTTACTTCTGTGGGATTTCTAACTTTCTGCATATATGAAATATAAATCTAATTAACATGAACAAATTGGCATGATTACTATTGAAATATTCATGTCATGGCAGGTCATCCTTGAAAATCCCAGTGCATTATGAAGTTTATTTTTACAGGTTACTCAATATTCTATAAAATTATTTAGTTTGCCATTGTATTTCAGCAATTTCAAGTATATAGTAATGCCAGACTGCATGAGATTTCTTTCGAACAATACATGCTTTGTTTCTTGAATCTCTTCTCTGGAGTTTCATATTCAGGTTTGTAGAGCTATATTCATTAGATTAGTTTCTTATCTTGTAACATAATTCTTGCCATTGGTTTCTTCATTATCCTCTGAATGACAGTAAATCTCTGCTTCACTATGCTGATGAAGGATTACATCTGTTAGATGTCACAACCGGAAGAATAACTTTCTTTTAGATCTTCACCTTCTAAATCTGTCTCTACCTTTTATCTCTTCCACTTAATTAAATCATTGTTTAATTTGGTTTTCCATTTAATTTGAGGAAAACCTCTGGAACAAAATAATTTGAATTAATAACTGCACAGCTTCCACTTCTTAACAAGCAGTTATTATTGGACATTCCAGCCTGGCTGGAGTGAACTGATTTTAATTAAACAAGTCAAAGACAAAATCCTGAATAGATAGAAGAGAGACTAAATAAAGCCTGAGAATCCAGCACGAGAGTTAAAAAGTACATTACTTCAGCATGTTGTAAAATACACGCCTGGTGATATCCTGTTGATACTGGCCAGATACAATTAGCTGCTTATCAATGGATAGGATTAGTTTCTTAATTCAAAGTAATAGTAGATAAGGATTCTTGTCACCCAATTGAGCTAAAAAGAGATTTAAACCATAATGGAGATTTAGAGGTCCTGCCCACCTGGAGAGAGAATTGGGGCAGGACGAACAGCACACACTGGGTGGGCATGAGGGGGGTGAGCTCCCAAAACTGCCCAGGTAGGGGCAGCTGAATCCTTCAGACACCCTCTCAAAATCCTGCCACAAGAAAGCCTGACAATAAAAACATGGCGCTGTTTGAATATTATTTCATAACCACATAAAGTATTATATTCAGAGAGCAGAACCAAGTCACACACAGAAGTTGTGAGAGCCTCGGTCAACCACCATGTCCCAGCTAAGAGGCAGAGCAACTTCTGTAATGAAAAACTAGTAGCAACTCTTAAGAAGCTAGTTCTCATCCACTATTTTAAAATAATATATAATAATAAAATATAAAATAATATAAAATAGTGAAAAACTAAGGGGGAAAAAAAGACAAAAATTAAAAAGCTTTTATGTCAAAAAAGAGTGAAAATATGAGTTGTATTCTTGAGTTCTCCATCCCTCAAATCCAACTACTGTCCATAAACTTATTCCTCCAGTGGCAAAGTACTTTTGATTGAAACAGCTTTCCCATTTTGGCATTGCCTGCTGAATTTCTCTGGGGGGTAACGAATGATCCTGACCTTTCTCCCTCTATTTCTTCCTCGCCTCTCCCTTGGTGCTCCCAAAGGAGACCCAGCAATTACCACATCCTGGCCATGCACTCTTGGCCACGGCCACTTCCCCACCCAGCAACAAATCCTACCAGAAAAGCAACACAGGCCTGAAGGTTTTATATCCCAAGGTATTGAGGCTGCTGCCTGCAGATCACAAACAACAATTTGCACTTCAAGAGCTGCCAAATTCACCGTGAAAGGCAAAAAGACTAAAGGAAAAAAGCATAGGGAAGCCGTTACTACGATTAAGGCACTGTACTAAGAAAGAGCAAGAACAATTCACAGACACGGCCAGACCTAGCAGTAAATGACCTTCAGAAGAAGAACAAAAGTGACATTAAAATTAAAGCTCAACAGAAAATCTATTAAAGATACAGAGAAGTATTTAATAACAGTAAATGCAGGAAAAACATACATCACTTACAGAAATAACTGATTTTAATTCAGGCTTCTGAATTAAAAGAACATAGGGTAGACACATGTATCTGTATATATGTACATATCAGCCAGCCCCAGGAAAGGAATGAACACTGAAAAAAAAGAAAAAAAACCAAGAGAGAACACAACCTGCTAATGTTATTGAAGATCTGCTCTACAGTCAGATAAGAGATCAGTCTGTGCATTACAGAGGAGCAGCATACGCTGCAAACCATAATGCAAATCCCAATGCCATGGCCTTGCAGTGCTGGCTCACAGTGAAGCCAGAAATACATCTGGAAATGCATTTCTTCCTTCATACCTTCCCCTTGTTTACACGTCATAGATTACACCCTACAACCTTAAGGAAAAAAAACAATTAAGAATTTGATTATGCAAATAGTAATTGGTTCTGGAGCCAGCAATACTGCTTGTGACACCGCATGCACAAGTCAGATTCATTACTTGTCAAAGCAATGCTAATGTTTCCAGCTTTGAGTAGTCAATTGAAACAGCAAATGCTAAACTGAAAAGAAAGGGATTAAAACCAGCATCACCACTAGAACAATTGTCACGATCAAACACTTTTCGTCTGAAATAGAGGATGTGTGGCACCATATACCTTCAGTAAAGAGGTTAATACAGGTGTTACCACACCACAAAAATCACTGCAGACCCACTCCCAGGGTGAGACACTGGCCTCCCTGGTCTCCAGATCTTCTGAAATGCCAGAGCACCTCATCAGCCAGCAGTCCTCCCACAACACCCATCAATACAGATGGCTCAGAGATTCAAAATTTTTATATATATATGCATGCAAAAGTATGCATACTGCCTGAGCTGATAGGCACAACCCAGGTCCATACACATACATTTACACAGACACGCACACTTCGGTATATACGCGCACAGCACCGCATCCCTTCAGCTTAAGTCCAACCTTCCAGAGCAGCCACGTGCCCCCCACCCTAAGGCAACACCTCACCTGGGTTCACTTCGTTTTCTACAACACGGCAGGAGCCTCCAAGCCACCTGTCCCTCCACCACGGGGTCCCCCGGCCGCAGGGGCTGCTCCCTGCCAGCAGCCACTTGTTTGCCTGCAGGGAAGGGCGGGAGCAGGGGATGGTTTCAGCTACCCAACTCCAGCGCCATCCCAAAACTCAACTTAGACCGGCAACAAGCTCCAAACAGACTTTATTCTAAGCAGAACTGCTCAGCAGAAAACCAGCTGCAAACAGGGTTTAACCAAAGTTATTCAGCGCTCTGACAACTTTATAAAACACAGGTTCAGATACCAGCTAGGAGTTAATTACTACACAGCCAACTCAAACCCAAGAGGGTCTGATTGCAAAACTCTAAAGCGATGGTTTAAAATGCGTATCTTTCCATTGTTAAAAAGTGAGGGCTCTCAGAGGTACCCAGATCACTCACCGGGTTGGCGAGGTAGCTCGGCCCTTGAAGAACGCTCCTCAGACAGGCTGAGGCGCGGAGCCCACAGCTGCAGGCCCGCTGCTCCCAGGAGACCTGCCCCAGCTCAGCTGGGACCCTTTATGGGGCTGGGCCAGAAACTTCTCTCAACTGAGGCAACTCACTGGTTGAAGGCCCTGTCTGTCACACAAGGGGCGGGTGCATGACCATAGTGGTCCATGGGCCTGGAAGTTTCTGTTGCCTTTCTTGGTGGGAGGAGGGAGCGCACCTGCTGCATCCAGAAATTAGGGGCTTCTGGAGTCAGGCATGGGCTACAGCATCATAGAATGTCCTCAGGGACCCACAAGGATCATCGAGTGCAGCTCCTGTCCCTGCACAGGACAACCCCACAGGTCACCCCATGTGTCTGAGGGTGTTGTCCAGTCTCTTCTTGAACACTGTCAGGCTTGGGGCCGGGACACCTCCCTGGGGAGCCTGTTCCAGCGACCAGCACCCTCTGGGTGAAGAACCTTTTCCTCATGTCCAACCTGAACCTCCCCTGGCACCTCAGGTTCTGTGATTGGTCACTGAAGAGAAGAGTTTGGTGCCAACCCTTCCTCCTCCCCTTGTGAGGAAGCTGTGGCCACCATGAGCTCTCCCCTCAGCCTCCTCTTCTCCAGGCTGAACAAACCAAGTGACTTCAGCCGCTCCTCATACGGCTTCCCCTCCAAACCCTTCACCAACTTCGTAGCCCTGGGTCGTGTGAGACTTTAAAGCGATTCCTCTCCCATGAGCCAGTCCAGTCACTGTGATTTTTCATCAGCCACAATCCCGCAGCAAGGATTTCTGCAGATTAGTTATGGATATGACGCTCTGTTTTGGAGATGCCCGGTAATACCTGCCTGTGATGGTGCATCGAGATCGTTCCCAAAATCCTCCTTCAGAAACGTCGTTATTCTCTAAATGACAAATATCATCTCCAAATGTGTATATGCTCCGAATTCATGTACAATTGTCAATGTGGCATGAGAAAGACAGGTTATGCAGTCAGGGCTGGTGTTTTCTCTACAGTCACATTTTTAACAATATAAATTTACTTTTATATATATATCTATATAATATACTAGGCTCAAATGCTAATCATTGGTGTATAAAACAAGGTCATGTTAAAACGTGTCAAATCTAACCTGACTACGACGCTTCGTATTGTAGTCCCTGGAGAAGAAGATTTATTTTTTCCCAAACTCAGTTTAATTTCCTCCTGTACTTAACCTGTTGTAGAACATTTATACTCACAATCAAAATACAATAGCTCAACTGCATACTATTAATTTTTTGTTTCAATTTTTATTTTTCTCTGGATCCAATCCTACTTTAATTTGCAATTGTTTTATGAACTTAAAAGGAAGTGACACTTTCAAGGTATTATTTCATGTTTTCATTTGTAATTCTGTTTTTTGCAAGCATACGTGAATACTCCAAATCATAACGGTCCGTATGAAGAGGTTTTGTTTTTCTTGTTTGTTTTTCAGGCATACAAAGAGCCTTCTGTAGAAATTACAATTACAGCCTCTATTGTTCAGAAGCATGTACTTAAAAGAAACACAAGACAGGCAGCGGTTTAATTGCTACTACAGATATTCCTGACATAAAGTGATTTCTTTGGAGTTCGGCCCCAGATTGTAATAAAAAAATCTTATTTACTTTAACTTACCACAAAGAAATTTTAAAAAACTAAAACAAAGTAAAGTTTTGAGTGGATAATAGATGCAAAATCACAATGGTTTAGCTGCCAACCAACAGTATACCAAAAAGCTTTCCATCTCCATCTAACTAAAACAATGCATTTCTCACATATGGCTCTACTTATTTTTAACAGCATAATTTCTGTGCAATACCCAAGTGACAAGAACAATCAAGCTTGATTTCTTTGTGCAATTATAAAGAACCTTAGAATGTTCAATCAATCAAACTAGTTGATTCTCCAAACTCCAGCTAAATGGAAGGAGACATCATTGGATTAAACAATAATGGTTTGCCCCATTGTTTTGGCAAAGGGGGAACAATTTTTTTTTTTTCATTTAGTGAATTATTTCAAAGATTAGATGGTGCCTAATTATGAATTAATGAATGCTTACCTGCCACATAGAGGTGTTGCAAAGATTAATTAGGTAAGGTTTATAAAATGCTTTGAAGATTAAAAATACCACTTAATTATAATTGGATAAAGTATGAAAGGATACAGAGCACTAAAGAATCCTGGCAACAGCCTAAAAACTCTTTGTGTTAGAGATGTTCTCCTTTGCGTGAGCTTTGCCACTGGATACCTAATACGGATGCACTGAATAACCTAAACTTAAGGTTTACAACAATGTCGTTTCCTTCACTAACTTGCCATTACATTGACCAGCTGCAAGTCCAAGTAAATACGTCAACTGAAGCAATCAAACGCTTGTGACCTCTTCTATGGAGTGTCAACCAGACAGCAGCTCGCCATCCAGGACACTGCTTAAAGGCATAGAGGGGAGACGGGATCTGTAAGGAGACGATTTCTCATCAGATCTACAAATACATTCAGAAATAAATGGACGGACTGTGGGCACACACGTTTTCTAGCATCGCGCTGGTATTGTAGCTTATTGTTCTTCCTGCTGTGTCGCTTCCACTTTGGGTGAGAAAGGCTGGAGAAGGCTCCGGGGAGACCTTATTGCGGCCTTTCTGTACTTAAAAGGGGTCTATAAGAAACATGGGGACAGACTTCTTAGCAGGGCCTGGTGCAACAGGACCAGGGGTGATGGTTTTAAACTAAAGGAGGAGAGATTAAGGCTGGACATGAGGAAGACATTTTTTACACTGAGGGTGGTGAGAGCCTGGCCCAGGTTGGCCAGAGAGGTGGTGGATGAACCATCCCTGGAGACATCCCAGGCCAGGCTGGACGGGGCTCTGAGCAACCTGAGCTGGTGCAGATGTCCCTGCTCATGGCAGGGGGGGCACTGGATGAGCTTGGAAGGGCCCTTCCAACCCAAACTGTTTTATGAGTCTATGATATTTTGCACGCCCCAGCAATAGTGTTGCCCTGCAGCTTCCATTCTGTAGATCACCCGGAGAACCCCAGCAAAGCTTGGTCTGGTCCTCACTGCTGCCTTCCCAGCATACGAGCTCCTACCTGCCAAGAGACTTTCAAAGTTCGCCCTTTTGTGGAAGCAGATGTATAATAGCTCTTCCATATTTTGGAAAGGCCACCGAATTATGGTGTGAGTTTCCTGCTGCTTTATGCTGTTCTTAGAGCAGCAATGACTGTAGTTTTTGCAGGTAAATGCTGTATCTTAAACGCTAATCATTTACTACCTCTGTATTAAATTTTGTGGTTACTCTCCCAAATGGCTGCCACAAAGTTTAATGCTAATTATGCCACAGCTAGTGGAACTTGAAAATTTTGATTCTCCATGTTTCTTCTCCTAGACTTTTTTCCTGTTCCAGTCTGTACCGCTGGTTGAATACATGAATATACTTTTGCTCTTGCCCTCCCAGGTCTGTTTTCTAATTCACAGAGGCCTCAAGAAGCAAACTCTCCTGGCTAGCATGGGGCAACTTGCCCGACTGAGGTGGACAGCATGTAGCCCAAAGCAGAAAATAAATGCATGTATGTCATAGAGCTGCCTGGAAAACAGAAATACCTGATTTATATAAAAAAATTTTCCTTGACCAGCCTGTAGTACTGTATCATAGTTTGTTACAATACCTTACTTTCTTACAGTCTGACTTTCCCTGGGTGCAAAGTCAGTCAAAAGGGTTCATTATCACTTGTAATTTGTTCACATTACATAATGAAGTATTTTGCTCTAATGGTTTCAGTGAAGGATTCGCCAGAACAAATCCAGGGTGCTGCAAATCACAGTGGGGGGTTATCGGGGATCGTGCACACAACGCTGGTGGCCGATGTCAGCAGTACTAATCTGTCCTTTCTCCAACACTGAAACGGCCCACAGACTTGCAACAAGGGTAAATACAAAGAGGGAGAAAATCGCTGTCCTCTTAATTCAGTGTTTTATTTTTTTCCTCTATTTGTTAACAGGACACAGGCCCACTTTTACATACAGATGGCATTTTGTCTTTTTTTTCACATCCAGAATATACTCGCATCTGTCTATTTATCTACAAGGCCCACAGCACAGCAGATAGATGGGTGTCTCATTAATTAATTTATCTTTTCAGCACTGCTGTGAGGCAGGGAAGCACTATTACCATCTCAGCCACCTTTGCCTCTGGTTTAGAGATAATGAAGCAATGCGCACAGAGAGTAATTGATTTGCCCAAGGTCAGGCAGCAGCCAGGGAAACTGAGGCACCGCTCGTGCCAGTCTGGGTGTCGCACTCCTAACTGAGCATCGCTGACGTGCTGGGGCCAGTTCCACTGGTAAAGGCAGAAGTGAATGGATGCAACAGCTCATTTTGAGCAGCAAAACATCTTCTACAGAAAACGTTGAGAACATTTTTTCAGTTTGTTCAGCCGTGGGTGCAAATAGTCTTTGTGGCACGGGTATTTGCAGGAGACTGAGTCACCTCAAAGCAGCGAAGGTCACTTTTCAGCAACTGAATGTCAGTAAATGGTGGCAACAGCCCTTTGCAGCAGGTGTCAGCAGCCCTGGGAATGCTTCCTATGGTGTGGGCTGTGCCAGCATCCCTCCTCTTCCTTCTCCTCCTCTTCCTCCTCCTCCTCCTTGCGCAGCGAGGGCCAGTGCCAGCCGTGGCTCGGCTCTGCAGGGGAGCACCCCGGGAGGGATGGGCAGGTTGCACTGTGTCTCCTCACCAAAACATTTTCCTTCAGGGATTTCTGAGAGCTTGCACACACCTGCTGAGCTCCAGTGCTCTTCTGCTCTGTGCCCTCCTACTCGAATTCTTCCCAGCTTGTGGGGCTCAAATCACCGGCGAGGCACACTCACAAATACCTGCATTTTAATATAATTCGAAAATAGTGATTCAGTCCAGTGATCTTTACTCACACATGCAGAAGCACCCAAGTCAGCGGTTACGTGGAGTTAGAGGAAATTCAAGGTGCGAGTATCTCATCAAGAAGATAGCAGGAATTCGAAGCAGAGATGGCTGAGCTCCAGTTGCCACCTTCCTCTCTGTGCTCATCCTTCCTTTGCATACAGTGCTTCTTCTCTGGGTGATGCTTCCTCCCCTTCTCTGTGTTATTGCAAGTGTCCGCTCATAAATGTGCTTTGGAAACACGTTACTTCACACCTGATCTCACTCTCGAGGTCAGAAGTTCACCAAGATACATCAAATTCCCGACATCTGCATTTTGCGCAGCTTATAAAGCACTGATGTCCCTTAGAGTTGTAAATAAATAAACAGAACAGATCTCTTAAAAAGTTACACACAACATTGCCTTTAAATAAAGGAAGGGATTCATTTAAAATTCCATGGAAAACCATTTTCATGCTGATCCCCTCTTGTCCTTCACTAGCACAACACCAGCACGCTGTCCCTCCCCGGGGACCTGCTGTGCTGGGCCAGCTCCGGTACCTCCTGCAAGGACATGGGGACACGGGCACCCCAATGGGAGGGCAGGGCCAGCCCCTCTGCTCGGACACTGCTGCATTTCAGGGGGAAAAAAACCCAGACTTTGGACAATTTTAATGGTGTCTCTGTGAAATCTTTGATTTTAGAAGCCTGACGGTAACTGGCTCCAAATGGAAAACAGACCATGTCATGCCATATGCTTCATTTTTTTTTTTTCCAAGTACTTTTACTGGGTGTGCATCCCCCATTCCCCTGTCCCCGCTTTCTGGCTTGTAGAGCTCTCAGGTAAAATTCAAACTACAGGAGGGCAGTGGCGCATGACTTCTTAAATTTATCCTTTCACTTTCCCTGCTTCCCCCTGCTGTCACGAACAACTTTTGATCTTGAAAAGTGAAGCAGCAAACTCAAGCCAATGGGAAAAAATGGTGGGGTTTATTTTCAACGTGATATATAGCTAAATGTATGCAGCACCAGGAGGAAGCGTGTCCCCCGGGGTGGATCTATTAGAGATAGTTCACTATTGCTGGCTGAAGAAATGCAAAGCAACAGCAGCAGTCATGCTCTGTGGAATATGACTGAATTCCAAGAGTAAATTATTGTCAGTATTTGATAACAATTTTCAAACTTTAGCTCAAATATCTGTGTGCTTTGCATACTGGCTAATGACAGGTAATAGTGTAGAATAACGAGTTACCATTGTAATTGTATATCTTTTTTTAGGCTCAGGTTATAGTTAATCTCCTCACTGAGGTACCTGAATTAAAGACAACTTTAGATAATCATGTCCCTCTGGTCAGTGGAAAGAGCTGGGCAGGTAGAGAGGGTAATTTAGACCTGAGATGCTGTTAACAGACAGAAACCTGAAGGTCAAAAACTCCAGAAAATTTGATCAAATCATGTATATCTTCCATGTGTGTTTCGTATATCCTGCATGTGTTTTTTACCTTCAAGAATGAGGGAGAGGCTCAGGCCCCAAAGATGTGGCCGGTACACGCTGGATGGGCAGGGCAGAAGCTGTTAGGACAAGGACGCTGAAGCTGTAGCTGCTTTGGAGGAAGGTGCTGGTGTAAGGTGCTCTGAGCACAGTGATGTCCTGCTCCAGGGTGGTCCTCAAGTCTCCTTGCCCCTCATGTCAACCTTTGCTTTCTTCTGCCACGGATGAAGCACAGATGGGAGCAGGCAGCTGATGTGGCTGGAGGTGCACTTCTCAGGGAAGGGATCTAGCCTGTTTACATGCCTTCATCTTTTTCATGCAAAAGAATACAGGAAAATACTTTGGAATCCAGTTCTTGTGCTTTTCAAGAATTTTATCTGTGTAAAGTCAACTCTCTAAATTGAGCAAATACTTTCATCCCCACCTACGCAGCCTTTTCACTGACCCTCTGAGATCGCCTTGTGTTTTAATGATTCTTCATGGAGTCCTACCACATTTGCTGCAATTGGTTTCTTTTGTGTGCATCCTCAGATGAATAAATGCGGGACGCAAGCTCCGGTGTGGCTGTCGCTGAAGTCTGAATCCCTGCCGGTTCCCGGGGAGAGCAAGCGGCTCACAGCCTGTGCTACCTGGCAGGTCTCCTTTGGGGGAACCAAGGACTGCTGCCTGTTTCGAATACCCGTCACCGTCAGGAACTGTGGCGAATTCTTTGTGTATCTCCTGCAGCCTACTCAAGGATGCATGGGCTACTGCGCGGAAGGTGAGGATCGGTAAAGTATTTATCAATAAGACTGTGTGTTCAAAGGTCCTGGTATTGCAATGCACATCTCGGTGACCTTGCGAGTCAAGCGTCGCTCCCAGTAAGATGCAGACCATGTAGAAAATAAATCAGCTGTGTTCCAAGGTGTTCCTGAGGAACAGCTATTATTACCAGTGCAAAATGTAATCTGGTGTGTATTACTGAAGTGTTCTTTGCTTGGTTACAGTTCACATGTAACCTTTCCTACTGTCTTTGGCTCCACTTTGGCTTGAAGTTGCATGGTGAGTGGGGGCATCTCAGTCTTATTGAGGCACTGTGTCCAGGATACTGCATCTAAGGTCTGTTCTTATCTTCAGTAATCCAGCATTCCCCCCAAAAGATAAATCTGAAACTCCGGAAGGAAAAAAAAAAAAAACCACAACATTCTGATAACATCTTTTTCATGACATTTATATAATTACTCTCGTCAGAAATAATTTTCAGCCTACTACAAGAGATCTAACCTCTGCTCCGTAGCTAGGAAACAAAGCAACAGCAGAAAGCAATTGCTCGCTCAGTTAAACCTTCTGAACTTCGGAGCATGTTAAGGTGCATATAGATTTAGTCAGAAAAGAGTTCTTTCTCAAAAGGAAAAAAATTACCTTTATATTTTCCTTTCAGCATTTTTGGACAGAGACATGACACACTGAGAAACTAGGGTTATCATCTTTCAATCAGGCAAAAAGCAAGCTTAAGTGAATTTTAAAGAGATATCTATTTTCTTATCTTTATCAATATTTTAACATTCTCACATGAGAAATACAGAGGAAAAAAGGCTCGAAGAAAGTGAGATTAATTCATTACTTGAAATAAAAAATATCCACTAAAACAAATGAAACAGCTCTTTAATTTCCATGATTCTTTCTCAGAAATGACTCTTTAAGTGAATGCAATCATTTTCCAGTTTAAGTTCAGCTTTTTTAAAAACTATAAGATTTCCACTACCTTTGTTTGAAGAATTTTTTACCAATACCTTTTGGGCGATTAGTTTTGTCCTTTCTGTTGATCCATACCTGTTTAGTAATGTAAATCCACCTTCATTTTTCATAAAATAAAATTTGTCCCTTCCAATCTATCCCAAACCAACAACCTTCTGCCCTTTTCTTACCACTGCTCTTGACACTTTCACCTCTTTCCTATGCATTTCGGTGAGGCCCAGCTCTCCCGAGTCTTTGACTTGTTGTTTTTAGTGTGTTTTTGCAGTATCATGTACTGGATGGAGAATATCCAAAGCTGAGGTTTTTTACTAGGGGTTGTTAACTCACTGTCCTTAATTCAGCGATGATCTTTGCACCACAGGAGCCTCCGCACAGCCCCAGAGCTGGGCCCAGCTGGCACCATCACGGCTTCTTGCCAGGGTCGATCCCCCGGCTCAGGAACAGGACACCGGTCAGCACTTCTTAGCTGCAAAATAAAATGAATTTAAAGCTTCACAACTTGGCAGAAAGGACACGGCTGGGAAAAGCAGTGTACGTGCTTGCAATTCTGCTCACATCCTCCTCGGAGCTCATCACCCACCTTTGTCCTTCTGGAATAATTTCCTGCAGAAAGTCACGATGTGAGCCACAGTTTGAGGCAGTTTCCCTTAGAAACAAAAGAGAAGGATATAAACAACTGGCCCTTATTCATATTTTAAGTAACTTGTTTCTTTTGCTTACCTATTATTACTTGCCCTGGACAGATGTTAACATATTGGCTCTTCATTCTGCTATAACAACCTCATACCTTACTCTCCTGGGCTTCCATAATATTTTCTACACTCCTCCAAAAAAGTTACTTAATTTATCCCTTCAAAGCACTGGAACCAGCTTCGTGTTCTGTTTGAGTCCTGGTCTCTAGAGATGAAAGAACATCATCCTAAAGTCTTATACATCTTTTTGTTTCTACTTTCTAGGTGAATTTAACAGGAATAAAAGTCTGAAGCCTATAGAAAGCAAACAGTATTTTTAGAGCAGTGGCATTATTCTGGGCAGAGGGGGCCTATATTGAGCAAATTCAGCCTAAGAATGTCCCAGAACAGCTTGGAAAGGATCTTCAGAGCATGGCAGTGTGGGCTGGGTGCTCTCTGGGAGTCTGTTTACCTCTGCAACATAATTATTTCTTGTATCTCTCCTCTATTTATTGCAAAACTTGGTTCAAAAGGCTGTGCTTCAGGGGAATGCAAAGCTAATGGCTTTTGCCAGAGTAATTAATTTGTATTAATCTGAATGCTTCATTTCAATAACATTTCTCATACTGAAAATAAACATAACAAAACCAAAACACAAAAAACCAGGTCAAATATAACAACAGTGGGCAGTCAGTAATCAGCACACACTTAGCAACTTTTGTACTTAATACGAAATACATATTCTTGCTTACATAGCTAATAATCAAACCGCAAGAATATAAAATGTCTTGCTCCTCCCATGTCTAGTTATATTGAAATATTCTTGTTGTGCGAACAACTGTAATAATAAAATAACATTTTGCGCTACACCCTTCTTTTGTTTCTTCCTTCCAGAAAAACTCACAAGCCTGGCTTTGCAACCGGTGATAACTCCGGAGCTTGTGGAAGGTCGTGTCCACCTCAAGTGCAGTTACCGCCGTCCCTCCTCCAGGCTCCCGCTGCGGTACGTGGTGGTCTGGTCACGTCTGTCCCCCCCTGGCAAGAAGGAGCAGATTCAGCGTGACACCACCCTGCAGTCGTTTTCCTACATCGAGATGAATGGTGTGAACCTCAGGCTGGGAGACACGGTAATGCCACCCTGCCTTCAGCAAAACAGGTCAAACACTCAGGGCGATCGAATCCTTTCCTTACGTCTTTGTTGCGTTTTCATTAGTGGTGCTTCTCACTCATTATACTTATGACTACTGCAGAAACAAATACTGAAACTGTTTTGCAACAAGATTATTAAATAGCATTTAGCAGATTTAGGACCTGTAACATTTCTTTGAATTGCTGCCAGTTCACAGAAGATATCCATCTTACCATTTTCTAAAGGCAACTTGAATATTTGCACTTACATTATAGCTTGAATGCCATGAAGTTGGTATGAGTAGTAGGTACTTGTGCCTGAGCCAATTTTCGCTCAGTATTTTTTTTATTTTGCAGCAGCGAGAATTTGCAGTAGAGGCAGGCGCAGCTATATGTGCTCAGTAATTTTCATACTCACGGACCAGAGACACAATAACATCTTTTCACAGAAAGGAAAGACGGTACATTTTAAAACAGAGGGAGGTTTATTTTATTGTCTTTTTTCATGGTGCTCTGCCTCTCTGATTCCAAATTCTTGGTTCAATAGCATACTGAAAGATAGAGTTCATTACAAAATAATCTTTAAGAAGTATATTTGATGGCTTACATAGCAGTACAGATCTAGTTTCAACAACAACAACAACAAAACAGAAGCCAATACAAGATGTGAAAAAACTGACTTGTGTATGAATTCATGGACTTTCATGGTACAGGAACAAGACTTTTAAAGTTAAATTAGGTTCATAACTTCTATAGGCAGAGAGCCATTAGTGATGCTACAACGAACTGAAAGAATAAACAGGGATAATGGCCTGGTGTTAAAAGTAGGCTGGAAATAGTCCTGGCATTTTGCAGCTCTTCTTTGAGATATTTGAGATATTTAAGAAACGTGAATAAGCCTTTTCCAGCTCTTGAAAGGATGAGTCATTTATAACAGTAGCACAATCTAGACAGTTTTTCCTCATTTCTCCTCATAGTTATGCCTTCTGAGTTCAGAATCTGACTGATGCTGCCCTCACTTATATTGTTACATGAGGAAGACAATTCTGCCAGTTTAAGACAGGTTTATGTTATGAAGAGATATTTTCACCAAAATAATTTCACTTGCAATCACTTTAAATCTAGTTCTAACAATCCTAAGGGATTCAGAGGAAATATAGTTCTGTTAACTAGTAGCATCACCAAATCTTTATAAGACCATTTTTATTATCTTAAGTTTTCAGTAAGCCCTTCTTTGTCCTCTGCTGAAACTACATGTTTAATTTAGCAGGCTTAGCGAGACTAAAATATCCTCTTCCTTGCTAGATTTTTTTTAAAGGTCTTCATGGCCTATTTGACTAATTATAATTATCCATAAATCATCACTGGTGAAAACCAAGCAATGAAGCCTCCGCTGTAACTGAGAATTCAGTTTTACATAATAAAGATTTTAAAAAGCATTTTGGTGTGTTTGCTGTCCCATAAGAGTCACAAAAGGACAGAAAATGAATCAGGGGCACTTTCCAGGTCTCCTTCTCCTTCTCCATGCATAGACCAGTGGCAACATCCACAGGGCGTGTGGGTGGCATTCAGAGCAGAATTTGTCCTCCACGATGAAGAATTTGCAGCGTTTTGAAAACTGCTTGTTTTTGTTGGACCTACTCTTTGCCTACCTGTACATAGCCCCTGAACTTGGCCTCAGTGCTTTTATAGCCTGAAATCAGCATCTTCTCTCTTAATTTCTTGATAAAAAACTACAGCCAAGAAAAAAAAAAAAATTAAATCACCTTTTAGGTGATTGATATCTATACTATTTTTTATCTGTCAGAAAGTCTGCAGGTAATAGATTAGTCACATAATAGAATATCTATTGATATATTCTAATATGCAGTTGAATCTTAGAGAAGAGTTGAGATTTACCGTCCAGCACTTCTGAACTTGTATTGACTAAACAGCCAGTTATTTTTTAATAGCCATCACATGTGCTTTTCCTCCCCATCTTTGGGCTCCGATTTTGTTATTTCAGACAGTAATGTTGGCAGCATAATGTTCATTAAACTATGACAGCCTTAAATAAATCTATAACATACCGCAATTTCGATATAAATGCTGAAAGAAGCCTTCTCCATCTGATATGAAAATCCTGGCATTCCCAAGCCTTATTTATGCGATAGTGACAGAGGTCATTTCATTCCTTGAGGCAAAGACATCTATAAATTATAGTGGCACACTGTGAGTAATGAGTTATGCTAAGGAAGAAAGGTATTTAGAAGAAAACCGTGCAGATTTGCTCAGCACAGCAACCCAAAAGTTCATACAGCAAGGAGCAATTGTCACCCTATATAAACTATGATGCACATTGTAAAATAAAAATGTTTAAGTAAAGCCTGCCTTTCTGAGCTGCGTCCTACAAGTGGCTGCTCTGCATGGCACTCTGCAACAGCAGAAGAATGGACCGGAGCCAAAAAGGAAAATGTAATTTAGTGCCTTGATATATAAAATAACTAATTTTCACTCACAAGGGAAGATGAGTGAAAATTCCCCCTGCTTAAATACTAGTCCCATCCCAACTACTGGACTTCACCAAGTCAACAACAGGAAGACCTGCCTATTTGAAAGTCACACCTGAGTTTACGATTTACCTCTAAACCTTCAGGTAGGAAATGAGGAGCATTCCTGCAGAAACAGAGCTCTGGGTGAACTCGAACAGAGATTCTAAACCAGAAAGGGGCAGAGAGATGATGAGAAAACTCTGCAGCTGATGAGACACCTCACTCCTATCCTGGGAAAATTTCCTTCCTTGGTCGATGAATGACCTACAGTCAACCTCCACAGACTGTCTGGCCATTTGGCAACAGGAAAGGGCTGATTTCTTTATACACAGCGTGTAGCAGAGTGACCGGAGCTGGGCTTCCCGCAGCGTCAGGTCATACTGCTGCACCACAGAACCTCTAAGGTCTAGTTTACTAATTAACTCAAAGTCAGACTCTCCCTGCTTTCCCCTTGCTGCTGACCCTACTGGAAAGCCTTTCCCGAGACTCTGTTCCTACCCCTCTCTGCAAATACCTACAGCCAGATCATTTCTGCAGGCTAATGAGAACTATTTTTTTTCCTTGGGCTTCCCTTGAAACGCCATCCTTCAGCTCTGCTCGTCCTTTGCTCTTTTCGTGAAGGCTGTAAAACAAAACTCCCTCCCCAGCTCCCAGCCGAGCGACTCCTCGAAGCTTCTCTAACCCCAGCCCATTAGCGTTTAATAGAGCAGAGGACGGCAGCTCAGAGGCCCTGACAGCCATCGCCAGGCTCGCTTTCACCTGGCACCATCAATTTTCTGCCCACCCCTTCACCAGCCAGCCAGGAGTGTGGCCGAGTGACTCCCCCCTTGCAGCCCCAGCCTGCCTTCTGACGCGGGCGATGGAGCTAAGAGGGCAGGTCCAATCCTGGTGTTAACAGACTTAATCACCCACAGCTCAGGCACCTCCACCTTGAGAGCAGCATGCAGACTGCCCTGCCCAGCAAATGGGAAGAAGTAGGGACCTCTAGATGGTACCTCATGTTGAGATGGGAGCTTCCCACACAAACTGCTGATCAGAGCGGCATTCCTGAATCCCCGCACCCCGCAGATAGTTGGATGTCCAGGTCAGGAAAGTGCCTCCATCTAACTTTTAATCCAGACCTTCAAGTGCTGCTCAGATGCAGCTGGCTGTATGTGGTCTTTGAAAGATCACTACCAGTAAAAGTAAGTATTTCAACTCTAAGCCATTGCTGTTGTCACTGTGGGGCCTCTGGCACTACAATACAGCCCAAGTCCTTGCCGGAGAGATGGGAATGGTCCTCCCAGCGTGTCCTGCCCTTCCGAAGGGAGCAGCTCAGCCCCATGGCACAGGCTGCACTAGGAGAGGAAGCAGAGACCTGCATGTCCATTTGCGTATTTTCACTGGTGACTATTTAGGTGAACCACGTGAGTTTCCACCTAAATGGGAAGACCCAAACCTCCTTATTTTGAGGACATTTGCCCCTGGGACGCTGTTGAGATCATCAACGGCACCATTTCTGCCAGTGCCTTGAGAAGCATCCAGCTGAGGCTGGCCCTTCTGAGAGCTCCCGAAATTATCTGGCTAATCTAGGAGCCTTCAGAGGTACCTGACCGACAAGCAGCGATGGGTTTTGATCACAAAACAAGTATCTCCTGTTTTGCCTCTGGGAACCCAACCCCTTATCTGGGCACAGCCAGGAGGGGCTGATGAAACTGGAGGCACGGCCGTGCTGATGTACCAGCCAGCATCCCCCTCCGTGCCCTCACCTCTGCGCTCGTCGCCTTTGAAGATGCCAACAAACGTGAATAGGAATTTCTCCGAGCTTTTCTGTCTCTGCCCTTGGCCTCGTGTCTCTCACTACATGCTCAAGCTGCCACAGATGATCCCTGCGCTACATTCAGCAGTAATTAGGGGCAGGGAAAAGGGTGAAACTGGAGGTGGTTTTATATTTGAAATGAGTACAAACAACTGATTTGGGTGAGCTTTGGGTTCTGAGAGCTCTGAAAAAAACCAGTATTTTGATGTGCAAGTTGTTAGAAGGAAACTTGCCAGAGATTGTGACAGGTTCTAGGATTGAAATACCCTCCCAAATTGTCTTCCAGAGCTACCCAACACCCACTAAATTAATGACTTTTAGCTAAATGTGCTGTTCATGGGGTTCACAGCAAAGTGGGAAGGAATCTAAATGAGTCCACTTAAGGGTGGAAATCTCCAACACACAGGGAAGAAGTAACTTCTTAGCTACCAGCACCTTTTTCAATCAGAATTTTGTGCCTAAAAGTAGTTTTCCACCCTATGGGAAGATCTGCAACTGCACAGGGGAAAGGGATCAGCCCACAGCCAGAAGCAATCCAGTCATCCTGTCCGAGGGCACCCTCACATTTCTGCCCCTTTAGAAGGGATGATTACAAAATATAATTTGATTTTTTTAACAGATATGATGAGTTTGTGGAAAAATACTGCCTACCCTGTCACAGCCATCAGCATACTGCCGTCAGTGATGCTTTTATCTCTGTGCTTTAAAAGGGCTGCATCCTGAGATGGCGGGGGGAGAGAGAAGAGAAAGAAAAAGTTGATTACTGAACTGGAGAAAAAGAGCTAGTATTTAGCTGAAGGCAAAAAAAAACCCTCCTCAGAGTGACTATCATAATAATTATATGACAAACTGTCAACCTGTAGCTCAGTAGCCGATGAACATATCTACTGATTGTGAAGTGAAGCATGCACCTAACAAAGTAAAGACACTACAAGGGGAGGAATGATATAAAAGACAGAAATAAAATGTAACTGATGACGGCTGTCTGTACATTTCAAATTTGCAAAGTTTGTGCTGATCTCCAAAAGTGCTGAAGATAGAACCAGAACGGACTGATAGTCTAAGAATATCTCAGTGTATCGCTAAAGAATAATTTTTGATTTTGGCGTTTAGTGCTTTATCAATAAAATATAGCTCTAAAATACACGTGAGAAAATACAGGGCTCACAGGGAATAAGGCTGGGTTCTGACATTTCCCAGGATGTCACCTAGGGGAAGATCACCAGGAGATGCCTCTGTTGGCGCCGGTGCTCCTGCTGCCGCTCATCACAGCTCCCTCCTGGGCAGGAACGCTCCACGTGCTGTGCTCAGAGGGAAGCCTCCCTGGGAATATATTTTGGTAAAACGCTTTGAAGCCAGAAGTGCAAACAGCCTGGCAAGGGTGAATATAGTATCTGCAATGCAGGTGCATTGGATTTGCTCAGTGTGCTCTGCAAAGAGATCAGTTTTGTCATTCAGGTTTGGGTTTTTTGTTTTCGCTAAGGGGAATACACGTTATCTGAACTCTTTCTTTGTTGTCACCGCCTCGTCAGATCCCGATTTTGCAGCCTCTCCCGGTGGCAGCTGTAGGGGAAGCAGCAGGAGGAAGATCAACATGAGTGTTCTGCCTTCCCCGCAGAAGAACTTTTTTGAAAACTCTGTAAGCTGAACACAAGCCTTTAGGGAGTGCTTGCAGATATTAAATATCGAGTGATAACAGAGGCTTATTACCTGGAGGAGACACCGACTTGTTCTCCTTTGGAGGCAAACTGGCTAACTAGGAAACATCTGAAGGAAATTTTGAAGTATCTCTGCAAGGCATGTGCCTTTTTTCCCCCTAGTACACCCAGTACAACCTCATGGCTTCCATCTAGTTAACGTAACAAATAACACTATTTTCACTGGGCCAAACTGGCTGGAGCTGGCAGCAAAAGAATGAGAAGTTTTAGGAAGGTAAAAATGGCCCCAAAGGGCCATAAACCTGGGACTGAGCTGGGCTGGAAATGATCCACCTGAAGAGCACAGAAAACACTTGATTTTTCCCACAGCCGCACAAATCACAGAATTACAGAAAGTTAGGGATTGGAAGGGACCTCAAAAGATCATCTAGTCCAATCCCCCTGCCAGAGCAGGAACAAAGGATGCCATTTTGCTGGTAGGGCTTTATTGTTCTGCACAAATGAGCTAGGAGGACTCTTCAGTTTGGAAAAAACTCATGACTTGATGGTAATGAAGAGAGATTTTTAGGATGGTAAAAGAAATATTCCAGCGTGCTATGCAACTCATGCCCATACGAACCTGGGAATATCCTGGTTTTGAGCCTGTTTTGCTGCTACTGGTCATGACGGTTGTGCCTGAGCCGGCACGTGAGAGCTACCAAGAGCGGCATGGCCGGTGAGTGATGCTGGAAAATCCATCCAAAGGAGTTTATCGCAACAGAAAATAAACTGGATTGGTCCAATTCCTCCTCACGGGTTACTTGAGGCTCAAAAAAGGCAGCAGCTATAAATATGCCATCTGACTATTTGGAATTGATTTAGTGTGTCACAATATGTTACTCTGTTTCCGAGAAGAGACCAAAAAAAAAAAATCCAGAAGTACAGTTTCAGAGGCTATTGTCACTTGCTTTAAGGAAAATTTCTGTGGTTTAATCTTATGATCCTAGAAATGATGTTAGCAGTTTGAGTTTTCTGAAACCAATGAAACATTAAGATGGCAGATGGTGTGCGGGCTCAGCAGAGATAAAGGTTGCGTGACTGTGCTAGGAATAAAACATCAGTGGCCTGATACCTTGTGTTTGGTGGAGTTTTTCATTTTGGAGAAATTTTTATTTTATATATACATACAAATATATATATGTATATAAAATAGCATAAACCCTGTAGGCATCATCTTTTATAATGCAACAAGGGAAAAAAAAAAAGGAGCTTCTTATATTGTCGAGACTGGATGACTGTCAAACTAATTTAAGGAAAACAACCTGCTTACAAACATGGTACAGAGAGAGGATATTTGATGCAGTGGACAGACTGAACTTCGGGATCCCAAGAGCTAATGTCATACTCCTGGCAGTAATGTCTATGAACAATGTAATTTTCCCTAAATAAAATGAGTTAATATCACTAACCAATATGTTGAAAAACTACAGAAGAAAACAGACTGTAAGCATTCGGTGTTATTAACTGTTGAGACAGAAGCCATGTTTTCTGCTTATTAAATGCATCAAAAATTCTTCCAAATCTCAAGATTTAGGCACAAACATTCATAAAGCCTAAGCCCCAAAAATCTGTTTCGATGGTAGAAAAAAAAAATCTCAAGAACTGAGATCAACAGGAAGATGCATAATTATATTGTTTTTCTTCAGAAAAAGCTACAGCATATGCTGTTTATTTCTTACAGGTCTTTTGCACTGTCACTGCCTTTTCCAGGGATGTTCCTGAGCCGCAGTTGCTGCCTGAAGAGAGCAAAGGTTTCTATGCTGGGATTAAGGTAACGCTGATGTCCCTGATTGTCTAACATATCCCCAGGGAATATTTATATATTATGTGACCTGCTTTGAAAAACAAGACACAGAAATACAAGCCTTGATCATCATAACCAGTGCTGCTTCTATGTTCACTTTGAGAAAATGTCCTAATAAATTATGTGGCTTTCAGTCTTTTTGTAAAACACCCTATAGCACCCATCAGCACCATGGGGAGGTGTTGACACTAATGCACTACAAAGAATGTGCAAAACTACATCTTCTAGTAAATACAGCCCGGAGTACTCTGGTGGTTATATACAACAGGAACACACACCTACAAGGACAAGGATGTAGAATTTTGTTGGAACTAAACCAGAAATAAATGAAGACAAAATCTAATTTTTATCCATCATATTCTTATGGTTAGGCACTACAAAAACCAAATGGTTGAAGATAAATTCATGTTGAGTGCAAAAACCAGGTCTAATTCTCCTCAAGGATTAGACTGTAGTCTGGCAGTCCGGGAGAATTTGAGATCTTCTGAGTATCTACGCCTTATGCCTCCATGAATGGTGTTTGAAAAATCTGGCAGCCCATTCTGTGTGACGTTTGAAGAACAGTTTCGTATTTTTTGGAAATGTCAGAAATTTCCTAGGGAATGGAAGAATGGAAGTTCCCATTTCTGACTGGCCCTGAGTGCTGTTTCTGATCTGGCCCCAGGAGAACAGATACACAGAAGCAGCACAACCTGAGCAACCCAAGCTCTTAATTTATTATATACGGAGCAATCCTTGTTCCTGCTATGGCAGGGAAGAGCAACTGGGTGAAAATTGCACTTACTTTGCACCTGGGGCAGAATACAAACACAGAGTCCATGAACACAATGGCAACGCCATACTTCAGGCCATGAATATTGCTGGTATTTCTCTTAGTGCATTGAATAGGAGCTCCTTTTAACCAGGGATTTTAAAAATGAATAAATTATGTGGTATCATGCTATTTTCAGACTCAATAAAAGCCTTTTTGGAGATTAGGAGATAGGAAGCAATTAGACACTGTTTATGACAACTGCAAACATTTTCTTAATTAGCAAGAATGTGATTTTAACAACAATTTTACCTTTGGAAAGTTGAAGAACATTATTCTGAATATTATTATTTCTATGAGGACTATTATGAAGATTATTGTTATTTTACAAGCAATTATGTCTTTTCATAATTGATTAAAAGAACTCAACAGCTCATAAATATCAGTATTGCCTAATTAATCTGTCAAAATGATCTAAAAATTATTTTCTTATTTCCAGTTTGTACCAGAATCGTTACAAATTGCAGAGGATGGAACAGAGCATGTTTTGACTATTCTGAGTACTGTACCCATTGTCTGTCCTGGGCACGATGATTCCTGTAAAATTACTTTACAGCTAAGTACTGATGATTTGGGTAAGAGTTTTGTATATCGGCATCAAATCAATGTAATTATTTTTTCATGTATTTATGTTACAAAGAATTCCAAGAGAAATTATAAAACTTAAATAACAACAAAGGGCAGAAGCCAGAAAATCAACAAACTAGGCCATATATTTGTTTGCAAAATAAAATAGATGATAATATCATTCAGGTTTTTGAGAAAAAAGAAAGAAAATCTGACTGGAAATAGCCTGAATGGTAGTCCATTGGGATTTATGGATGAAATAACTATGAGTAGAAGAAGTTATTTTAAATTCCAGGAGTATAAAGTTCTATTTTAAGTTTTTGAAGAAGCAATGGTCTTAGCTGGAATAATTTCATTATCAATAAGAAGCTCACCTGCAGATTTATTATTCAGTAAATGTGTTCTGAAGCCTTTTTTCTTTCTTTTGCTGGCTTACAGTTTTTGTCTAACTTAATGTAGAAGAAAAAGGATCATTCCTATGCTTATATATTCTGCTTTTTCTAAAAGTAAGTTTTACTTGAAAACATTGACAACGTCACTTAGAAAATTCTTGTCCTTTTAATCACCAAATGCCTCCTTGAGGTTAATCTGGTGGAATATCATGCCTAACCAAGGGGAACATATATATATATATATATATATATACACACACACACACACACACATATATACACATATACACACATACACATATATACATATATATATTTACTTTCTATTTGTGCTAAATGAAACACTCAACCCTTTTTCTAACTAGGCATTTATTACTCTTCCATAAGGGACTCGTTGAGAAAAATATTTAGAAATAGGATTACAACCAAAGTTTCTCTATCCACAAAAAGCGAGCTAAAATAAAATCCCTCTCCTTTCTCTCCTCATCATCAGCTACATGCTTAGACAGAAGAAAAAAATAATTCGAATGGTATCATAACAGAATGATCTTAAACTGAATGGTACCTTATGGTTCCAGCAGCTGTGTTGGCTCCTGTGCATGGAGTACTTTGCATTTCTCCATGGCTCGGTGCCGCTGTGTTCTACATATCGCTCTTGGCTTGGAGTCCCTTCTGGTCCATCAGGCAAATGGCCGCTGAGCTCACGGGAAGAGATTTACTTAGATATCGAGGTAGCTCAGAATGTGAGCTGGTGTGTGGTGGGATGTCCCCACAGCCTCCAAGCGGCTTAGACACCTTACGAAGATCAAATAAGAATTAGTGACATAAGCCATCAAGGTATTTTTTTTCGTCTCACGTTTTCTCAGGCATCAATAAAGCCCATCAAAATCTCAGTGACTACAAATGCGTGGGTCAGGAGGTCCCAGTGGAGGAGGCTGAGTTCCACAGATCAGACCCCGGCTGACCCCTTGCCAGGGTCTTCTCCAGCCCCAAAATGTGCATTTGACTGGGAGAAAGAGGGAAGGCAAGATTTCCAGCAGCAGCTTTGTTTTCAAGCTGTCAATGGGCTCGACGTGCTGGTGCCAAGAGGTCCCGGGATGGAGGCGCAACTCAACCAATTAACTAATCTTTGAAGGAACTTGTCACCAAAGTGGAAAATTCCCATTAGTTTTAATCAGCTGATTTGTGTAGCATAAACTACTAACCAGCTCTAGTCCTTGACTGCTCCATCCTGAGGCTATTTTTTTGGATGACACTTGGGCCGTTTGTGACCAATTGAGATATCTACATATACTTGAGTATCTGCTGCTGTCTGGTTTGTGCTTTTATTGTCTGTAGGGTCCCTTAGTTTATCTGAAGGAACACTGCGGGCTTCTGAAAAACATAATGTTGGCCACAGCACTATAAATTGAAAATTAAAAAAAAAAAAATAGCTGAGATTCGTTTAGACTGAATAAATTAACTGACAAGCTCCTTGTCTGACTGAATCCATGTAACAACACTGTTGTGCTAATTATGTAGGGAATAAGTGATAAGAAAGCTAATTACAAGCACAGAAATATCTCTCTAAGTTCAGACAATATCATAATGAATGCCAAGGCAGAGCAGAGCCACTGGAGTTCAGCTTCTGTTAAGTTTATCATTACTATTTTGACAAGATGATTTTCTTTGAATCTAAACTTTTGTTCTGGGTTGTGAGTGCAGCTCATGGGGCTGTGAAGGCAATAACTATTCCTCATGGAAACCTCCAATTTAATTGAATCAAGCACCTTGAAAATGAGCCAGGACTTTTCTATAAGATGTGAGGCAGCCTTTAAGGATTCGGAAGAAGAGAGAATATGCTATTAATATTTGTAGGTTTTTAGTTCAGTTCCTATAGAACTCTGCAGGGTTAATTTAAATCCTATTTTATGAGTCTTTTCCATGAGGAAAATTTGATCATGGTAGAAATACTATCTTAAAATACTTGAATGTCATCTCCTATAAATTATTAAGCAATTTTACAAATGGGAAAAATGAAATGAAAATTTGGTATTTTCATATTAGATTAATTCAATTTACACCATTTCTAGAACTGTGTTCTTTTCAGATGATAATTATTGTTCTGGGACAGAAAACTAAATACTTAGCACAAATGAGAGAAGTGGACACCACTAGTATTGCGCCTAGAAGAGGTCCCTTTAGGAAAGACATGATGTGCAGAGGCAGAGCTGAATGAATGACTCGGGCTGTCATTGCCATATCGATTTTATCACCACCCATCACAGATACTTACATAGCCACTTCCACCATAGCTTATTACTTTTCCACATCCTTTTAGTGAATTTATCCTCATAGTGACTCTGTGAGAGATAGAAATGAAATTGCCCTCATTTTACAGGTTGGAAAGTAAAGCATCATAACCTAGCTAAAATACAAATACAAATCTGCTGCATTTGCCTTCCTGTCATGGATCCAAGGTTCACTAAAAACTGACTCAAGAACCTTCCCTTTCCAGATCAAAAATTCTGTTCTGAGTTGGGTTTTTTTTATATTAACTAACTCCATCAGATACCTCCTTATAATAAAGGTAGTGAAAGATAAATGTTTTCCAGAAACACAGACTCATCTCTTTCTTTGTCATGAGAACTACTTTTCTTCATTCCCTGGGCATGGACCCATAAAGATAAGACTGTCATTCGAGAAATATGAGCACCTGTGGAAAGAAAAGCACCACTGAGTTTTAGCAAACTGTCTACAGCAGAGGGGAAAAAAAAAACCCACAGTAAAATGTGCAGAGAAATGCCAGACTGAGTCAGTCACAAATGTCTTCATGCAAACCCCATCTGGTTTCAAGGAATGTGTGTCCTGGAATGTGAAACATTTGTGTTGGATGGTAAACAGGGTACAGGCAACTTCTGGGATAACTCTTGTCAGACTCGGTCTTCATGTTCATTTTAGACAGCCGGTTCCCGGGGCCCCCAAACATCGCCCTTTCGGCGTGCCGGGTGGAGCTGCCCTGCTCGGGAAGCCGCTGTGCGGCAGCCACGCTGACGGTGACAGCGGTGACAGACTTCGCTCAGGATGGGAACCGCGTCAGCCGCATCGCAGCCCAGCCAGTCGGACGGAGGGATTTGCTCTGGAGGGCTTACACACCTCGGGATGTGAAGGTCGGGTCCTGAAATCATTTGGAAAATGTGTCAGATTTAAACGGGAGGTTTAGTATTGCAGAAAACAAAGATAAATCTTAACCCTATAAACATTTGGGAGTCTGCTGTCAGCAGAGTAAACCAAAACAGCCTCTTTATATGCCAAGAAAATTAATATGTAAAGCCTTTTGCTTTAACAAATTTAGGTTTGATTATTAGTTGGCATATCAGTAAGGCCAACAGCTGGATTACAGATGTAACCAGATGTGCTCATTTATGCTGGAAGAGGAGAGAGGGAGAACCTCAGTTAAGGAATTAGCACATTTTCGAGGAGGGAGAGGGAAAGCTGAAGATTTGGAGCAGAGTTTCTGAAAAAGCAGAGGAAAGGCAGCGCCTCAGTAATGAGAAAGGAGCATCGGGACTCAGCAGCACAGTGTTCCATTTGTGATGGTGCCTGGAATCACCAGGACACCTCCGACTACACACGTGGCTGCTCTGTCTCTTCATTTATCCCTGTACAAAATGTCCAAAATAAAAATACTAGGAATCAACCAGGGAGACAAGCCACGCTTTTTTCTGCCTAGAAAGGAGTGTAGCAAGCAGGGACTGGTCCATTATTTGAGAGCCATAATCCCACTGCCCGAGAGAATAAACCAGAACTCAGATTTGACTCAGCCTAATTTCTCAGAGCAGTGGCACATCCAAGCTAGTATCTTTTAAGTAACCAAAAACAAACCCCCAATGAAATCTATAATTTCACTTCCCTAATTTTTGTGGATTTGCTCATTGGAGAATGAGATTAAACTGGACTGAAAGAATTTTTGTTTTCAAAGGTAAAATGCCTAGAACATGACTATAGCCTTTACTCTCTAGTATAGGCTTCTTTTAAACTTTTTAAGATTCTCGAATCAGAAATTGCAGCTAAATACATGTAGTACTCTCACATTCCCATATTTTTTGTTGAAGTTACAAATGCTTCAATTAAAATATGAAAATGTAGCAAATGTGTAATGGAATTAATCAATTTTCTTAATAAATTCTATCTCAGTTAAAACTTGATCTATGGAAACCTAATAGACATTACCTTCCCTCCCCCCCATTTCCCCATTGCTGCTTTGCAGTTAATTAGAAGCATTAACGTAACGGAGTTCCTGCAACATATCAAGGAAAGATCCATATATTATAATCCACATAATCTTTAGTCCTTCAGACTTGTTCAAATATTTTTGATTTATTGGAAAATTGAATGGAAATGGTGGGCAGAACATCCTGACAAATTCAGACACCCAATGAAGTGGATTGCTTCAGAAAACTAACACTGCCAACAGTAGGATCTGCATCCTCTGCTGATATGATGCAATTAAAGAGTAGAGCAAAAAGGGCCATGTGGCTTTGTTTGTGCAAAGGTTTCACTTAGGAAGGTTGTGGCTGTGGAGAAAATGGAAAAATTCTGAGACACTTCTTTATATCACACTGTAGATACAAATGATATAACTGACGTCAGATCAAAATGCTGTTCACAGAGGTGTTCAGTTTTTCATTCTTCAAGACCATCACTAACATTTTGGGATGCCGGACACTGGTGGGTGTCTAAGTGGTATCTCTGTGCGATAGTTAAGTGGTATTTTGAAATACAGATGACGAACTGCCACAGGGGAAGAATTTTGTCAGCGAGTGTGGTTCTATCTTCACGTTCTTATTCATTTATTTAATTTCACCGCTGTTCCTAAAAAACAAGTTCTGCTTTGTCACTGAAAGACCGCACAAGGATACAACGGCCATTCCTCCTCAGGCAGAACTCACTGAACTGCACCTCTGGATTTCTCACGGGCAAAGAGCAAGCAAAGAATTAACAGCCCTGGCCAAGAAACCAGCCTGGCAGAATATGGGAAAACCACCATACTTTATCACTCCCACCAGTATGACTGGGAGCTCTTCGTATTGCAAATCACTACACAAACCAGTCTTGCCTTTCTGCAAACTGGACAGCAGAGTATGAACAAAAAACCATCTTGAGCAGATGTGGCAATGCAGGTCCAGAGCTGCCTGAGGTTCAGGTGTTGAAAGTTCAAAAGGAGTTGTCCTGCCTCTGGCTTTTGTGGGTGTATCTGCTCCTTTCAGGGCGCCAGGACTCTCAGACCTTGGCTGCGACCAAGTGACCAGGAGCTGATGCAGCTGAAGATCTGTTGCTACAGCAGATCCTTTCCTCTTTTATTCACAGACAGCTCCAGCAGCCTGATTCGGGCCCTTGTCACCAGTACCTGATCAATAACCTGCACATGAAATATATAAATCAGCCATCAATTTGCTGTATCAGGAAATTTAAGGTCAAATTGGGGGACAGGCAGTGACTACTATTAAAATATGTTAATGCTACTTAATTACAGCATACTCTACACCATACTTCAGGCATCAAAATTAGTACAATTTAATGAGCACTCTCTTGATAATTTCAGTGAATGATCTGCTTCTGAGTAAAAAAAAGTTTAATAAAAAAGCCTCGCTTTTTAGCAGATAAAGAAAGTGCATTACATCAGGTGGAATAGGGGCACTTTGAACTCCCTTATTGCATGTGATTAAACTCCGCTGTTTGAAAGCAAACCCTGTTTTGTATCCATTCGCAATCAGGTTTTAGAAGTCAGATTTTAGTTTGTACTTGACACATGAATTCTGCCCCTAATGTTTTGTGAGGAACAGTAATGAAGAAAAACTGCTGTGTAGACTGTATTCATTACACATTTCATTTTAACTAGGTCACAGTTCGAGACCTCCCAACAGGGAACTGCTACTCTTTCACTGATCCACACATTATCACATTTGATGGATGGTGAGTATTCTACTTTGAAATAATTTGGCTCAATTACTGCAGTTTTCAGTTTCTGGATGTAGCATACATTTGGTTTTACATTAGAATATCAAAAGAGCGTTGTACTAGTTTCCTTATAGTGATTAATGTAGCGCTTCGATAACATACATGGTTTCCTTCCAGCTGTTTATGCTCCTTTTAACAAAAGGACCAGAAATGGATTAATCTTGAAGTGGCAATGGTTTGGATTCTGAATAATTTTTACAAGACAAAGGTCCGATTCCAAAATGTTCTTCAAACAGAATCATCATTATTGACTTTGAGAGGCTGTCAACCCCATGTGGCACCATGTCAGGACACCCCAGTTCCACCCAAATGAGCCATTATGGTACGTGGGGACAACCTGTGGCCGTCCTGGCAGTTTAGTAACACCTGAGGCAAAGTCCCTCAGCCCAAGGATGCTCTTGCATTCTTCTGCTTCCAGAGCTGGTTTATGCACAACTGCATCTCTGCATGGAGTTTACAGTCATAACCACAACCATAAAAAACATAAAGATGGCCATGCTGTCTCAGATAAAAGAAGGCCAGAAATGATAAGTGGCAAGTATCAGGGAAAGAGTGCAAAAATGAAGTTGTACATCCTCCTGTACTGTCCAGATGTCCTTCTATATTATCCAGCAATAAGCTCCTTACAGACTTACTGAGCCAAAGGTGGCATCTTTCTGTTTGACAGCCTGTACTGTACAGAACTTTTCTCCAATTAACTTCCCTAATCATTCATGAATCTATTTACCCCAGCGAACAGAATGTAACAGAAAGTTTTTAAAGCTTGCATCTGGCACGTTTGATCCAAAGTTGCTCATATTTCAGATTACATTCCAGGTTTGTCATTCTGCCATTAACCTCCTAACGGCACAGATAATGACTTCAGGCACACGGTGTCCACTGGGGCTCAGCAGGCATAATATTCCAATTTTGATATTCTAGATAATGTCTGAAATGATGTCAAAGCTGGAGAACTCTGCTGATGATATGAGAGTACCAAAGGCAGTGGTTCCATTAAAAGTTGTATGTCTGCCCCAAATACAGATGTTTCAGCAAGGAAATTATGTCTGCACATCTGGGGCTTTCCAGTTTCCCTCCTGCTTTGCTGAATACCATTTATTATGTGGTCAGGTTTCATGCAAGTTTGGTTGCTCAACGTGTAGAAACTGTGGAAGAACTACAAGAGATGCAAAGACATTCCCATGCCTCATGGTATCTGCAATTATTTCAACTCTGGGATATTAAACTAGATTAGAACATTATTTAAAAATTCTCTATGTATTTACATTCTAAAATATTCTCTTCTGATTTAGGGCTACAAATGGACAGCGATCTGCCAGGTCGATGTGTTTAGGAGGTCATAAATTACTGAAAAGTGTCTCTTGGAATGCAGGAATGCTCTCAGTGATGAAAAGGTCTAAAATAAAATAAAATATAAAATATTTTATTTTAATAACTCATTTTGCAATCCTGTTGTTGACAGCATACAAAAACTCTTCTAAGAAGCCTGGAAAAGTCCATCCTTGTGTGGCCACCTGCCTCAGAGTCCCACAGCCTTGAAACAAAACCACGGCAGGATTAGCCTGGCCTCTCCAGAATGTCTCTTTCTTGTGGACAGACGTTCATTCCTGCTCTGTCCAGTGCAGCTTTAAATGAGCCAAGCTGATGGGGCTTCTGCCATCTCAATAACTAGGTTATTTCACTGAGCTATATCACCTCTTGATATTCAGCCAAGTTTCTTACCCATCATTTCACAGTCTCATTACTCCTACTTATATTCCCATTTATTATTGTAAATAATTTCTCTTTCAATTATTGTAATGATTATGTCACCCTATTACACATTGGTTAAACAACTTCTCTGCCTGCCTATCCAAAAAACGTTAACACATTAGCAAATGATTTTAAAGCTCTGTATTTAGGGAGTGGGGAATGCAATTCCTGCTTCTGTCCTGACATAAACCTATAACCTAAGGATGAAGGCTGACCAGGAGGTGTGGAACTGAAGGATTCCCCTTTCATAGAATCATAGAATGGTTTGGGTTGGAAGGGCCCTTCCCAGCTCCCCCAGTGCCCCCCCTGCCATGAGCAGGGACATCTGCACCAGCTCAGGTTGCTCAGAGCCCCGTCCAGCCTGGCCTGGGATGTCTCCAGGGATGCTTCATCCACCACCTCTCTGGCCAACCTGGGACAGGCTCTCACCACCCTCAGTGTAAAAAATTTCTTCCTCGTGTCCAGCCTTTTATTGTGAAAGGCGTATGGTGGGAAACTGTTTGAAATGAGGTGTACGTTTGGTATCGTGAATAGAAGAATTATACACAAAACTTGTGGACTCAAGTAAGACGCCACACGAGTACAAGTGTTGCTTAAAAATAAAAATACATCAGAAAGAGACTGATCTTCTTATTGTAAGCAGCAAAGCAAGAGAAGAAAGAGTGATAGGACAAGGGGAAATGGCCCAAAGTTGCACCAGGGAAGGTTTAGATTGTATATTAGGAAAAAGTTCTTCACGGAAAGGGTTGTCAGGCATTGGAACAGGCTGCCCAGGGAAGTGGTGGAGTCACCATCACTGGAGGTGTTTAAAAGATGTGTAGATGAGGTTCTTAGGGACATAGTTTAGTGCCAGTGTTAGGTTATGGTTGTACTCAATTATCTTAAGGGTCTCTTGCAACCAATATGATTCTATGTTTCTATGATGCTATGAATCAATAGGCTGAGAGGATGAGCAGAGAATCAGCTCTTGGGCATCTGGAGCTATGTCAATTTTAAGTGATCAGTAGATGCAGGCTGAGGTAAGAACATTACAGAGGAAAGAAAAGAAACATCCAAAATTAGTTAAGAGAACTGAAGGGAATAGCAGCCTTTACCTACCTCTATATGGCTACAAAGATGGCAGCAAACAAACCTTAATAAAGAAAATATCAACACTGCTTCTGAGATCAACAGCAGACCGTCCATCAAACAGAACCCACGCAAACCCATTTGTTCCACCATGAAGCCTGTAGGTCACCTCACCAGGGGACAGTGGACAGCAAGATCACAGTGTTGCAGGCAGAGCTGCTGTGGATGGCGGGTGATCCGTTGTCTCTTCGGCACCATTTCTGTCCCGGGGACGGCTCCCTGAAAAGCAAGGGAAAGGCTGGAGATGAGGAACGCTGCCAACGGCAAAACAGTACGAGAGTTTTCTACGCAAGGGGCATATATGTAAACACATTCCTGCCTTTCACAGGGTTGTTTACCTTTTTTTACCTTCCCGTTAGCAGTGGTGAGGAGAAGGAGAAATACACAATGGGGGAAAGCAAGGATGAAAACAGACATGAAAATAGAACTTTTTTGTGTTTCAAAAATTTAAATGAGAAGCATTAAAAATTTAAAATTTAACTTAGATTTAAAATATTTATTTGAATAAGTTCCTTAGCAGATTTGATGGAAAATTGAAAAATGGTATGAAAATCAAAAGACTGGAAGATTTTGTATTTTTTTAGTAGCAAAATTTTCCTACTGAAATGGTTACTTCCAATGTATAGGTTGTTTCATAAGATTTCACAATAACACTTCATTTTGTAACTTCTATAGTGACATTTTCCACTATTTTTAATCTGACACACTGAGCTCACATCACATCTGAGGTAGTTATCTATTCATTAAGTAACTAAAGTACATAAGTCTCACTTCTGATGATAATACTCCCCTTTGGTATGCCTCCTGCTAACATATTTCTGTAGAAATACTTATCTTGTAATGTTTTCACTCTTTTGACCAAAGAAAGTGACTGAAAATCAAAGAATGTGTCATATTTTACAGTGTGAGCACAATCAATTTGTGTATATTGGAGCATAGATGTGAAATAGCTTTAATTATAATAGCTAAAATCCAGAGAGAGCACTTCTTTTTATAGCAAAGTACCTTCTAAATTAAACAAATATGAAAGCCTGGTAAAGCAAAAGTATAGCCCTCATTACTAGTTATGGCACATTATAAATATAAAAGCTTTTCATGCCATAAGTTGTAGATTCTTAAATATGGAGTACTAGCTTAAAACTAAACATGCAGAAAATCCTTTTAAGGTAAAATATTAAAAAGGAGATATTATTTGACTGGTGGACTATATAGATCATTCGTATTATTGTATATTTTAACTTAAAAAAAAAAAAAGAGATTTCTTGAATATTTACACTAATCCATCCACCATTATCCCAGGCGCAATGGCACCTTTTCCTGCACAATGACAAAACCCTTCAGCTTGCACAGCTTCATGCTTCTGGGTGGCTTGAGTGGCATTCATCATAGTGGCCCGAAACGAAGACCTGGCCAAGAGCAGCCCTGCCGGAGCTGCTGTTCTTTTTGATATTCTGTAGAATTTTACACATCTCCAAACATCCAGTGACTGCTAAATGTAACCCAACAGCTTCACTCCCTGAGAACGTGACCAGTCATTAGCGATGAGTGCTCTGAAACCGAAAAGCATCTTCCAGCATCACCCAGCACTTCCCACAGTCACAACTAGCATAAAATAATTCTTACTAGCAAGGGAAGATGAAGGCTGGAGGGACATGTCAACAAATCAAATAATTTGGTGGTAAAACTGTGGTGGAAAATCTAGGAGCAGCCACAATAATAACTGAATTAATAAATAGGTGAAGTACAGCTTAGTGAATAGTAAGTGCATTGTGTTAGTTAATCTAACGCTACTAGTAGTAATTGTTTACGTATATTTATATTCCCTTCTGTCCCCCTCTAAGGATAAACCAACAGAAGTTATTCCTATAGCATCTCACTGTCATAATCAAAGACTTGGGGGCACTTTACAGTTCTCACAGCTTGAGCTGTGATTTCCTGCTGGGACAAGAACTTGTTGCACCCCTTGAAAAATAACACAAACACACAGCTGGGGAGGAAGGGAACCAGTTTCCACCTGGTACATCCATTGCTACAGATCATCGGGAGGTGATCGTGAAGGACAATTTTAGACAGAAGTGTGGTTCTTGGTTCACAAGAACACGCAGAGCTCCAGTAACTCTGCTTCACGCTTTTAGTGCCACGACCAATTTCTCAAATGTTGTCCAAAGAATCATTATCGCAATTACAGTTGTACAAACACCACGAAAGTTTACCTGACTACATTCAATTATCCATTCAAGTAATTCAAAGGCAGCTGAAAGCTTCCATTTAGACACGCCGCAGATTTGTTTTGTGCTGTGCAATCTATGCCATGACTTAACCGAAGGACTCTAAGTGACTTCCAGGAGAGCTGGACTGGGTCCACCGTCAATGCTTATCAAGCAGTAAATAGCTCCCATACCTGCACTGATGTTTATATGCATATGCTAATACGGTCGTATTTACCAGATACAGCTGATTACTCTGGGTACAGCCATTCTGATGCATTATTTTCCATCAGCCTCTCTAAACACCTTTCCTTTTAAGATCCCCCTGTTGAAGGAAACTGTGGAAGGTGATTCTCATAAAACATCCTGTCTCCTCTGTCTCTCCTGTGAAGATATCCAAATGGAACTCGTACTTATGTTATAAGAGATTATCTATTTTTTATGTTGTTCTTAGTTCTAATCAATCGGAGCAACAGCATCTGTGCAGTGTACTTAGGATTTATGTACCTGATTAGACAATAAGATGAGACAGAACCATACAAAATCTTATCGCTTTATGGCCAACTTCACTAAGTTTTTCAAGATGAAAGATAAAGTCAGATGTGTTTTCTAGCAGAGAAAAGCACTTGGCATTTAAATGCTTACTGTATTTAAGCTACATAGTTTTCTACAGCGTTTATTCTGAAGGGAAGTAAAATGCAGATAATACATACTAAAAAAAAATCTTGGTTCTTGAGCCATTTGTTCCTCTGTATAGGAAACATTAACGGACTGAAAAAATATTGATGTTTATACGACAGTGCTTAAAAATAATCCTGTTCTTTAGTTGAGGTATTTTACATGTTTCTTTTTACATTTTTTTTAATTGTAAAAAGGAATAATGCTTATTATTATTATAAGCTTATAACTTATCTTCCATATTACTTAATTTCATAAAAATAATGTTTAAAACTAAATGCAGTGCCTTAAAAGGAAGCAGAAGAATCCATCTTCTTTAAAGATGGCAGCTGTGGGCTTGTGAGGAAAAAATTCCACCAACATATATAAAGTATACAGCTACTACTCGCTTTTATACATCATCTTAGAATAAAATAGAGTAAGAATGAAACAAGCTTAGGGAGTGGGAAAATAAAGAATAAGCAGAGGAGGATCCTCTCACAAGTCTCTGTTGTGGACACCCAAGAGACTGGCAGAATTTTACCTGGCAGAGGTGAAACACCTGCAAAGTTATTAAAGTTATTAAAGTTATTCTGCCCATGGCCTCACTCAGATGGGGCAAAGACTCTTTGTACAGAGAAGAATGAAGGTCCCAAGTTGTTCAACACACTGCAATGTGCTAATTGCAAATCCATTTAGAGTAAAAGTTGTACTTACAGTGAAGTTGTTGAGGGAGGAACCAACTGCATTTTAACAGGTTTTCAGTAGAATTCCAGTTTTTCATACGAAGTGTTCACCTAGCCACAGTCAGTCTTGTAAAAGTTAGTGATTAGTCACAGAAGAGGTTATTTGAGCACTGATTTTGCTTTGAAGAGTATCACGCTGTAAAGCATCCGGTTAGAACCCAAACATATTTATTGAGGCCTGGAGGCAGATACTTTTTCCCATTTGCTTTTATCAAATGTTTATCCTTTTTAGCCATGCCTGTTGCCATAGCAGCAGCTGAGAGACAGCTACCCACTTTTCACAGGAATTCTTATGCACTTCCAGCTAATAACCACCATTGCGTTCCCTTGCTCATGGTGCCGGAGAAACATTTCCCCGCCTGTTTATTTTTCCCTCCATCAAGGCCACCCACCGTGCTGGCATCATCAAGGACGATGCTCCACGAGTACCAACAACCAACCATCCCAAGTGGATGCTCCGGGTCTCTAAATCCTCTTCTTTTTGTTGTTTGTTGCTGTTTAGGCGTTACGATAACTATAAAATTGGCACCTTCCTCCTGTGCCGGAGCGTGTCACGGGCGTTTGAAGTGCACGTTCGGCAGTGGGACTGCGGCGGCCGCCGCTCCGCCACCGCCTGCAACTGCGGGGTGGCCGCACGAGAGGAGGGGGACACCGTGGTGCTGGACACCTGCAATGGCCATTTTCGGGAGGGCGGGCCCCAGCTCGCCATCAAAAGCACTGAGGCATCACCGCACGTCAAAATCCTCAAGTCCTACGGAGGAAGAAAAATAACAGTACGTGGATATTTGAGTACTCTTCTTGTTCTTTAAAAATGTTGAGTTTAGTATTTCTGAATTATTAATGAAGCTGCTACAGAAAATATGTATATAAAACTGTAAGAGCGTCTGCAGCAAAATGTACCAAAACCAGACATATTGGGAAGAAACTGGTTAAAGTCTTTGTTTAACAAACTGTAAAACAGAGCAAAACAAATATCTCTAGAAATTCCTCATACGGAGTGCCAATATTGTTACTTACTCTCCGCAGTACGGCAGTCCGCTCTCAGTTTGTTTATGCTAGGCACTACCCAACTGCATCACATAAAGCAAATTTCTTTGCAAAGCTTATGTTATAAATATTCAAGAAAAGATCACAGGTAGCAGAAGAAAGTAGTTTTAGAGTGGAACAGTAAGGCGATATGAGTCAGATCCAGATAGCCCACAAAAGGCATGAAAATGGGCTGCAAATTTGTGACATTTGGTATAATTTAAAGCATTTGCCCAAAAAATATAAGGCGTAACATAGTTTGCATGAGTATCACTTATCCACACTAATCCAGTGAAATCACTGAAAGAACAAGAGCAGGCTGCACCAGGGGCTTTGGTGAGAAGAAGAGCCACAAATTATGGCCAAGAAGATAATTTTATCTTAAGAGTTGTTTCATCAGGATTTATTGCTAGGAAATACTTTGGGTGAAACAGATCCACAACAGAGCTAGAATGATGCAGGGAGTGCATGTGCTTGGCTCTCCTTGTGATCTCACTTGGAATAGATTTTAGCAAGGTAGTAATTGAAAGTCTGTTAATTATAGAATAGGAAAAAAAAAGCAGGAATCAAGCTGTCATTTCATTTTGCAACTGAATGCAATATAATTACTGTTTTATTACTAGAATAATCTTAGTAAGCAGTCCCTATTCTCATTTACACCTCATGCAAGTCTCGCTGAAACAAATCAGGACACCCTGGGACATTAATATGATTCCTGCCCTGATCTGAATGGGGGTCTGCAGTAACAGTGCAGCAGCGGCCATGGTCCCTGATCACAGTCCCTGATCATGGTCCATCCCCATCTGCTCAGCAGTTGCCCGTCGTCGGTGCCCACGGCTCCCACGCCATTCACAGAATCACAGGCTGGTTGGGGTTGAAGGGACCTCTGGAGATCACCCAGTCCAACCCACCTGCTAAAGCAGGTTCACAGAGCAGATCACACAGGAATGTGTCCAGGCGGGTTTGAATGTCTCCAGAGAAGGAGACTCCACAACATCCCTGGGCAGCCTGGTCCAGGGCTCTGGCACCTGAAAGGAAAGAAGTTTCTCCTCATATTCAGGTGGACCCTCCTGTGCTTTAGTCTGTGCCCGTTGCCCCTCACTCTGTCATTGGGCACCGCTGAAAGGGGTCTGGTCCATCCTCTTGACACCCACGCTTGAGATATTTATAAACATTGACCAGATCCCCTCTCAGCTTCTCTTCTCCAGGCTGAACAGTCCCAGCACTCTCAGTCTTTCCTCGTAAGAAAGATGCTCCAAACCTCTCATCATCTTTGCAGCTCTCTGCTGGAATCCCTCCAGTAATTCATGGCTGATGCTTTGAATGGGGTTAAGTCCCTCTCTTTCCTGCACAAGGCAGCAGCTTCCAGCAGCCAGTCTCTGCAAACTGAGGTCCCAAAAAACTTCTTGAAAGTCTTAATCAGCAGTGTTAAACCCAGGTGGGTTACAGAAAACATGGGCAGTTGTCAGGTCCTCTGTGGCAGATGGGATGCCTTGCCCAGGGCTGCAGCAGAAGAAGGGCTTAGAGCCCTCTGAATTCCTGGAATAAATCAACACCTGGAAATATTAATCCAGACAGCACAGAAGACTGAAGCAGCTCATGCAGTCCAGACTGCAAGGATTTTATATGCAGTCTTGTAGGAAATGCTCCTCCCTATAGTAAACCATGTAATTAGAGGGTGCATGTTTATCTGAAGAAGGAAATCAAATCCTACTCAGCACTGTGTCAACTGCAGTTCTCCTGCTCTATTAAACCACTAAAAAAATTCATACAAAATAAATGCAGGCCATTTGAGCTTTATGCTGGGGCATCTATTTTCTTTCTTTTTCTTTTCTTTTTTTTTTTTAAATTTACCTTGAGAAGCAAGACATACAGCCAAGGTGGAGGTTCAGCCAAGACCTTTTGATGTATTCAAAGAACTGGTTTTATGTGATGACTTCCATACTTCCATTAGTCACGAAGGCAAGTAATTTTTGAAAAAGGACGCTTTAAATGCCCTGATTAAAACACAGAGCGCCTTTGTTTAAAACACTGTGTCCCCGGTTGTTATCTCAATTGGTGGCACTTTGCTGCTCCACTCAGCTGGGCAAGGAGATCACTCACAGAGAGCTCCTCAAAAAGGATCCTCATGTCTGAAATGATGACCGGGAAGCTAAAATGGGCAAGATTATTATCCAATGCAGCCAAAATGTAAGCTTTGGATTCCAGCACAGAATTACAAACATAAGTTAGTTACTTCTTCAGAGATATGAACAGATTTGGTGGGGAGGAGCTTATAAAATCCCCACTGAGAGAAAGAAATGTAATGGACATTATTTGGCTGAATAAGTTACACTTACGCAGGGCTGACTTTGAAACAAACAAAAAAGGAAAATAGTTATTTTGAAATTACTGTAATGAGATGTTTCCAACTACTTAATAAACTTAAGATTAAACAAAAATTTTTAATTATAGATTTTTTTTTAAAAAAAAAGGTTACTTATCAGGCTACAGAGTGCTCCTGCTCCCACTCCTGGCACAGATCAGTTTCAAAATAGTTTTCTTTTTACCTATAAGAATAAAGCAAACAAACAAAAGAAACATTTCAGTTGAACAGATTTATTCTTTTTTTTTTTTTTTAATGTGGTAGGAACACCAATCTGAAAAATCCATTACCCACACAGCTACTTCTTTGTCTTAACCTCAAGATTTTTTTTTCTTTTAAAGGTCAGTATAAGCTTACCACAAGTTCTTTAATGAGAAAATTGCTTTATCCACTTTAAAACACAATCATTTTCTGGGTAATCCGGCCTTGGAAAATGAAACGATTTTTCAGAGAGAAGAAAGCTGTTTTTCAGACTTGGCAGTTTATCTAAAAGAAATGATTTCCCAGGCAAAGACACAAGAGTGGCCTTATTGTCATGGAAGTCGCTTCAAAAATTAGCTGGTAACTTACCAGTGGGAAAACTTCAATGGTTTTAATTATTAATTTAAAAAGTACTCGTGCAGTTTTATATTTTTGTAATGCTATCACATATTAGTACCATAGAAGCTGAAAGGAAGCTAAATAACGGCACGAATAAATATTTGTAGTGTATCTAAGTGATCTGAAATTACCTCTGCCGTCGCCAATGTCCTACTTAGATAGTTTTGCTGTAGAAAAGGACATTTTTTATTGCACAAAAAGTTTGGTAACAGTTTCTTTCTCCCTTTCAAGATCCTTTTCCCTTCGGGAGCGTTTGTTCGATCTGACCTGAGCAAGTGGGGAATGGGAGTGACGGTGAGGACGCCGGGCAGCGACTTCAACAGGACCCGAGGTTTGTGTGGCCTCTTCGACGGGACCGGTGACAATGACCTGAACAACATGCCCGAGGAAGACTTCATAGAGCAGTGGAGGTACAAAGCCAGAGAGAACCCTGACCCAGGAGATCCTCCTTAGTGCTGTTTCAAGGGGTGTTGATGGGTTTATTTCCTTGCATGCTCCCCTAATGACCTGACAGGGAGATCTGCTTAATACAGCGAGGGGAGCCTGGAGAGTCGTTACCATCCCAACAGCACGGGGGCTTCATTTTCAGCCAGCACAATACACAGAAGCAGCTACTGAGAGAGAAATTTTATATTCGCAAGTGATATCATGTTAACAACTGTGTTAAGATCCCGCTCAGCTGTTAAAAAAAAAATGCAGTTCTCACCCACAGCAGAAAATGTAGATAACTGACAACAGGGATTAATTAAGGGTTTGGTATTTCCCTTGTTCTTTTATTTCCGAACACTAATTACAAAATGTGAGTATACATTAGATGTTACATTTTGACAAAGTGTAGTAATATATGTACCATGCTAAAACTTAATATCTACTCTACTAACAACGACAGTGAGCTCTAAAAACTTGCACTTTCTAGGACAGGTGGTCTGGACCCAAAGCCAGGAGTCTGGCGCCCTGACATATCCCTGTCCCTCTCCCTATGTCTATCCCACATTTTAATTCCTGTTGCTGAACTCTAAACATGGCCAATAAGTGTCTCCAAAACCAAAATGTGTTTGATTTACTCTGCAGTTTTGTTTGTGAAGTGTGCTTTGCAAATGCGCAAAAATAAGGCAAACCATTTTAACACACCACTTAATCTGTACATGGGAATTTAGCACCTATTGCATTTCGGAAAAGAAACAAACATCTCTGCCATATTCTAGTTATACTCAAGAGGCCTAAATAATGGCTACTTAATGGAAATTTTGACCTGTCAGTACAAATTGCACAATTTAGAAGTCAAGAGCCGTCTTTAACATCTTAATAAAATGATAAACAGCCAGAGCTTGCTTCTGGAAAGGCAAGTGGAGAAATAGTTTGGTGCAAGAACCAGCCACTGCTGACTGTCCAAAAAGCAGCTAAGAAGATCATTTTGGGGGATCTGTTCAAAACAAGTTTGTTGAAGGACCAGAAGCCAAAGTACAATATATAAGAATTTATTTATGAACCAGTGAGGAGTTTCCTAGTGCTCGGTGCATATGAAGGAGATACTTCAGGGAAGGCAGGAGAAGCTCCTGCCAAGTGAGAAGGGCAAGAGGGGTGATGAGTTCCACCTTGCAGTACTCTCAAGGATGGATTCTCAAGGATTCTTCAGAACCTGGTTAAAAAAAACCAGCTAAACCCATGGAAAGGCTGAGGCCACCTCCACAGGAGACTGGATCTGTCTCTGATCCACCCAAGGAGAAATGGCGCAGTGAAGAACAAAACCTGGAGGGTGATTTTTCTGCTGCTGTTTTTAATTTCACTTTAAATAACACTGAAACCGTGTTAAGTTTTCTTCAGCACCTGAAGCTAGGCTGAGTGCTCACCATCTGGCAGCTCGGCTCTCTCCCCAGCTCCCACCTCCCTCAAGCAGCTGCAGGGCACTGAATGGCACAGATTTGTTTTAAACATCAGCTTTCCAATGAAACTTTTAAACAACAAAACAACATCAGAACCTCCCAGACCTTAAGTAGCATCTGGACAAGGAAAGGCTTAATTTTAAAACATGTATTTTAGGTAGGTAAAATTAATTTTTCCAACCATTTTTCAAATCTTTTGAGAAACCAGCAGCAACGCTATTAATTTTGGCCTCTCTATATATAATAGCATTCAACTTAGTCTGAAAAACTTGTCTTTAGTTCTTCCTTGACTGTAATGGGCAGCTAAGAGGAATGATAGTCTAGTCACCTTATGCAGGGGACAGGAGGCACATCCTGGCTCACGGAGGTGCTGTTGGTACCTGCACGCCTGTGAGGAAGGATGAGGTTTCCAGGGGCTCCATCCCTTCTACACCACATATCCTTGTTGATCAGAGCTGACCAAAGGAGGTCTTTGGTATCGTGTAGAAACAGTGAAAGAATTTTTTTCAATAAAATATCATGGCAAAAGAGTTTCATTTTACCGAAATTTGTTCTATTGTCCTAGGCTATAGGAAAGCACCGAACAGTATGTGCATTCCTCTGAGAATAAAAGCTGTCCTGCCCTATTGTATTGTATTCTGCTGTGCCCGCACATTGGGAAAAATGGTTTCATAAATGTCTGGGCTCCTGTTTCAGAAACAGAAATTAGTTCATTTTTCCTGTGACACCACGATGTTTTATTTAAAAGTAGTACTGTATTAATGATCAAAATAATAATATCATAGATGCTATTTTCGATATATATTGGAAAAATACGATAAACGCAATTATGTTCCCAACAACGGAATCTAGTGCCTGGCTCCCTAATGCTGACAAATGCTTTCGCTTTTCTGAAATCTCTACATTTGGTCTGCAAGACAAAATTAATGCCAAAAGAATTTAAATTTTTAGTAATATTTCAAATTTGTCTGGAAAGAAAGTGCTGCAAACTGTTGGAACAAGAAGCGTATCTTTTTCTATGAAGCTCCAGGATTCCTCTTGTGCTGCACAAATAAGACCAAGAAGAGCTCTTGTGGTCATAAAATTTCCAAAGAAACTTTAACCATGGATATTTATTCAAACTGAACTATCTAGAAGTTAATCCTTCATTAAAGCTGGACTAAATTACAAAGAGAAAAAAAAATCACCTTACCTTATGTGATAGCCTAGCCCTATGATCAATAGAAAACTGCTTTGTGTCCAAAGAAAAAATCAAAGAAAGCTGCTTTAGAAGACAGGAATGAAATGAAATAAAATATGCATAAAAAATTTTAAAGGAAAAGGCATTTAAAAGTAAAGTTGTAGCGATCCAGGTCTTAGAGGTTTACTTACTCCTTACTAGAAACCTAGTAAGGAGAGCACAAGCAAATAGATAAAGATGATTTCAATAACAAAGCATTTGAAACAAATCACTGTCATTCTCCAAGCCTGAGTCACACCAGGGCCAAATCCAAGGCCTTATTTCATGTGTAATATGCAAAGGGTAACCTGCACCTTAGGGAAAGTTCTGCAAAGAGAAGTCAAGCAGTCAGGCAACACTCCAGCTAAACACTTAAGCATCTGTTACTAAAATGTCCCAATGTACTGCTAAAAAATGTACAGGACAAGTCAAGAAGGACAGTGCAAAGCGACCCAAGAAAAGAGATATTAAACTTGAGCATTTTCTTAAGTACTTTGGGAATTTATACATTCCTCAGCCTCAGGGCAAGAAAGTTTACTTGGTATTGTAGACTAATTTGCTGAAAGTTTCCTTCCTTTAATCTCTCTCTATTTTTAAATCAGAATACCTCCAGGGAAGAGTTTATTTGACAAGACTCCGGCACCTTCTGAGAGGAAGCAAAGGAAAAATTACTGCAGATGTCAGAAGGAAAGCAATAGGTCCGTGCCCGTGATAAACATGCTGAACGCCTTCCAGACTCCTTCCTCTCAATCTTCTGGTTGCCATTACGATCAGGTGGATTACACCTCCGCAATCCCGTATCTAGATGTTACCTCAGAGTCTGTCGCTCAGACAGAATCAGAGTCAGCTTCGCGCAAAGATGGGAAGCTGTCGCCCAAGTCTTTTAATCAGAGATATCTGCCTAAATCAGTCCAAAAGCGAGGCAGCCCCGCGGACCGATTAAAAACCTTTGTGCGCCGTATTTCCATGAAAAAGAACAGTTCCACCAGCTCCACCAAACCAACACAAGACCTACAGAGAGCTAAAAGGCAAGGAGACTATTACGACTACTCATCCCTTCACCCATCACACGACCCAAGCCAGAGAGGCTCAGAGAGCTTTGCGTATTTCTTCCCAGAGGATTACTTTGAAGGAATTCGGGTTAAACTCCCACTATCATGGCCCACTCCCAACGGTCTAACCGCCACCAAAGCCTGGGAGATTTGCCACCAAATTCTTGCTAATTCCACCATTGGCTTAGTGTGTAAAGGTCTCCTTGGAAAACAGATGGATGAGGTAATCGATATTTGCCTTTTAGATCTGCAGCTCAAGGATGACGTGGCCCAGGTGAGGGCACTGATAGCCCTTTTGGAAAATGAATGTGAAAGCAAAGTGCTAGGAAACAGAAACAGAGTGTTTCAGGCAGGAAACCATCCATCTGCTACCCAGGAGGAAATCCTCACCATCCTCCGGTGCCCTGCTTTCTGCAACAGGAATGGACAATGTACGGAACTGGGCTGCCAGTGTTTTGAAGACCACAGCTCCTACGATTGTAGCATTGCCAAAAGTAAGTAAAAAATTCTGTTTGTTCCTACCTTACCCATCTTTCCATGGTATCAGAGTTATTAGGTAGAACATCTGCACAGATTTGTTTGCTCTTCAAACAGTGCTACCACTAAGATACTTGATGAATTAGTAATCAGTTTTTGACCTTGAAGAGCCGATCAAAATATCTGGTTGGCTGGTCCTTCACTTTTTCGCCTCAGTAACTTTTTAAAAATGGATTTTACAAGTCCCTTAGCAAATTGGTTTTGCAGAAGTGATTTTCTTTACATCTGATCTATCACCAGCATGCTGACAAGCAAGCTTCTGACACAAAAAAGAGGGTCCTGCTCACCTTGTGGTCAATATTCATGTTAACACTGTATAGATACTTTTTTTTTCCTGATCAACAGAGAATGAAATTTGAAAATTAATTTCAAACACTGTACTAGTAACAAAAAAAAATTAAAAGTGACAAAATGAACAGGTACGTTGTCAAAGCCACAAAATAGCTACAGGACATATTTGAACCTGCAGACCTGATTCTGCAAATATTTATGAATTCCATTTACACAGCAGACTACCCCACTAGATTTGTTTCTTCTTTACAGTTCAGGCCCTCAGTGGATAAATGCAAGTCCAATGTGAGTACTGACAGTGCTTGAAACTAAGCACATGCATAAATGTTAGCATTAATTTCAAAAAGTAAGCCCTGTCTCAGCAAACCACATCAGCTTATGCTTAAAGTTACAAAAAGGTACTTAAGGCTCAGCCGTACAGTTGAGTTCCTGCAGCTTAAGAAGTAACAGTATTTCAGCTAAGCTGAAATGACAAGGAATGCTCTCTTAACCCACCCCAAATGTGGGGAAAAGCCTTTTTCTGTGATGCTTACGACATTTTTCTGTCTTTAGGACAGGTAAAGCTCACATCTAGGGTCAGTTGTCACAGCTTAGCTGAGACATCCAAATCTCCACCCAGCCCCAGCAGCTCAGCTGCACATCTGATACCCCAATGCATTTACTACACAGGATGGGATTACCCATGTGCTTTGCAATAAATGTGTCTTCAGTGCGCTGATTTAGAAAGTGCTAAAATATATCCTGACACTTATTTTTCCTTAATGGCAGGCTAAAATTTGCGGGATCATTTCCTACATTTAGAGGAATTCATACTCTTTCACACAGAGGACAACTGACACCAGTGACTGAAAAGCAAGTTGAGCAATTTTGCAGTAATTGTCCAATATACAATCCACTGTTTAACTTAATTTCTCTGGGATATGGTCAGGTTATGGGGGGTGCTTAGGGCAGATTTTAAAATTTTATTTTACTTCGCTATGGTTGAAATCTCTTGGATTAGGGGAAAATAACTTCAATATGACCTTTCAAGTAAAAGCGAATGGCACCTTGTCTTCTTGCTGCGACATCAAATATAAACAAGGACGGTGTACAGAGCACAGATCGAGATTGCACAGGGAGGTGAGAAGTGGAAAACAAATGTTACCTCAGCTGTGGGGAACACAGCATAAACCATCACTGCTCCCCGACCCAACCGCTTCGTCCATCTCTCACTGCCTTTGCTTCACTTTTCTCCAGTTGAGGAAAACGTGGTAGTTGGGTCTTTGCTTCCAATCACTTTTCTTTTGGGAGTCTGGTTTATTATTATTTATTTATCAAATTATTTCTTAATTATTAGATAAGTTTTAGCACGAGCATCCTTGTGCTCAGCCTGGTCCCTGGGGAACACGCACTTGATGTTGGACCCACACAAGAGCCACACCATTGCAATTAGGAAAGTAGGAATTCCCCTTAATGTTTATACTGCTTCATTTGCTGGGGTTGAGTTCGTTAGTGTCATGACAAAATTAACACTGACAGCTTCAGCAGTTTTCCTACCACTAGGCAGAAGGTCCTTTTCCAAAACCCCCATGCAGTTTCGCCAACATTTCCAGGGCAATATTTGATTTAAAAAGTGAATAGCCTTTGCTCTCCCTGTCACACTGTATACAACCCACATTACCTTAACTACAGCTAAGAACTTGTGGGTTTTTTTTAAATTAATACCTGTAAAATATTTTCTGTGACTGTAAATGTTAAGTAGAAATATTATTTTTTATTTAAGAAAACCTACAGAACACATTGATAATTACTACTCGAGGAGAAGAATGCTTTCTAGCTAAGTAAAGCAAGCTCAGAAGAGAAAGCATTAAATAAAACTGTAGTAGAAATTGCTGTTTTGAGCCACCAGTATTTATTTTTCTCTTGAGGAAAAGGCAGTGGCATAACTCCCTGATGCACAGGACATGCCTTCCCAAGGGTACACCTTGCCTGGGGAACATTTACCATTCATTTTCCTTTGTTCTACCATCCTAGTGAGATTATATGAGATTATATGTGGCCCTCTCATCAACAGCTGTCCATTCCCAGAGGTATAAGGCAACAGTCACTCACGGTATATTCCACGCCATGAACATACACTGGGAACTTGGATGTTTGTACAGAAAAAGAAAAAAAAATATCAAAATGTCACAACAGACTGTGATTAAGGCTAGTGGAATTAACTTTAATCACTAAAATCTTCTCTGCAAAATATAGATTTATTTTTTCTGTTTGTAATCTGTCTACCAGCTTGTACAGAGTAAAACTCTAAACATGCAGCACGGTTCACAGGGATAAACTCCTCAGCCCATGGAAACCTCTGAGCTGCTTTGTGCATGACAATTAGAATCTTAAAGTGAAACTGCCTTTTCCCAAATATCCTTGTAGACAATAAAACTACTTAGCAATTCATTGTGTGTCCCACAGCCTAAAGAAAATATTTATTCAAAATATTTTACAATGTTCTTCATTAAGATGAAAAAAAAAGCAGTTGTTTAAGCAAATATAACTTAAAAAGAATTGCCCCCAGACTAATTAAAAAAAAAAAAGTTAACATTTTTGAGAGTTTGTTTGTTAAAGAAGGGCTCCTCTTTACTATAAAAATCTGAGGTTTGTCTGGCTGGATTTTATTTGATTTGTTGCTTTTCTCCTCCAAAATGAACACACTAAAAATAAAGAGGATCCATTTCCTGACTGAATTTACCCAAGACATCACAGTATTCACAAATGGGAACAACAGTGATCAGGAGAATTGCAAATACCTCCTGTAACATGGGTTCCAGAAATGCAAAACTATTCAGAAAACATACCTCTGAATCCACAAATTGCTGTTGCAATGCTGACTCTTCCCAAAGCGCGTTGCCAGAGGAGCCCTCAGCTTCTCCACACGACGAGCGAGCGGGGCCAGTATGAATTTCCCCCACTGTCAGTGGTAATGGTTTGAAGATTGTCGCCACATCGGTCCCTTTAAAGAGAAGGGCTTCCTTTAGTTTGGGGAACATAACATTGAAAATTAACTTCTTTCAGTGGATATTCACCCTTGGAGAAGCATTTGAAATGGTATTATGTCCTTACAGGAGGGCCAGTAATTTCATTTGGATCATTTGGTTTTAATTCTTGATACCAGAGATAAAAGCACATTTGATAAAGAAGAAAGTAAGAACATTGGTACTCATTCCTCCTCCTTTCCCAACTAACTCTAGACTGGTGAAACACCAGTATGTGCTGGGAGGGCGGTAATTCAGGCAGCTGCACCAGAGCCCAGCAGCAAGCAGGACCTGGCCGCGGGGTTACTCCATCCCTTGTGCTGCTGGTGTGGAGAAAATGAGAGGGAGAAGCATTTAAAATTCAATCAATTGGGAAAAAAAAAACCAGAAAAATTAAAACAAACCCAAGGTGAGAAACAGCACACTTAATTTGCAGAGCCTTCTCCTTTGTCTTCGGCATAACTGTAGAGAAGCTATAGGAAGACTTTGTAAAAGAAGTTGGATTCAACATTAACCATGGAGAGGGAAAAGTCCCGCCACATTCTAGAGCGAATAAATGGGATGAACTGCAATGAGCTCCATGTATTACAGATGGTTTATAAGTTCAGTTATGAGTGATATCGAATATTCTTTCTCTGTATACCAAAACACAGAAACTGTGTATCTATAAAAGTACCTGATCTCGTAAACGCAATGTAAAGCAGATCTATACATCCAGCCAGAGGTCAGATCCTCTACAAGGAGAAATAAAATCTTAGCTGTAGCACACCAATCATTCTGGCGTTATAATACTTAGAAGAGGTCAGCTAGTTAATTTGGTACAAGCAAGCAAGAGAAGTAATAGTGTGAGCTTCTCCTTCAGCTCTTATTGATACTTGAGTTTCATTCACAACTTTTAAAAAAAATATTTGCTTGTTTTTACATTTCATAGGCAGAGACAGCATGTGACGTACCAGGTATTTGTGGGGATAAGTACCACGGTATCACACAATAATGATGCGCTTCTTAAAGGGCAGTTCAAAAGGCTGGAAGTCCTCGGAACTGAAGTCCTGTTGACGTCACTAAAGCCAGGATTTCACACCAGAAAAGGCTATTAGAGATGAAGAATTAAGATCAATCTCAGAAATAAAGCCGTATGTTCCAACGGGGACAGCTTGAGCCCCAAACTGCAGCTCCAGCATCCTGACCCAGCCGGCAACGCAGACACTGGTGGGATCAGCCTTCGGGATTTTGTACTTGTAAGCAGAGGTTCTGTAGGCAGGGAAGAAAAGCAGAAGAAATTAATAACTGAATTAGGTTTCTGCAGGACATAAAAAACTGCTGCCTCTTTTTCTTTTAAAAAGACGGAAGAAGCAGAAGAATGCATGTTGATTTTGGAAATGCTAACTCTTAAATGGCGTTGTCAGGAAAAAGTTATTTTCCAGGAGAAATTACATGAGTAATGAAGAAAAAGGCAACTCCTTTTGCTGGCCATATATTTTCCCATTAGTTCCAAAACAAATCTCCGTCTAATTATCTCAGGTTGGAATTATATACGTGAATTAAAACTCCCCCAAGATCAAGGAGGCCATCAACATAATTCAAATATCTTTTCCAAGGTCACCCAATCTCAGCCACATTGCCAACACATCATAACGTGTTTTGCCACTGCTTTTGACCAGCACGCACACACAAAAAGATGGTTGTGCAGTATTTTTAGGGATCAGAATACAAGCCATAACATATTTGGAATAATTTTAAATGAAAACATGTAGAAAGAGAGAAGACACAAAGTGCTTGCAGAGACTTACTCCTCTGCTCTGACTCCAACAGGAGCCATCCAGGTGGCCAGAGTTATAATTATCCTCACATGAAAACTGCAATTTGGAGTTGAAAGGCACCTCTGAAATTTGGCAATGCTCCAGAAGCTTAGACTTTCTTAATGTTGCTTAACATTTCACAAACCCCCCCCAACACCTGTATAAGGTGCTTAAAATGTCATTACCACCCGTAATTAAATGCAGAATCCAATTACAGTAGATAGCAAATCAGGTTGGTGCTTACTGTTCGTATATATCGACCATGTTGCTTATAAAAAAAAAAAATCAGGACCAGTAAAGCACACAAAGAGGGATGTAATATGCAGATTGTATGAAGCTCTGAAGAGCGATTACAAGATAAAAGGTAATGAGGAATAATAAGGACAAATTAGTTTCAGTGAAGTAATAACACTTCAAGTTTAAATGTCTGTTTGGAAAGTTCTGGGGAAATAAAAAATAGCCAGCAAAGAAATCCAAGAGAGCAAAAATGATGGTAAGAAGGTGAGAAGTTAATGCTTACCTAACATGCTTACAGACGTACCATTTTCGTATCAATAAATCTCAGTAGTGCTGTTCAGAAGTTCTGTGAACCCAAGTGCATTTTCAGAGCTGTGAATCACAACCACGCAGGTCCCTTGGACCCATCTACAATGGCAGGTACATGAGCTTCGCCCTGGGTTTTTTTAGAATGATCATACAGACCTTCCTGAATTTATCATACTGCACTGGGCTGAGTCTTGTTCATGCGCTCTAATTACATAATTATTATATTGAGTTACAGTACGGGGTCAGCTTGTACAGTTCCTCAGGTGGGGTCTTCCAAAAGAAGATGTCTCTCCCCTATGGAATAATAAGCTCAGACCTTTAATCAGGCCAGTCATATAAGTTGAAGATTAAATATGCATTATAGAAATCCCACTGTTTATATAATTGTTCTTTATTTTTAAGTATAATTCCTGTTTTCAAGGCCAAAACATGAGGGAGACATGTAAAGAAAAGATTTAAATTGCTTCAAGATCCTCAGGTGAAAAGAGACAGGGTATTTCAGTCCTCTGTGTCAAACATCTGCTTTGGAGATTTTGCATGGGAACGTATTGATTTTGTAATAAATAAGTTTCTCTCACTTATATCAGTTCCACGGTCTTTAAATTCCAGATCATGGTGCCATAATGATTATTTAAGGCCTTTTAGTCTGTCAAGTAAATGGATATTTTTGGCACAAGCGATATGTGCTTTGTTGACGTGACACATCACAACAGCGCAGATGGAGTCGTTGGGGTACATTGGGTCAACATACATAAATTAGACTATATAAGTAAAAATGCAAACTAGACTTTTCAAAGAAAAAGTAGTTAATTCCTTAAATCACCAGGATACCTACAAAGAAACACTCTACTCACTGTACATAAAGGTGGCAGCCTCTGTCTCTGTGACCAGCCTGTGGCACAGGGGAGAATTACGTGTTATATCACCATAAAGGGCCTCAGAAACAGAACTACCAGAAATTGTGGAATTTCTGTCCGATCCGCTCTCCAGAAATTGATCAGGTTTTAAAATTTGTTTAGATTGTGAAACAAGGAAAAAAAAACACAACAAAGATTTTGGCTAATACGGGAAAACACTTCATATGGTAGTGAGGATGCAATACACTTTAACAATTAATTTCATCAATTTTTCAAAATTGGACTTCAAAAGAAGAGTCAAACATGCTTGTGAGAATAGCAAACACCATACTTACTACACTTAAAGTTTTCTGGCCAAAACAGAGTACTATTTCTGTTAAATAATTTAATGCAATTATTCTTTAAAAAGCTTTTTTTTCTTTTAAAATAATAAGTCATTTGTCTTAATTCTTCTCTTCATTATAATAATACTACTGACTTTGGTGGATATAGTATTACATTATCAAGAAAAGATAAAGTCTCTTTACAAATGCTCTTTTTCCTTTTTTCTCAAATTAATTATTGCCTTTTCCATCCCAAAATGCTGAGTTTTCTTATCCAGCCAACTGAGGGAGGTTTAAAGATTTCCTACATCTATACTCCCCACGTTACCCCAAATATGTGCTTGTTCACTTGACAACTGATGGACAGTAAGCGAAGCAGTGTTTTCATATTATAGTTTAGAAGGGAACTCAGCTATGCCTATCAAATACATTTTTCTCCAGTAATGATTTCCATAAAGCAGGGAACACTTCATGCAAATCTCTGTATACTGTTGCGACATAAAACACACATTAATATGCTGCTTCCATTCCACTGGGATTGCGTTATTTACATAAGGATTAAAGATATTACGAATATATTATTATTTCCTTCAAGCTGACATTAAAGGAGAGAAGGAATTTTCACTAAGCTATCAATACTTTGTAAAAGAGGTTCTACATAACTTGAAAATTAAAATCTTTATTTCAGGAGCCATTATCTCCTCTTTATGTAATTTTTTTTCCTCAGCTTACTACTAGATAATATTGGAAAATAGATAAAGAATAAATATGAGAATACATATTAAGCAATTCCAGATATTATTGGTTTCAGTTACTCAGCTTTTTCCTAGTTCAACCAATTTATGATTTAATGCTGAATGAAAATAGATTAAAAAAAATTTAAATGTTTATTTACAAAATACATTGTTTCTTTCTTCCAGATATCTATCTGGTCCTCATTTAAGTGAGCTATGAATCCCAGTAATAATGGCATCTGATATGAATAAAATTTTTCTACAGTATCTATAGATCAGAGCCATAAAAATTTACACCAACATATTATTTTCAGTCTAAAAACAAAGGTAGTATTAGTGGTCATAATTGAAAAAGGCGTAATGAGTAGTCATAATGAGTAAATATCAAGGCTTTGAGATTACTCAACCAAACATAATTTTTTGAACACAGGAGTTACCTGCTTTCGAAAATATCACTCCTATGCTAGTAGAACAAAGGAACACCTCCAACCACAAAATTTTAGTAAGAAATACTAAATTTACAAAAGAAACAGCTAAAAATCAAAAGAAAAAAAAGATTGTGAACCTAACCTAACCTCCCATTGATGTATCCTGACTGACACCTATATACTCTGTTTTATATTAATGGAGACAGATTTCTCCCAGCCACATAAAACCTATTTCTGGGTGATTCTCAGTGACCGACAAACTTCATGCTGGTTTTTGAAGACTTTCTTCTTTTCATTGCAATTTTAGTTTACTTTTTGATGGTGCGGATGAGATAAACACACATCTAAAAAACCAAACATCAATACCAGCCTTAATCTACTGTTTTAAACTCCCAGTTCTTGCCATTCCAAGGCCAGGCCTGGCTGAGTGGGAAGGGCTATTACAGAGTCGATAGAAACCGAGTTTTAAAAGGATATCAAATCCTCGTGATAAGGGACACGGAAGGTTGCACGCTTGGTGATCCATACTATTCCCGCAAATCAGATCAGGGAGGTTAGTCTTTTCTGGTGATTAGTTTATTTGCTTCAATGCAAAGCAGTGAAAGCAGTTCAGGGAAACGTGCAGCTATACAAAACCATTTTGTGAAGTGTATAGAATTAAATGCTGGAAAACTTTACAAAATTATAGGTTTGATTTAAACTGACCAAAGCCATAGACTCCACCTGCATGCCTATAACTTCTTTACATCATGCTGTTTGCAGGCACCATGGGAAATTTCAGCCTTAAATCTGGTTAAATTCAAAACAAAGCAAAAAGGCCTGAACAAACAACCTTCTTCTCCAAATACACACTTGCATACATGATAAATAAGAATTTCATGACAGTTTATGAGCTATAGAATTAAAATCTGCTGAACATTAAAAGGTCTGATTTAAACTGACCAAAGCTAAAAATTCAGAGCAAACTTTTAACGCCACTATATCATGGTTTTGTGTTGTGTAAAGAACTCACAATCCGGCAGTATGGAATGTTCAGCCAATTGTGAATAAGAACCCAAGTGGAATAATTGTATCTTATTCTAAGTGAATAACTATGAGAAAATCACTAGAAACAACCAAGTGGACACTAGTGTGGACATAAGGACCACGGTGACACCCACAAGGTCACTCCTGCCCAAATCCTTTTGGGTGGCATCACTGTGGTCATTGGTGGGGAGCCACAAAATACTGCCAGGGGTTCTAACATGAAGTGTCTTCAAGGGACTGAAAGGTCCTGGTGTGCCAGTAAGTGCCATGAATGCGCAACCAGGTCTTATATTTTACCACCTGTTGAGGCCATCTAGAAAAGAGGCAGTATTCCACAGTTAACAGCACACTCCTCTTCCTTTCTGTTGCTGAAATAAATTGCTAGCAAGCCTTTTAAAAATAGAAGGATCAAATAGACATAAAATGTCATAGTGAGATTTCTAAAGCAAAAATAATTTACCATATTGTTGCAGCACATGGACGCTTTTAGTGTGAAATTGAGCCAGTCCATTTCTCACATGCGGCACTTGCAAAATGCCCTTCCCTTCCTCTCCCAGGGCTTATTTCTGCAAACCACCCTGTGTACCAGAGTCCCTCAAAGCTGGAAAACAGACTTTCTCCATGTCAGCTAAAGATCATAGGTCTATAGTCCAGTACTACGATAAACTCTGGTTCTTTGAGAAGTGGTTTTGGATGCAGGGACAAGAACAGCCTTCATCTAGAAGTCAGCGATGTGCAGAAATATGCAAACACCATATAGCTGCTAATGTTTTTACTTAGGGAGGATTTTCCAATGAGCTTTGGGTTACTGATACCATGAGTTCCAGAATAATGCATTCACTAATTGTGCATACGACCGCTGTAGTTACATACAAAAGAAAGAAATACAATATTTGTGCATTTATTTGAATGGAGGCAGATTCTGACTTGCTGTGTCCAAGCTGTGAGACAACATAGCAGCATTCTGCTCTGATCCAGAACCATCACAGCCACAACTGGCTGTCCACAGCCAGGCCAGCAGGCTCTGGCACAGCACCTCGCTCAGCCAGGTACATAATTTCCAGGTCAGGGCAACTGGAAAATATGAAACATTTTCTTTTGCACTTCAGCAAAGCTGTGATCATGCGCTTATGATTTGTTTCTTGATCTGCTTTTCATGACTCAGGTTGCGTATTTATCACCCTGATCAAAAAAAGGGCAGTCCATTTCCTTCTTGCTATTTGAACAAAATCCTTGCCAGTTTTAATTTCAGGTTTGCTGCTCCAGTCCACAGTTACATGTGTAGCTTTCAAACACTGCAGAAGAATGTTTATTTGTGCTAGGACATTTTCTAATCAAAAGTGGAAGCCCAACATGAACCACATATATCCACCAGTAAGACTTCAATAAGCATAATTTTGCAAGATTCTTGATTTTGTGTCAACTGTCTCCATTTTACTTCTACATCTGTGCATACTTATTATTTACATAATACACTACAGCAAATATATATAAAACCAGTCATGTATTTATGCAGGGGTTTTTTTAAAGTCTATTATGTAGCCTGTGCTCCTTGTCAGGTTTGAGTCACATAAATAGTTAGAGAAAGAAACCACACTGTCAGCACCGCCAGCAGCTCTGAAATTACTATTCTTTCCTGCAAATTCCTACTGGGGGTAAAGCAGAGGGACCTGGACAATCTCTGTCTCTCAAGGGAGGCACAACACAAGCACTGCAAACCAAACAGGACAGATCTCTTATTCCCGTCTAATTGCCCGAGGTCTGGAGGACTTTTAATACCTATGTACACACAGCTCCTTAAATCCTCCTCCATAACGCGACTGCTCCCTGATACCCACCCGAGCCCCAGGTGCTGGCCTGAGCTTCAGGTTTTTATCTACCAGTAAAACTCAAAGAACATTTTTGGCTCGTAGGTCACACAGAGAAAAGAAAGAGGATGATCTGTTCTGCGTTTTGTTGTATTTTGGCATTCAGATTCCTAAATGGAAATTATTAATGTGCAAACTGATCATACTTTTCCCATGCTCATTCCACGCTCTGCCTGACTTCCTGTAGATTTCTCTCCTGCCTCTTTAACTTGCCACTCCACAGACACCAGACATCCATTCCAGGTCTCCATGACCTCTGTTTTCTCTGGATATCTGCACTTTTGCCCTTAATCTCACCTTTATGATATTTCCCACCTCTTCCCTTTGCTCCTGTCTTTCTCCCCTCCAGTCTTCTGCTGAACCACTTGCAGCTCTTTTGTTAAAGCTTTTTCAGGCTCTCCAATATTCCCTTCTCACATCTCCGCCTCTCTGGCCCTTGAGCATATTCTGTGTACAGGTTTATGAGCTACCTATCCACTAACACAGGGACCAATGAATAGCCAAAACTCAGTTGTGTTTCCCCAGCAAGAGCAGAAGCTCCATGGCTGAGTGCCCAGATACCGACTGTCATGAGATTTTTCCAAAGCTAAAATCATTGAGATTTCACCATCCACGTTTGGTTGAAACTGGCTAATGTATGCCAAAGCTGGAAGGCAAAGACAGACAGAAAACCACATTAAAAACAAATGCCTGGAGTTCTTACGCCCATTAAATGTAGTATCTCATTTTAAAAAACAGTTAGATAAAAATAATGACCGTTTTCAAAAGGAGCGTACTGAGGCTGAAGGGCTGAACTCCAGTATCCATTTGTTTAAAACTGAGTCATTATCATTACTTTCATTTTCTATCACACTTTCTTTTCTTCTTTTTCTGTCCTCCCAATATCCCCTGCAAAAGGGCCTGGTAAAATCTGCGTGGCGACTCCACCACCTCCTCAGCAGCAAACTTCAACTGGCCAGAAATAAACTATTAGAGCATTAAATTCAAGATGGTCTCCCACAGAACCGTGCTGTGTATTCCTGCTTTAGAGCATCCCAGCTGAACCAGGCAGTGGGTGGCATGGCTGGCTGAGGCAACAGACAAAAGCCCACTTGAGGAACAGCTCAGTTCCCTCCCTCTTCCCCATCTTCGTCAAACGACACAAAACAACAAGGTGCATTTTTCTGCCACGTACCTTTCACTCATTTCACCAGAAAACAAATCTCATTTTCATCCCAGTTAACCCATAACATGGTGTGTCTTGAGAGAAGACATCCAAAGCATATATGGGAACATATTTCCCCCAGATTTAGATCAATTTAAAGATGCTGTACAAAACAGTGTGCAAAATGGTTTGAGAGGAATAAATATGAACTGCCATGCTGATATAGCAAGTAATTTCAAAAAGATTTGGCCCTGGATAATCTTGCCCTGGCCCTGACACAATGGTGTCGTGTAGTGTCAGGGTGCTCATGAAGATGTAAGAAACCCTTGGGGAAGGACATGGGGCTCATGGACAAGCAACCAACCTGAGAGTCCATTCCTGGGAGAGGAACGTCCGCAGGAGCACACTCCTGTGCCTCACTCCTTCCCAGCCTGGGAGGTTTTACGTCACCCACAGAAGCCTGAAAATCTGCAATGATAATGAAAATATTAATGCAATCCCAGCTACCTCAGTACTAGTGGGGCTAACTATTAAAATCTCGTGAAAAGCATAATGAAGCGCTTTTTTTTTTTTTAAATTTTTAGGCACTAACCACAAAACAAGGCAATTTATCAAAACCATTCACTACATCTGACTAACAGTTTTGTACATTACAGGAATTCACAACTAGCTGATGAATGCTGATAAGCTGTAAACCGTTTCTCTTCTTGTAAATATTGCAAACTGTCCAACAGTGCTGCTGATACTGCTGCAATAAAATCAATTAAAAAAAAAAAAAAGAAAAAAAAGAGCTAAAAGCACTTCAGAAGTACAGAAAAATTCTTTCCACTGTTTTTTACATTTATGTTGCTTTCTTTCCTCTCTCTGGAAAAATGAGAGCCACGCAGCTGTGTTGTTATGGGCTGCAATCTGGTGGGATCACAGTATTTAAACCGCATTCATCCCACTTACGGCTTAAATGGCACAGCCCTAAAAGGACAGCAAGGTACCGGGGAAGGTTATCAACTCAGCTCAGGGCGTTTTGCCCTTCGAATCAGAACTGAACCGCTGTACCATTAAAACATTAGGTGACACAGAGCTTCTGTTTTAGATAAGCTACGGCTCAGAGAAAACTGACGGGCAACGTGGCTTTGCCAGAGTGGTGATGGGGCAGGGAAGAGGAAAAGCTGAGCAGCCCCTCCCCGCCATGTAACAGGGCAAACAGCTTGAACTACGCTGTGCTGGTGCAAATATCTACCCAACTATATTTTTTTCTAAAGTAAAGATGTGAATTCCATCATCCAATGAAGTCCCATTTTGACTCTGTAAAAATAACCCCAATGTGAAAGCAACGAGCAATTTTAAACAGTGAAAACCTGAAGTACAACAGAACACAAATGAGCCTTTACCTGAGAATCATAAAACACTTTAAAAGCAGTAATGGGTGAAATTCAACCTTGTAAGGGGGGCAGCACAGGCTGTACATCACTTAAGCCCTACTTAAAACCTCAAAATAGGATTTAAGTGAAACTTAGCTGGTGCATGACATTGGTGCTGACACTGTGCAGAGCTGAGTGCCACCCATGAATGACTTAACCCTCACGAACAAGCATTCCTTTGAGGATCATTAATTTTATTGCATCCATAGCTTTTGAAAAAATAAAAAAAAAGGACTGTTTTTTGCACTGCAGTCTCCCATTTTGAGGAGCCTGGTGGCACAGTCATCTTCTGTGGGATGACACCCTGTCCCCTCAGCTGTGCTCCCATCCTCTTACCTGGGTCAGCAGAAGTGTGACCACTGAAGATCTGTTATCACAAAGATGTAGCTTCAGTTAATTGATTCCATGGGCTGTATAACACTCGCTGATATATCTTGCAGTAGTGGGTGCACAGGGCAATTATTCAGTGGAGGTTTGCTGCTTTCCCACTTTGACAACTGCTGCTCCTCTTTTCCAGAGAAATTCACAGGGGAGCAAGGAAGACCCCAAGGAAAAGAATTAAACCAAAACAACCAGGATCGACAACAACAAAATCTCTGATTTACCAGAACAGAACAGTGTGTGAGTGCTACTCTCTAAAGTTTCGTATCTATTTCACCCTTTCAGGGCAAACTTTGGAAATCACAGGCTTAGAGAACGGGGGTCTCTGTGACGTCCGTGACTCCGACTGCACCAGGATCCGAGTGTTTGGCTTCGGCTTCAAAGCGTCGCCCAACCTGCACTGCCAAGTCACCAGGTTAATTGTAAGCAACTTCCTAGGGGCTTGTAAAGTATCGATGATACTGTCAAACGTTGACACGTTTCTACCAAAGCCTGTTCAGTGCCAAGTGCCATCGTGTCTCAATGCCACAGCGGGTGCAAACACCTTTCAGTCCCATTGCCAACACATCTGCTGTGAGCAAGGGGAGCTGAAGAGGCTCAGCCCTTTCCAGGACTTGTTCCTTGGAAATGAACAGCTACGTGCTCAAGCTCATGTTCTCTGTGGGCTTTTGTTTAATTCCTGTTTGGTTCAGCTGCATTGTAGTCTGGTGAAGCCTGAAATCACAATATTATTTCTCATTTTGTGCGTCTGGAATTGGTACGCTTGGTTGTTTTCCTAAACACATTTGATTGCTAAGTTTTGTGGTTAAATATAAGGTTTCCTCAATGTAGTTATAGAGTCTCTTATTTGAATTTTCTTAGTCATAGTTCAATACCAAGTCAGAAGTTTTAATGCCTATTAAACCCATCTCTTCTGCTGACACTCTAATTTTATTATACACAACTATACGCCTTACACTTACGATATGCCTTACATGGGCAATGCTAGGACTGAATTGTTTGGTGTAACAGCATACTCGGATATGAAGGGTTTGATTCATCTCATAAATCCACCCCATAAAAGACATTCAGCCTGGTTCCAGTGCTAATGAGGAATTCAGCTAACGAGGCACAGCTGAGATTTGCCTGCCATGCCCGCTTAGGGCTCGGTAGACGCTTGACAAGCAGCGATGTCTCATGCAGCTCATCTAGATAAGGAGCAGACATCATCCTCAAGGTGCAAAGACAAAGTTGCTCCACCACGTCACCCAGTCTCACCCCAGCTCGTCATCCCAAGTGCAGGCTACAGCACTTCCTAAATCAATAGTCCATTGCATGCTCAGATGAGGCTGGCTTGCTTTTTGCTGTGGCTTCAGTAACAGCATCATTTCTTTTAAATAAACCATCTGGAAAAGCCTTATATTATTAATTAGAAACAGAAACATATGTTGACAACTGGAATTTCTTTATATGAGCCTTCAGTTTCTGCACTCTCCTTCTGTTTTACTGTAGCATCTCAATGGCGAATGGATACCAAGAGAACAAGAAACCACAAAAGCAGATTTTCTCAACTCTGAGGCTGCTGAATGCCGGATTCCCCTCCTGAACCTCACGGAGACAGAGGCTATGCACTTCGTGGCTGGTGATGAGCCGATCGCAAGATGGCAAGTGAAAGTAGGAATTTCTTATGTTTCTAAGAAATGATTTAGAAGGAGAAAATCACTTGTCATGGTAAATTAAAATGCAAAGCACAATTTGCTTCCCTTCAGAAATGAAAATGCCTGTAGAAATACTCACATTAATGTCACATAGGGGAAAAAAAACCCCACACCAACCAAAACAGTATGAGTACCGGGTGTCTTTGTAAGCAACCTGAAACTGCAAATTACAGTCACATCTCCAGGTAATCACCAGAGATTGATGCAGTTGCACTAATCAATTGTTAATCATTAGTATCTCATTTCTGGGAACTCCAGCTCAAACCCTAGGTTAGGCAGCAAGAAGAAGACAGCATTGAGGCCCTGGCTGCAGATGAGGGCTGGCATGGCCTGAGCAGAGATGTCATGGTCATGGTCATGAATGACTACAGCAAGAAGTGTGTGCAGTACCTGCTCATGTCAGGTTCTCTGCTGCGGTTTTTGCCCCTTTTATTCCCAAATTGATACCTACTTTCTAAATATTTCCAGGAAATAAGTGCCTTACTGACCCTGTGCCTGCTACCCTTGGTCTTCCTCTCAGCCTGAATGGTTATTTTTCTGCAGATTTGTTGGGGTTTTTTTTTAAGACTGAGATAATTTAAGGGCTCCATAGCTGAAAAAAATAGATTGCCATGGTAGGAAGACTGCAGATGTGCTTTGAAAATTGCAGCATGTAAAAATGAAAAGCGTAAAACACTTACTTCACCGTGGTGTTACTGCCTGTCCTGCACCCCACAGCTCCTTGTACCCCACACTGGGGACATGTGCTGCCAGGTGGCTTAGGGGAAACAGACAGATGTTTGGCAGTGCGCATTTCCTATCCAGTAGTGTATTTTAAATAAATAGGGATTTATGTTTTAAGAGTGCTGTAAGATCTCTGTGGGAGCAGAGCTTGACCATCGGCTGCTGGGGTGGACCTTGAGCCTTCCTCCTGGAGAAGGAGCCGTGAGAGTGGGCAGCCCCTCAGCTGAACCAGGACAGCAGCTCCTCTGCTTGGGGCTCCAAAATTTCCCTAAGGAGCTACTGAAATCTGCCAGCTGTGAGATGAAATGCTGCCTCATGCTGGCAGGATCCAAGACGGAGAAACCCTTGAGTTTCCTGGCCCAAGAGGACAGAAAACATTTCTGCACGTGCGCAGGGCCGTGTCTCCAGTGTAACTAGAATAACTTCCTCGCAGCTCAGCTGTATTACAATGCAGCTCACTTTCAAGTGATGCCTTTCAGCCCTGAGGAGGTCCGTATATTTTTTGTGACTTTTCCCCCTCAAAGCACATACAGAATGTCTCTTTCCTTGCACTTAAGTTCAAGAAAACCTCTGCACCTGTAAGCCTTCTGCCCTTTCCCTCTCCTTCAAACCCTGCAGAAAAACCAGGCTGAGGGCTGTACAGAGAATGCACAATTAAATCATCTCGAGTCTGCATAGCAATCTTAGTTCACCTGTGGATCTTTTTGCTGATCGAATTGGGAAGGCAGAGCTCAGTGCTCAGTTTCAAAGGCAGCTGGCCTTACACTGTGGCACAGAGAACAAAACACCGGAGCTTTTCAAGATAAAAAACGATTTGAAATGAATTCCACACATGGTCAAAAAACTGTGCTCCCAAAAATTCCTGATAAAATTTACTGCGACATTGATCTTCTGGGTTATGTTAATAGCTACTTTTTTTAAAGTAGGTAAAAGATTTTTTCATAACCAAAAATAAAAACAATCCTTTCTGGAAATATCACTGTTCAATATTTTCAGAATCTCTCTCCTGTCCCAAATCAAAATCCAGAGGAATCAGCAAAGATTCATGTACACTTTTTTCACTACCAGCACTGGGGGAATGGGGGCTGGACAAGCTCTTCACTGTGCTCTTTCATTTTATCTGCTCTTGTATTCATGTTTCCGATTTTGCTCATTCTTCCCATGACATGCTGCTGAACGTAGATAAGGAAAGTACATGTGGCTACACCAGAGCATTTGGTATAATTAGGTTAGATATCAAAATACAAACTCCTACTTGGGTGGCAGATGACTTGGGCCGTCCACACGGATGCCTGGATGACGAGCTGAAAGAGCTTGGCAGGAATTTATCTAATTTGGGAAGCAGGTCTCTCACTTATCCTCAATTCGTTATCGTTGCCTATTATTTGCCAAGAGCAGAAAAAAAAATATTTGTTAAAAAGTCAGTGAGGCAGAAACCAAATTTGAATTCAGCAAGTTTTTACAGCTTTCATTTTTCATTTACAAACATTTATACAAGTCAAATTGTATGTAGATTATGAGGGGTACGAATAGCCAAGATTGTTTCATGACGAATGAAATACTTCAGGCACAACTGAAAGATTTCCTGATTGTCCTGACTGCTCATCCCAAAGTGGCTCTTTCTTTCCAGATGACACGTATGTTCAAGTAATCAAGGCACAATTCTAAGCATTGGCTTTTAATGGCCAGCCAAATTTGAAGAGAGGTTTGCCCAGTTTAGGTCTCATTGAAGTATTTGTTCTGCATCACTAAGGTGACTAATGGAAAAGCAATTAAAATAGCTATAAACCAACCCAATTCTAAAAAGACACTACAATGGACGTTTATAATAGAATGCAGAAAAAAATCCAAATTAAAAAAAAAAATCAAATTGGCAGGAGTTACATTTCATCCACAATGCTTACTTCAGATGGAACAATTAGTTCAATTTTACAGCTTTTTATATTTTTCCCTGTCTACCCATTTCTTCACTCACTATTAGTGCATCAGTATTGAGACAACATTGGACTCTCTGGTGTAAGACTGAAATGAAATGTAAATTGCATTAGGAATAATATATTCTTAATGGAAATCTTGCTGCCAATAAGCACTGTCTTTCAGTGAAGAGCAGGTCTCCAGGGGGTTGTCTGTTATTTTTTTCTCCTCTGAAACTGCAGCGTAAGTTCTTCCTTCTTTTAAAAGAGTTTTTACCTTTAGTATAACACACGATAGTCCAATATCTCAATGGCATAAAGCTACACCAATTAATTTTACTGGACCTGAACTGAAAGGAGGTTGTAGCATGGAGGGTGTTCATCTCTTCTCCCAAGTAACAAGTGATAGGAGGAGAGAAAATGACCTCAAATTGCACCAGGGAAGGTTTAGATTGGATATCAGGAAAAATTTCTTCATAGAAAGGGTTGTGAAGCCCTAGAACAGGCTGCCCAGGGCAGTGGTGGAGTCACCATTCCTGGAGGCATTTAAAAGACGGGTAGATGAGGTTCTTAGGGACACGGTTTAGCGACAGAGTTAGGTTATGGTTGGACTCGATTTTAAGGGTCTCTTCCAACCAAAATGATTTTATGATTCTATAAATAGTTTACTAATTGATCAAAAGACTTTATACTCTTGACCTTGTAGAAGTCCCTTGTGAAGGGACTGAGGAAGATTCAGCTTCAGTGTCACTGGAGAGATGGAGGAGGACTTGGGGGCTGGTCTTCTAGCAAGAGGACAAAGGGGTACCTGGCCAAGCTGAAGCAAAAGCTTTGTTAGATCTGCTAAACAGCAGCTTTAGTCTGACTTTGAGAAGCAGAAACCCATCAATTACCTGAGAGAAAGGGCTTTGCTTTCCCTCTGGTGTTCAGCAGCAGTTTGCGTTGGGGTTGCTCTTTAACGTTCACACATCTCAAGAGGTGCCACAACTCTTTCTCAGAAGCTAACCCTTTCCACGCTAGTCTGCTGTCTTTTCATTTTTATCGTAGAAAAATTAGCACATAAATTCATTTAACCTTTTCTTATTATGTAAGCATTCATATACGAAAAATACCGTACTAACTTACGGCTTTCTAAATTACCTACATGTACAGGGACCTCTGAGCTGGGAAAGGTGACTGTTCTTCTGATGTACCTTCCTATGGAAATGGGACTGTTGCCACCTGGTATTATCCACTCTAGCACTTTTTTAAGGTTAATTTAAAATCACCTAAATAACATGCATTCTCTCTTTTTTGTTGTTGTTGTTTGTTTGTTTGTTTTTACCACAAGGAGTTTACTTACTGATTTGCCATCAGTAAAAAGTGATGCCAAATTTCATCTAAAAATCTTTTCATTTCACAACTCCTTGAAAGACACCCATGCAGTATTTGAGTATGCAGTTTCCACAAGGGTATTGAAAAAAACCCTCAGAAAAAACCCCTAGCAGTAATCAGGGAAGTTGAATGCCAGCTGAGCCAAAAGATCTTTTGGTTATTAATGAATAGTTTCCAGTTTGGAGCATTAAGCAATTTGTTAGCTTGCAGTACAGCCATTCACAAGTGGTTTAATTTATCTTGCTGGCAAGCATGCAGTTCAAGGGGGCAACAGTATATGCTCCAAAACGAGCAGACAGTCTCCATATGGAACATTATTACTTATAAGGATGATTTTTGTATCATTTAGATCACTAACGATGGCTTCCAGTACAGTAACTCCAGAGTGCTGACCCTCTACGATGCAGTCTGCCAGGCTTGCCAATTCCATCCAACCGAACTTTGTAAATTAAAGGTAATTTAAAGAGCATAAAGGTTTAATATGGATCGTTCATCTCTTCCTTAGCCCTCTCCCTCCCTTTGATGTACTGTATCTAATAACTTCTTTAGAAGAGAAAAATCTATTCCACAGGTCAGCTGCACAGCCCAATACTTTTCTCTCTTTCGCAATCTCCTGGCTGTGATTTTTTTTATTTTTTCATATTTACCTGGGGTATGAATACCTGATAGAACATGCTTTATGATGCACCTTTCTCAGGCAGACACTATCAGAAAGACCGCGGTTGACAATATTTATACTTTGCAGCTGTTAATGGAAGTAAATAAAGCGGAGGAGTCTCCCCGAAAAGCAGCTTAACTTCATTTTTGCAGTGTCTCCCACAGAAAGCTATTTCAGCTCTCCTGGCCTGTCTGGCGAGGGCACTGAAACTGTAAGGTATATCATTTCTATACCCATTTTCTGCCTTAGCAAGAGGTATGTAAGATGCTTGCTGTATAGTTTTTGTCATGTGAAAACACACTTGAGAGAATGTAAAACATTCCTGCTTACACTAAACCCTGCTCAGTACAAACACAGAGTGCTCAGGTAGTTTCAAAACTGTAATTAGGAGTCTAGTGCTACGTTTTAAACTGCCAGTGTGCCAGGAACTGCCTGGAGAGCACTATAACCCTGTTTTCCTGGGGACTTATCGGTGTAACATCCCCCATCCTCTAAAAAAAAGAGCCTCCCTGCTCTTGGTTTCTAAAGAGCCGAGTTAAACAACTTTTCTGTTTTTCAGTGGGGTTTTAAAATAAACTTTGGGAGGGTATTGGGTGGGATATTTGAATGTGCTGATACTGCTCCCTTACCCTGAGGCAAGGATGAATGAATAGGAGACGACCAGTCTGCCTTTTTATAAAGTGAAGATCAATCAGGTATATCTTAACTCATTTGCCTCTCTGTTCTCATTAACACTAATGGGAAAATACAGTTTTCAAACTTCCACTGATTGCAAGAACGTATCAGTTACAAAAATAAAATGAAAGTTCACATTTTTTCAAATAAATCAGTGAACAGAAATTACTTTATAGGCCCAAACGAGGGTAAAACCACTTAAATTTCAGATTAAAATAATTTTGTCAGAACCATTTCAATTAAAGCTAGGGTGCTTTTTTTTTGTCAAAGGCTTTCCTCATTCTTACATTTTTGAAACTCAGAAATATATATGTTTTCTCAATATGCTGGTGTTCTCTAAGGATTACAATAATTTCTATCCTAAGATGCTTCAAGGGACTATTTGAACTAGGCTTCCAATTGCATCAGACCACATTCTAATTATCCCCTCTTATAACATTACTTTGTAATACCTAAATTGCTTTCAGAAAAGGTGTTTCAATTAGGGGACATTTTATATCAGGCCATTTCACATTCTGTGTTCTTCTTTTATGGAGCCCATCCTGCATCACACTATCACATCAGAAAAAAAAAAAAAAAAAGTATCTTTTTCATCAGAACATCAAGCCTTTGAAAACAACAATGTAATAAAATCTAATTAACATCCAGATTTTAATGCTGAAGATTTGTCACATTCTATCATGTCGAGGCAATTACGAGAGTCCAATTTCTTTTTCCACCTTACCCATTGCTCTCAAAGTGGTATTATTTAAAATATTGACTGATGTACTTTGCAAAAGAAGTTTGAGAAACTAATAAAGCAGTAGATAGAAACCACAAGGCCAGTAATGGGACACACATCAGTCTCAGGAAAGCAATCTGCATTCAGAGCAAGGAAAAGGAAAAATGTCTTTGGCCCTGGTGGCTTCTCCCTCCTGCTGTCCCACCGCAGCAGTGACATCCCGTGTTCTCAACAGCATCCCACATTTTGCGAGCAACCTGCAAAGTCAGATGAAGCCCCATCTGTGGGATGCCCCAACACAGGCTACGAGCAACAGGTAGAAATCTGCCACAGGACCTTCCTGTGATGTAGATGTTTAATTACACCTGTTAATTATGTCGCTATGTTTGCTTCTCAGACAACCCAAGTGCCTTCAGCCCACTAGGAAGGCACAGGGACCCCCTGGTTCTGGTGGCCACCCTAACTAGGAGAGGACCAGGTGGGTCTCCAAGGCTGCTGTGCCCACCATGCCCTGCATGGACATCAGCTGGGATGCTCTGCCCCACCTGGGCACCATCCATGTGTTCTGCTGTTGCTCACAACCATCTCACGGAAACCTCAAATCTAATGCAGTTCTTTGTTCTGCTTTTGTATCATCTCTTTTTTGTATTTTTATCAAGGACCTCCAGAAATTATTAAATTACCAGAACAGGATGCAAAAATTCCAAACAGAGCTTTTATGCAGTCTCAGTTTTTGTTGATCTCATGGAGCTCACTTTTGAGCTAATAATAATCATTATTATTATAATCATATTATACCCTTCATATTAGTAGTCACAGTGGGGAATAATGATCGTGTACACTACATAAGTGTGGAAATCTAAAAAAAAAAAAAAATCACGTTCTGTCACATTAATGTAGAGGAAGCAACACATGTTGCCTAAGCTAAAACACTCACAGCTACAGGGATCTCACACTGGAAAACTCATGTGTTGTTTTCTCCCTGTTGGGTGAAAGCACCAGCATTTAAATTGCTCCTATTTTATTGTTTCAAGAAACAAGCAAGTTTCTCCTTACCTCCAGAAGTCATTAACTGCCAATTTCTTATTTTCTTATTTCTTTTTTCCTTACCTCCACCTCCCACCCATTTTTATTTCCTTTTTTGGCAGGAAAATACTTGTAATATAGATGGACTTTGCTATGGTGAAGGAGAGTCAAGCCCCACCAGTCCTTGTCTTCTCTGTGCACCTGACATTTCTAAGTTCACCTGGTCTATTAATGAAAGTAAGACAGTTTTTTCTAAGATTTAGAAGCAATTAGCTGGGAATTTGTGGCTTGGTCTATGAAATACATGGTTCCTTCATTTGGCTAACATGAATCTATCCTGCATAATAGTGTGAACGGCCTGTTTACAATGGGAATAATTAGGCACACCAGCAATGAAGCATCCAAAAATCCACCGTTTGCAGTGTGCATCTGGGCACGTATCTCATTCTGGCTGAAACTTGACAAATCCTAAATTAATAAAACCAAAATAACACCTGAAAATGCAGTTGTTGATATGCCAGTGCCCCATGCAGTGCCCAGATCTGTCAACTAAAGGTGATGGACCCCAAATACATCTGTCATCATCACACAGGTACAAATCTTTAAGGGAACAATTTGGGGAAAATACTGTTTTTAAAACACTGATGTATATTTTAAGTATCTGGAGGAACTGTTTTCCTCCCCTGAGCCAAATCCTATGAAATGCCACACAAGAGACCTTGCCTTAGCAGGGGGTCTGAGTAACGGGGATCAGCCACTCACTCATTACCTTCTCAGCCACAGAACCGAAAGGCTGATTGTGCAGCCTGTCGGGGCAGAGGGCATGGAGAAGGCTGCCCCTTGAAGCACTCCCGAATGCTAAGGGCTTCATCATAACTATTTCATGGCTACAACCCCAGTGCAAACAAAAAAAACCCCACTTACCTAATGCTTTACAGGTAATGCATGTTTGAGCAGCATTAGCTTCACAGCACATCTCCCTGCTTCCATGAGCACATTTACAGCTGGTCGATATAGAGATTATTATGTAGTATATACATTATACATGTAAATTTGCGTGTTGGTCCTAGAAAGAGTTTCTCTGCACTTGTAGGTTCTGTAAACACAAGCAAATTACAAAGAGGTATGTAAGCGACAGGACCAATTTGCATTTTTGATTTGCATCTTTATGTGTCTTTAGGGTGACTAGGTCAACAAAACACTTCTAGACAGAGAAAAAAACTGCTCTTGTCCCTGGGGAACAGCTGGGGATGCTCAGGGTCAGAGGCTCCTAGAGAGTACAAGGTACGGCAGTAGAAACAGCGAGAGCAGTAGCACCATGGCTGGAGTCCAGAGCTCCAGTGGCGACACCGCCAAGGCGAGAAAGACCAGAAAGGACCCAACAGTTTCCAGCAACACAAGAAGTCCTAAGTTGTCTGAAATCGATTTTGGAATAAAGAACGCAATAGGAAGGGTGAGAGTGGTTTGTGAGGCCTTTAAACTCCTGTTCCAGCCTAGTCATTTTGAATATTCTCTATTTAAAACCATATATCTCTAGTTTATGTCCTAAAAATTCTAGCTTTTGGAATTTAAAACTCCTTCTCAGGAAAAGGTGTGGGCAGCTCCATCCCAAGTGTTGGCCAACTAAAAGTCCCATTGGCTGTTACTTGGGCGAGTAGTCAAAATGCCTACGGGTAAGCCAGGCCTGAAGAAGGGATTGTAGACCTGAATTCTCTGGGGTTTCCCCCAGGGATATAGTTTAGTCTAGTGAGAGATACTATCTGTGACTCATAAACCTTGTCTCCTGTCTGTCCTTCCACTGCATCTGCTACAGCAGTAGCATCTCCAGGGATGAGCCGATCCTGATTGTTATACAGACAAACTCATTATTAATACCCAGACAGCTTGACTTTAAAATTCAGAAAATAGCTTAAAAGGGAAAAAAACTGCATTTGTTTGGGGATTTATAAAACTAGAAGCGATTTGGGGAATCTGAAACAGATCATGGTTAGCTTTTCAATAATTTCAAAATTTAAAAATATTATAAAGGTTTGTCTGACTTGTTTTCAAAATCATGAAAATATTTTTTCAAATATTGCAATAATTGGGAGTGTATACATATATTCACTGGATGGCAAAGAGATCTCTGTGGAATTAGAAACACTTTTATTCACTGACTACTTTCAGAACATCTGATTTTATGTTATTTTGTGCCTACAACTTTTTATTACCCTCCATCCAGTTAACACCTTTGTGTTTATCTGTAAACGCATACCCAGCATCAATATTTCATTGATTACTTTGAGCACAACTTTTATGGGCTCCATGGTTTAAGTGTTTGTGAAATAAAAGGTAAATTAATAGATTGAAGCTTTCAACAGTTATGCCAGGCCAATCTGCTGGACAAGCAGTTTAGAAAGCCCTGATAGCGCAGCAGCAATGAATGGAGAGACACATTTAAATAACTGCTTAATGTGAGACATGCTATGGAAAGCAAAGCTTGATAAAAGGATATTGCACCACAAAAAACCCCTAATGATGACTTTCCACAAGTGTAATGCAAGGACACATGCAGTCCTTATGAGAACACGTACACGGGTCATAGTTTTAGACCGTGGCTTGAAATTAATCCTTGGTATTAGAAATATTCTTTAAGTTAGACGTAACTACGAACAAATTACACTGTGAGATTAAATATCAATACATGTCAATTTGTACTGCCGGTTAAAGAGGAAAGATGCCTGCAGACTGAGGAGACTCAGCACATGGAGATGAAATTCCCAACCCTGCGTAGAGCTGCTGCCACCTCAGGGTACTCAGCCAATCTTGCTTTTCCTTGGTTCCTAATTATAAAATGTAATACTTTTCTCTACCTTGTCCTCCTTACCTATTTATATTTTAAGTATCTTCAGGCAGCATTTGTCTCCTACTGAAAAACAGCCTTGTACAATTAGGCTTTTGTCTTCATTAAGGAAACATTGGATGTAAACAACAACATTAGAAATAACAATGCCAGTGGTGATGATATCCACTGGTGTCAAAGGGGACAGAGAATCTCAGCATCACCAATGTGCCTCTGCTGGCACTGAGGAGACTTTATTTCTGATGAAATGTCCAACTGAATTCAAACTGCTCAGGCTTAATTACCACTCATGGGTAAAGGTAGAGGAGTCTACTCAATGGAAGAGTTACACAATTTCCACCCCCTCCAAGTTGCCCTTGCAATTCATTTGTCATGCACCATTTTGAGAATGAGTTTACTTCTATTTAAATGGCTAGATAGATAGATAGATGTATTAGAAATACAATTAATTAAAGTTTTAGTAAGAACTGGGAGACTAGTGGGAAGCTATAGAAGCCATGTCCAATCTCCTGCCATGCTCCAGATAACACATCAAAAGTAACCAAAGTTCAGTATGGGAGAAAAGTTCAGTATGCAACATGAGAAAAATAGGAGGTAGGAGGAAAAAAGCATACTTTTTGGTAAAGCCATTTGCTGCCCCTAACATCTAAATTGCTTCCTCCATCGGTCTCAGGGTATGTTTTGTACCTTTTTCACTGAGAGCACTCCTACAAAGACCTGTGCTGCGAGTCTTTACGTGGGAAAAACTGGAATTTATGTAATCATGGTTTCATTTTTGCTGTTTAGACAACCTGCCTCCTGTGTTCCAGGCCCCCTCCAGCCAGCTGCTGACATTTATTGGTGAGAATTTTGTTTACCAGCTAATAGCGGCGGATCCAGAAGGGTCAGCTGTGCTATTCATCTTGGAGGCCGGGCCGCGGGATGTCAGGCTCTCTCCTGCTGGCCTTCTGATCTGGAAAGTTGATTCAGAAGAAACTCAGACCTTTGAATTCACTGTGTCGGATGAATGCAATGCACAGAGCAGATACTCTATTGAGGTAAGGAAATGAATACTTTAAAGGAAAAACAAAACAAACCTGTTTATCATGTCATTGCTTTGGTGCAATTGTCATTATGGCTAATAATTTGTTACTGTCTTGAAAAGTAAGACTTCAGCGGTTTCCTCATAAGTGTGTATTATTCAGCACAGCAATAATGATCAATTAATGGAATAAATATCTCTGAGAACATAGAAGCTATATATACAAGGAACAAGAGAGAGTGCTATTGATTGCTGTTCGAAAGAACACTCTTTGCAGAGCCTTTTAATGGTTCATTAATCTGCTTTAAAATTCACATTCTCCATTTGGATTGCAGAAAAAAAGCATATAACATAAAAGACCAAGTTTTAGCTATAAAAGGGAGATTATAACTCATTCTCAATGATATTTTTAGAGGGTGTCTTGCTCTTATGTCATTACTCCACACTTTAAGTTTCTTGGCAGAGCTTGTGCATTGCTTTGTCTTACTGTATAGTCTAACATTAATCCTGTTATGGGGTGAGCTAATGAAGTGGGATGCAGACTCTTGACATAAGAACAGTTTTGTGAAGAAAAGATTTTTATTCCTAAAGATTCCTATTTTTACTCTTTCAAACCACTATCATCAAAAATACCAATCTGCTAAACCCACACAATGAAGGGGAAACTGGAGTCTAGATATGGTTTTAAAGGAAATATTTCAAACCAGACCTATGTTTAACTAGGTGAGATAATATGAGGTTTGACTCAGTTGCAATGCTGTTCTTGTACATACATAAAATACAACTATGGACCTCTCTTCCCTAAAGAGAGAGACCAGGTGAGGAATTCCACAATCATGTTCCTGCCTGGGAGCTGTGTGTAAAGTGAAACAGTAAGGAAAGCAGGCAGGCAAAGAGAAAAGATTTTTCATTTCTACTTTGAAGAATAAGGAACAAATTCTGCCCTCGGATACTATGTAAAAACTGCTGTTATAGCAAATACATTTTTTTATCTTATAAGAAGTTAGAATGCCCCTAAATGATGAAAAATAAATCCCTTTAAAGTTACGTTCTCAGTCAAATAAATATGCTGAGTATGAGACCATCTATCTAGACAAAGGAAATGAGTTAGAAGTAAGTTTTCCTAATACTTGGTAACATGTTTGCACTGCAAATCTGTCCCTTCCTAAAGCGTAACAATAAACCTCTCAGCTGTGACTATTCGGAGGACTCTTACCATGACTCCCTCTTGCCTTCCTCAGGTTGCAGTGAAGCCCTGCGGCTGCCTAAATGGTGGAACATGTGTCACCAACATTAAATTCCCTCCAGGGCTTGGTGAATACCTGTGCTTATGTCCAAATGGATTTGATGGAGAATTTTGCCAGGAAGATATTAATGACTGCAAATCAAACCCCTGTGGCAGCGGAACATGCGTGGACAGTGTGGAGAGCTACCTTTGTACATGTCCCCCCGGTCTGGGAGGTAAAACTTCACTGTTTCCATCTCTCATTGAACTAGAGATATATTGTGCTATGGGATTTTTTGAGCGCAGCATGAGCACAAGCATCAGTCAAATATAAGCCTCCTCTTCTGCTCCCATGGCTTAGCTTTGGACAGATAGAAAATGTGCAAAACCAGCTGTCCAATCATCCATACTCACAGAAGGAGAAATGACCCAAAGCTTCGTGGTCCTGAAATGGTCACTCAAGGAGGCTGCGAAACTCCCTGCTCTCAGTTTCCACCTGCTCATTTCCGTGGATTTGTCCATCCATGAGGTGAGCTGGGAGAAGACTGAGTGGAAGAGAGAAAAGGCAAAGATCCAGGACCCTTTCACACTCCATGGGATTTTATTAAATTAAGCTAATGAAAGAACTGAGAATTAATGATTTCTCTAGGTCTAGGAAGAAGAAGTAGATAGGGAAAAAAAGCAAAAATAAATTGTCCTTTAGTCCCACTTGAAGCTTCATTAAATTTAAACATTAGAAAACCACAAACCCATTTGTTTGTCAGATGTGCTGATGGAACAAATCTAACCTTTTAAACCCCAAGATGATTTTAAGAAACACAGGGGAGAGGAATGATCCAAAAAAAAAAAAAAGATATTTTAGAAAAGTAAAATGAGAAGTGTGAAAAGAAGAATCTGGAGAACGAAATGCAGTGCAGCCAAAGAGGTGGATGCAAGACATACAGTGCAAACGGAAAAACCTGAAATGTGAGGAGAAAGAGAAGCATCTAACGGATGATGTAGCTGAGGAGAAATGATGTTGGTACCCATCATGCAAGTTCTACTCAGCTTCACTGTGTTCAGGACACCTGTGAATAATTCATACACGTGAAAAAGCACTTGTGCAGCACGTGGACAATTGCCCCGTGCTCTGCAAACTGGAATGGACAGAGCCACCCATTAGACTCTGCTGCATTAAGCTTCTGGAGCTTGGCTGAGCTGCTGGGTCTTACAGAGTGGCCACCACGTCCTCCAAGCTGGGACCTGCACTCCAGCTGTGCCTAACACCACTCGCTTCCAACATAATGGAGTTTCACATTGCCCTAAATCTCCTGGAGTTTCATGGAAGTTGTGGTCTTTCCATTTGCAGTTCGGCTCTTCAGGAGGTACAAGGCAAATCTGAGCATACAGGACTTAAGCAGGATTTCTAAACGTGGCTCTTGTTTCACTTTGCAAAGGGCCACTTAAAATATCAGCCATTGGAAAGTAAAGACGTGTTGCTATCCGCCCTTGTCAAATTAGTTTCCCGCAGGTGAGTGGGGCTAACTGGAAATGTGTTAGACCATGTCCTAGACCAGAACCATTTCAAAAGCAGAGTAAGACAAAAACACCTTAAGCTGAGCTCAGATTTCAGTCCTTGAACCTGTCAAAAACCCTAGCCTGTTCACATATTTAAGCATTAATAGATTCATGAGACCCATAATATTGGCTGCTGTGCAGTGCTATAGGTTTGAAAAATCCAGTTGAAATAACATCGACTGCACATAATTCTTACTGCTTATCATGTGGATATATAGAAGAAACTCAATTATAAACAAAAGCAATGAACAGATTTTACTCAACAGGCTCATACAGGCAGCAAGGTTCCCTTTCTGCCTTTCAGCAGTTCATGAAAACTTCTTCGTTTTGGTCACATGAGACTGCAAGTCCAGATTTCATTAACTATAAAATATCAGCAGAAATGAAAAAAATAAAAAACATTCAGAAGTGGGAGTTCAGAAAACAAGGCCTAAAAGATGTAGGACACCTAGACAGTATTAACTCCAGGTAATGCTAGCAAATAGTGAAAACCTGCTGCTATCCAGAGTGTTTCTACCACCAAAGACTCTACTGGTGCAAGAACACACAAGCCTAAGCACGGCAAATAAAGTTAGAAAATGAATGTTTGATCAAAATATAAAAATCCCCAAACCAAACAAACATATACAGCATGTCTTGAATCCCCCTGGAAATATCGTTCCTATGAGAACAGGGAAATTTGGGAACATTTTTGGTGGCATTTAGTTAAACACTTGGAAATATACTATGAGAACAATTTTTCATTGCCTGTAAGGAGACGGATTAAAACAATAAAATCCAATATTATTCCACGAGTTAATAACTTCAGTGGATCTGCTCCTGTTGTTTGATCATCACCAATGTCACACTGCTGCCCTTCTTACTTTACGCGGTATTGTACACAAATGGAGTGAAATCAAGCTCTATTATTCCATGTAAAAGAGTCTGCCATAATTACAATGCATTGTTTAAAAATTCACATGGAGCATATTCTGAAATGTGGTTCCTATTCTTACACAAACAGTAAAGAATGAAATATCCAACACTTCAAAATAACACAATGCAACGTACAGCTGACTCTAGAGACAAGGGCAGAGGACACCTCGATGGCCAGAGAAACACTGGGTTTTCCTGAACCCTTAATTCTTGCCGGGTTAAACAAATGTCCGTTGTTTTCGCTGTACTTCCCTCATCAAAAATGCTAAACCACAAGCAATAACAGGGAAAAAATATATATGATTGAGTGAAACAGGAATATATCTCAAAGTTTAAATAGCAGGTGAAAAATTATAAGCAAGTGGAGCTGAAAGCCAGCTGGGAAGTAGATGATTTTACTTCAGGGCAGGTTCTGTGACAACAATAAGAGCTCATCCTTGATGTTGTGTTTATGTCTCAATTCCCCAGAAAACCATCAATAATCTAATGAGAAGGCAATGCTACCCTGCTCAAGTGACAGCACTACTTCACCATCAAACCTTTACAAATGATAGTGAACAGGTAGTAGAAACAAAAAGTTAACTCTTTTGAGAGCTCTTCAGACACCCCTGCGAGAGAAGCAGCAGCACAGGGAACACAGCATGTTGCTAAGCAGTAGAAATTCGTGTGCACGGGTGTAATTTAGGATATAATTTAGGAATGGGAACAAGGCAGGGAGAGAAGCCATTGGAAAATCTGAGGGAAGGATCACTCCAGAATTATTACCACTTTGAATTTCTGCAGAGACTTATATGCGCTTATCTCATCGAGTATTCAAAACACATTCCTTTTTCTTCGACATTATAACAAGAATTCCTGTTTTTTCTTCTCTTGGCTACTGAAAGCAAGAACATCACCCACCTGAGAACAGAGCTCATCCTTGAAAACTGCATCTCAATCACAAAACCATTCTTTCATTCCCCGTGTACCCTCTATTAATATAAAATTGGGGGGTGGAAGATGAAATTATAATTTCATTTTACTTTTCAGGAACCTGAAGGAAACTCCCAAGATTTGTTCATGGTTTGTAATTACCACAGAGTACCTAAATGAGATTGCCTGCTCCCTTAGAGTCAACTTAAGGTGAAGACACCCAAAAAGTCTTTCTCTGCAGCTGTAGGTGTTCAGCTCCTCGAGAGGCACAAAACAACTTTCTCTTCTGAGCCAATTTCTTGTGTAGGGGTGAAGAAACAGAGCTGGCACAGAAACAAATATTTCAACCTTGCAACCTAAAGATCTTGCATTCCTATTATTTTTATTTGTACTGTAGCAGTGCCAAGAGAATTGAGACCCCCTTGTGTTGCAGTGTGCTGGAGGTCGTGCAAACAGAATAATTGACGCTTCTTGTTGCAGGCAGTTTTTATCCGTTCCTGCTGCTTCTTTTGCAACCTTCAGCCAAGTTTCAGACTTTGCAAACATTTGTCCTTGGACTCAGCTGGACTATCATTATGCCCAAATTGATCAGACACTCTTCAAAATCCAATCTCTCTGAGTGAAATGAAGTGCTTGCATGGTTCCACCTTTACGTTACAAAAATCAGTCAAGTGACTGAATTTTAAAATTTAGCTTGTTACTGATGGTGTTCCTTTGCTTTTTGTAATTCATCTTTGAGATTTTAAAGTCAGCCCTTTGCAGCAAAAATAGAACATGTAGGAGGGAGGAGAGGGGACTTGAGGAGAAGTGGTTGTTGCTACTGAAACTGGGAACTTCATGCCTACTTCAGTTGTCTACAGTATCATGTTTAGTCTTTATGTGATACTTGGAGAAGGAAAATAATTACTTATTTAATTGGAGGGTAACTCATTCAATATTTTCCAGAATGTGATGTCTAATAATTTCCCAGCATTTCATCAGAAAGCAGTACCAGAGAAAAGCAGCTTGATGCTGTGAATGTGCTAATTAAATCATACAATAGAAATAGTAATCCAAAATCTAACAAGGGAGGGGAAAAAAGTAAGTTAAGGCCTGTAATACCACGTGATGTCCAACTTATTTAACAGAAGCAAGAAGCATGCAAAACCATCTTAGCTTGAGACAGCACCAGGAGGAGGGATGTGGCTTTTGTGCCACTGTTTGGGTTTTGTTTGTTTTCACAAGACATGAGAAGGTGATGTCACTAACTTTTTTAAGCGGCTCGATCAAGAGAGACTTCGATTTAACTTTTTTACATGGAGATGCTATTTTAACTTGAAAGGAGCAATGGAAGCTATCTGAAATGTTGAAGCAATGAGAGATTATGTTGTAGGAGGTGAATAATAATGTTCTGTCTATATCATCCTGTAACTCATTCCACTACGAGAAATTTTTTGGAAAAAAAAAAATTCTATTATCCTATAATCTTCTTTCATGATAAAGCTGGATATCTGATATGCAACAAGACTTCCTGTACCTTGTGGTATGACTTGAAGCAAGTATCTGGACCAGAAGTGGTCCCAATCTCCTTCGGTATCCTACAGATGCCTGGATAGAAATGACAGGGGCTAGTTTACAACTTGCTGTCAGGGCTGCATATTCTGATAACCAGCAATAGCCAAGTTAAGTTTTCCCAAGTGCACAGAGACAGCAGAATGCACACATGAAGTCTGAAGGAGTTTTTAACAATGTTATGTGTGATTACTCAGATAGTAATTTTAACTTTTGGGTCACCTTCACCTACAGGTATCAGTTGAACCGTCTGGAGTTGTGAATTTGAATATCAGTTGGGTCAAGGAAATTTAAAACCTTATTTCCAAAATCCGCAACAGCCAAGACACATTGTTTTGGGTTTAGATCCTATAGCAGCTTATTTTCTGCACACCAGCACTGTGGCTCAGAGATATTTTCAGCAGGTTTCTTCAAATTTTAATTTAAATAGGAAAAAAAAAGTGGTTTTTTAAAAAATCTGGTCATTTTTTGAGGTTTACCTTCAGCCAGAGTCTATCAGGCTGGTTCACAATAAGCTATTAGTTATGTGAGGTTCACATAGAAATGAAAAGCACAATAGGTCAGTACATTGCTCTTCATATCCTAAAGCCAAGATGGTGACATCCATTGCCTTCTTCAGTATATGACAAACATCTCACATAAACAAGACAACAAAAGCAACAACAAAGATGTGAAATGCAGGGGAAATAATTCATTTAACAAGCAGTTTTCTACAAGCCGTAGTCTGAAGTTCAGTACTTCTGGTGCCAGTAACAACAGTAATACACAGTGTGATAAAAGCAGGTTTAAGTGAGATGGGGCAAATTTGGCACTAACATGATCCCAGTAATGAGTTTAAAGGTGAGAAGTAAGCTTTAGTCTGCTTCAACATTTGAGCTGAGGAATAAATGGGGAACCTTTCCTGGTTATTAACCTCCCATTTGTTTTGCCACAGGTCTCAATTGTCAGGAAGACAGGAATGAATGTGAAGAGAGTCTTTGTTTTCCTGGAGTGTCTTGTATTAATACCTTTGGATCATATGCATGTGGAATTTGCCCCAGTGGGATGCAGGGAAATGGTAAAATTTGTAAAAGTAAGTGTTTTGCATGATTTATTTTAATAGATGGGGAAAAAAATGGGTCCAATTCTACTACTATTATCCTTAATTATTTTGCCACTCTCTTCAAGTACAGACCTTGAAATATCCATATCAGACTACTGTCATATTATATTAATATGGATAATTGCAAACTGGTCTCTCTTTGCTATTTTTCACTGCAGTTTAGTTTCATCTTGATTAGAATGAACACCGCAGCATACAAAAAAGTATTTTCCAGATGCCAGCTAGATAAGTTGCCAAGGATGTTCCCCATGTTCTCCACTATTTCACTCCTAAATACACCACCCACTAAGAAAAACTTGGGGAGCACCTCCAGGACTATGTTGGTTTTGGGGAATGCTGTGTAAGCAGTCCACAGCTGCTCAGCTCCTGCTTGGCCTAAATTCAAGTCCCAACTGGTGAAGGAAATGGCTAGGAACAATTTTACATCTGCTCAGTATTTGTTTTTGGGGCAACGGACTCTTTAGTAGGAAGACCATAGTGACCGTGCTCTGCTGAGGCCTTCCCCAGTGCACAGGCCGCGGCCTACTCACGCTCTGCTTGTTTCAGTCCTATACACATAAGTCTCCTCCAAAAACAACATTTTGTTGGCCAGAAGGAGAGAAATCAGAACTTGAAGTGTTTCACGTTTGTTTGTTTGCTGGTGTAACTGCAGGATCCTGGCACCAGCAGGACTGCCTTCGCCAGACTTACCAAATATCCTGTCAATCGTAGTGCCAAATGTCTGTACAGATTGGTTTTTTTGCTGGATTATTTGGCCACATTGGTTATTTCAAAGTGATTTTGCATCTGTTTCGCTAATGCATATTTTTGTAGCTGATTTGACCAATGAAGAATACATAAATGATGCCCTCTAAAAAAAAAAAAAAAAAAAAAAAAAAAAATCAGAAAAGTAATTTCTTTACTTTTTTTTGAATTACAAAAAGATTTCTCTATTTCCAAAATGCACATTTATTAGAAGCAATAAACCTGAGGGCTTCCTCGTTCATCCAAAATAGGACAGAAATCATTCTTTGTAGTGCTGATATACAGACTTAGCATACCTACTCATACTTCCCTTGCTTAAGCAAGTATAAAGGCTTCTGGGAGGAAGGAAAAGAAAACTGAAGTAATTTTATAGCTTTTAGAGTAGTCTATAGCTCAATGCATTGTATATTAAATATCTAAAGAATCTTAATCTCAGGCTTTGTTAAGGGTACAGAACATCCAAGAGACTCATAGCAATTGTTGTTTAACTTGCAACATTATCCGCGTAGACTTTACGATCCCTAATTCATTCAAGAAATTATCTTAAATTGTGCAGAAATCAGAATTTTTTAGAGTCTCCACCAAACAATTTTCCTCTTTACATCCATGTATACTTTGTACAGGTATTTTAACACCCACAAAGCTTGCAGGTGAACTAAATGAAGCCAACAAACATCTACTACACAGAAGCTTTCAAGGAGAGGCAGGAATCAGACAGAGCGCGGGTCCCAGCGTGTAGTGCAGCATCTTCACCCAAGTAACAACACTGTCTAACACACGGGGACCCAAGCCCTCCTCATTGCCCCCAGCTCAATAAAAGACCACTGTGCATATTAAGTACGTCTCCCAGATAAGCAAAGTTCAGTGAGTTCCAGCATAGTCATTTTTTCTATATTTGTGATGAAGCTTTGCTGCATGTCAGCAGCTGACTCACCTGATTTGCCTTTATTTGCTTGATGGGTGGCTTCCAGAATAAACTTATGTCAGGTTATCTGATTTGCTGTTACTGTTGCTTTTTATCATCAATCACAGCTAAGCTGTAACACCTTGTTTGCTTGTCTCCATGCTTTCTTTTCACAGCTGTGCTTGCTGCTGACATTACAAAAGCTTTAAGCATTGAAGAAGGGAATGGCAAAGGTGAATTGAACAAGACTGAGGTTAAGCAGTTACTGCAACCCTTAGAGGCAAAGGATTCTCCTGTAATTAAGAATTTTACCATAAGTGATAGACATGGTAGGTATACAAGGTTATGAAATTCCTTCCAGCTGCTGCAGTTTACTTATGCAGAAATCATGCATTTTATCGTCTTTACAGTAAACATAAACTAGCTGTTTATAATACATCATAGAAAGATAAAATCAAACTCACTCTCAATACATCCGACTGGATTGGTGCTAAACAATTTTACATGGGAACAGAACCACTACAGCAATAGCAATCAGCGTGGCCAGCCTTAACTAGAAATCATGTCACTTCTACAGGTAGAACAAAATCACTCCAAATCTTAGTGATCAATGGAAAGCAAGATGATAAGAATGACAGCTTATGCCAACCTGCCATCACCAAGTGATGCTGACATTTTATTTCAGCATTTGACAGGCAGCCACTGAATTAAGGCTGGATTTTGAGCATAAGGGAAGATCGACTCTTGAAGTATGAACTTGACCGTAGCAGTCACTTTTCCCAGACATGGAGCACATCAGTCCTCTCTAGCAGTGGTGTGCACCTGAACGCTGCTTAAGCTGACCCAGTTCTAAAGGGTATTGTCTTTTTAGTTGATTTTCTAGCGAAAGCAGGGAGCAAAAGAATTGAGGCTGGACATGTCTGTTGTGTAGGGGCATTTATAAAGATTATTTTCTTTTTCTCACCTTCTTTTGTGTATCTGTACCAGGCCAGCCAATGCCTAACCAGAACACACCTCTTACGGGTATCCATCATAATGCTGCAGGCAAGGTGCAAAAATAAAGCTGCAAATACTTGAGAATCATGACGGAGACCTCACTGAGGGCAATTTAAAAAGATCCACAATGATCATTAAGATTTTATTCATCATCTGTTCTCTGTCTTGACACTATTAAATACTTCACAGGCAGTTCATATACGCTTGCTATTCAGTGACATCATAAGTGATAAAATATTACATGTTACCAGAGTGTTAAATTTTGTATGTAATTCTAAGATAATTAATCTCCTGTCATACAACGTTTGACACATTAAGGATGATTTCTAGATCAGAAACACATGTACTTGACAGTGTATTTTTAAAAGTAGGGTATGTGTGCTGCAAGGTTTGATGATTACCTTCCAATTACAAAAGACAAAAGGATGTTGAGTAATACAATTTCTCAGTTAATCTTTCACTCCTGCTAAAAATTATAGTTTCTATATTATCCATGATAAATGCCAAACAACTTTGAGTAATAAACTTGAAAACATGTAATTAGAGGACTAATAAATCTTGCTTTAATGAGAAACAGCTGTTCTGTTACACTGTGCCTACAGGACATCCTCATGTTTGGCTCAAGGTTTGGGAACATTATGCATTAATTAGACATTAAAAGAATAAAAGCAGTTATAAAGCTTTAGTCAGGCTCAGGTAGTCACTGCTTAATATTATATATGCATTTGATTTGAGAAGTTATTAATAAACATGATTGAACTCCCTTCTTTTTTAGGCCACGCAGCACCACTGTCACATATTACTACCTGCGCCAACAGGCCGTGTTTTCCTGGAGTGTCGTGTTTTGATCGGAAACCCCCTTACATCGGATATGTCTGCAGCCGATGCCCAGCAGGGTTTTTTGGAAATGGTCGAACCTGTACCAAAGTCCCCAGACCAGGTACTTTCTAATTTTTAGAATTTTAAAAAGGTTTTGCATACAAAGGCTGTAAGAAAATATTAACTAGTATGGTATTACAATACAATGTACTTTATAATCAAACACTAAAGGCTTTTTTTTCTTTCACTCTTACCTGACGAGCAGCTAGCAGGTCTTATCTCAGGAATACCTGGCTCTACGAGCTGAAATTCAATAGTTTAACCACCTCGTTTGCTGTTAGGGAGAATGTTTCACACCAGGACTTACTAGAATCACCACATCTGTATTTCTACCACAGCACTGGCAAAGGATTTCAAAACATGTTTCCTCCTCAGGAAGATCAGAACATGACACATGCCAGTATCGCTCCGCTTCCCTTCTTTCCTAATTCTTTTGCTGCAAGGCATCTGTTCTCCAAGGTGACCTGTGAGGATGATAAAGTGTCGCAGAAGAACAACTACACCAACAACTAAAGGCAACAGATAATTAAAGCATTTCAATAGTATCATTTGTAGCCTGAGCAATAATCTTCCTTAGGGAGCTCTGAAGCTCAGCTGGTCCCATTAATCTCTGAGGACTGATCATTAGAAGAGGTCTTCTGCTGTGATAAAAGACAAGCTGGGTCCTGACCTCAGGCAGAGAGTGGCAATAGCATAGCAACCACTCATCAGTCATCTGAGCTTGCTCTCTCTCCATGAAATTCTCATAATTCAATGTACAGCTCTCAAGGGATGGTCTGGATGGTCGTCCCCTTTTTACTGCACAGAGAGATTTGCCAAGAGAGCTCATGTTTATTCCTCAATAACTGTAGTTACTAGGTCAGATTCCTTGATTCCTTCTTGTTCTTAAGTATTCCAGACAGACTGGCTTGAAACCTGTCAAATTGTTCGCCAGCCTCCTCCACTTGACAGACCCACCTTTGCTCCCCGTTCCGTATCCAAGTCAATGATTGTTGTCCTAGCGCTGTATTTTGATGCACACTATCAAAGCGGAAGCAATTTTACTGCTCAGTGTAGGTATCATCCAATTTCTTTGTACTATAAATTGATTTTAGCCAGTTCACTAAATCTAAAGGTCACAAAAATAAACCAAACATTTTTCTTTTTCTAGCAATGAGTATGTACAATATATTACTCAGTTTGTCAGAGTCACAAAGTCAGCTATTGACTCTTCTATAACTTGATGAAGCTGTAAAAGCAGTTGAGAAAAAAAAAAAAATCATTGCGCATATAAATAAACTAACATTTCTGTTATTGCCCAAAGCTGCACCTTGTCGTTAATAGGATAATGGGATACACATTGTACACCCCAAAGGTCATTTAAATGCTGTTAAGTAGAACAGATATTCTACAGCTGTAGATATTGGTACAGTAAATCAGACACACCTACATTGTGCTTATATAAACATTAACCAATACATTTGTGCATGTTCTAAAAAGGGAAATGTAGACAGTGGTTGCCATTTGCTGTGATTCATGCCTGTCATACACAGCTCCAGGCACGGTTTAAGAAATATCCCAAGTATCAGAATCTGAAGCTAATATATGATTCTTTCAAAAGCAAGTTGCGTACCAGAGGCTTGGGGGTTGTTTTTCTTTTTTTCTCTCAAATACACAAACTGAGACTGGGACTTCATGCTGCAAATGTGCCCATGCAACCAGCTTGAGCACTTTGTGGGGGGAATGAAGAGGAGTTATTCTTTGTTCCATCAGAACCTTATATTCACTCATGTGAATTATATCACAATATAAACGATGAGAGTCTTGTGCCTCAAGGTTAAACGAGAGTAGTCATTTGTTTTAATATTTAGAAATGAAAGCAATTGCTGCAGCTGTACAAGTGTCCTAATTTATGACTAAAATGATCGGTTTAACTTTCTTTCCCATGTGCTCTGCTAGTTCAAGCAGAATTATTGTATAGCATTGATGATTAAAAGATATCAGACAAAAAAGAAAGAACTTCCAATTAAATTTATGTACAGTTATGGATTATGATTATTATGAAATCCTCCCTGCTAGAATAATAGCTTCTCTCCCTTGTAACTTATGGTATCAGTCTTCAAATGAAACAGAACAAATCCTCTTCAGCTTGCTACGGTGCTTGTGAAGGTACTGGGATTATGTGCCACTTCTTTCCAACTCTAGTAATTTTAATCTAAAAATACTCTTGCTAATCCCTATTTTGTACTTTCATTGGCCGCTTTTGACGTGAAGTTATACTCAATTGTTGTGATTTAAGGATTAAAGGATAAATATTTTTTCTAACAGAAACTGCAAAAATTACCCCGCTGCCTTTGTAGACTACTGAGGAGAAAAAATATGCCAGAAGCGAATTGTTTCCTACGTCAGTGTTTGATGAGCTGCACCCAAAAGTCCTTCAGTTTTGATTTATAGTCAACAAAGTGCCATGTCCTCAGCACTGATATGTGATAGGTATTCATCTTTTGATGTATTTGACTTACTGCAAACTATGTAACTCCACCAGTAAGTTTCTAAGTTATATTTACCTCCTTTGCCAACAACACGGGGCCTCATTCTGTTCTCACTTAGGATATTACCTGGTTTATATCAGCACTTTATACCAGTTTAAATCAGCCAGACTTGGTTGTGATGGTTTTTGAAGTACATTAGATTAGTCTTAAGAAAAAACATCACCAGTATCAAAGCCGGTATGGAGTTTCACATCTAAAGGGAAATCATTATTTTTAAAAGTACATTCTTATATCAGAAACAAAAAACTATTTTACTCCCTTCAAAATCCATAAAGCGGGTATCCTACATTTTAAAAAAAATTTACTAGTAGGATCAAAAGTCCCTTAATTTTGCTGGCATTGCAATAAAGAGGAAAGTCTAAGGAATTTAAATCTGTCCAGGCTTCACTGGGTGCATTATACATTTGTATAAAGTATCTGTTACCTTTTTCTTAGAAGAGGCAAATCTATTAAATCAAACCATGCAGTATCATTGGTCATATTCTTGGCACAAAGAAAACTAATATATCCTAATGGGGAATGTTCGTGATGTTATTGCATGTTACAGTATTGGTTCCTGTCAGATGCTACTGGAATTTCTCTAGACTGGTTTCATCACTCACAGTCACAGAGATACCCATCTGTTTGCACTTTCTTTAGCAGGTTAGAGAGGTTGGTGCCATCGCGAATGATTTATTTTTTTCCTATTAGTAAATCAGCAATTTTACTGGACAAAGCAGCGCCACATCCATCACCAATAAGAGACTGGTTGTTCAGAGCCAGCTCCTTCTGCCTCTCCTGCTTCAGGGAGCCAAAGATCAAGAGAGAGGATTATTTTATGATCTCCGTAATCGAGTTCTGCTTTTCCGTTCTGAACACCACTGCTGGCTCTCCTGCCATTGCAGTTAATTTGCAGTATTGTAGACATCTGGCACTTGATGTATTTTTGGATGTGCCAGCTATTTGTTATGTGTATGCACTCTGTACTTTACACTATTCCAGTATCTGCACTGTGCTTCTGAATTCACTTTGATTTTACATGAGAGAGACCTCTGTGACCTTCTCATTTGCACCACTGTCAGATCAACATCAAGGTTGGGATTTAAAAGGAGAGCAAGATGTTTTGAATTAAAGGAATGTGTGTGTTTAAACACATGCTGCTCAGGATAAACCAGAGGAACGTACTAGTCTTAAGTTTTAACATTCTTAACTTTTAACTTTGAAATCTCTGCTGTCATTATTAGCACTCATCATTGATCACTGTTCATGAAAAATAAATAATCCCAGTTAGAGCTTTGGTCACCAAACCAAGGTTTCATCTCTGGAGCGAACTGCAGGAATAGGGATCTTTTACTGCCTGGAAGCCATCAAATGATTTTGCTTCAAGAGATGACTGAAGAACATAATGGACTCCTTTCATCTCTTATCTAACAGAACTGATGAATTTGCATTAAAAAGATCAAGGCCCAGATTCCAGTCTTAGCTAGACCAGTGTAAATCATGATTCCATTAAATGAACAGCATTACCCTAATGGAGTGAGCTGAACACTGTTCCTGAAGACAGACCTTACAAGCTGTTAGGATAGGCACATCACAAACAGAACTTTTCCCTGTGAAATCTGTATGTACCAACAGGTGTCAACACAATGCACACACTTTTCAGCATTTGGGGGGTGCTTCGCAATGAGTAACTAACCAGTCTGGACTTGGTTTATGCAATGAATAACAAAACTCACTTGAAGGCAGGAATATTTTGATGCTGCAGTTCTTAGCTGTGCAGTTCTCTGAGACCCTTGCAAAGAAGTCAAAAGAAATACAAAATAAATATTAAATAATATTCTGATTTGCCTCTGTCTGGTAATAGCTCTCAGCTATTCTTGTGGGCTCCAAAACCTGTAAGTGTCGCACCTCAGTGCCGTGGCTTCCACCTCCTGGCTCTGACTCAGGCCACGGAAACTCTGTCCACAATTCATGTTTGGAATTTATGGCGCAACTTGCTGATCCCTTCTACAAACCATATTTCAATGTTTCTAGTTTGTGTAGTTCAGGGCAAAATGTACATTTTTTCAGACTGACCAGTTATGATGTAATGATGTCTCCTTCAAGGGGTACGTGATGAAATGGCAACTGAAGTGGGGTTAGAAATGTCACTCAAAGACATTCCATATAAATTCGGACCCATGAAAGACACAGTTTTGCAAATCGTATACCAGTAATCTTTGCACGAGGCCAGGAGCAGCCCAGCATTTCGGACATAACCTGTGACCCTCTCCTGCCCTCTCAGTATGTAATTGGCACTGAAAATCCTCTCCTGTACTTGTCAAGATAGAAGGGGAATCATAGAGTCTTTCTGATGGCTTTCTCCTCCTTAGGGATACCTAATAAAATATTAAGTATTTTCAGAAAAATATCAACAGAGGCTTATATGGCACATGCTATGACCCAATCATAACAACTAAAGTAGGCACAGTGGGAAGAATATGTTTAGATAATTTAAAAGATAAACGATTTCCAGCTTCACTGATCCATATACTCTGTCAATCCAGAATTTGTTAAGTGCTTCCAATCCAGATGATATATTTAGGAAATGATGTAGCTCAGCAATAGAAGACCAATGAAGCCCACGCCATAAAATCACTAGGGAAGAGGACTCAGCTGTATGCCATGAATAATATTTACATTCAATCAGAACATCAAGTACAGATTGCATTTCTCTCCTACCAAGAATGTGCCACCTTTTGCTTAAGCAATCACTGTGCCATCACGACTTTTAAGTGATAATAACAACTCAGTCTCCAACAAATAATCTATGGAGGATACAGGCCCTGTAGTTTTTTACACTGACAGAACAGAGAGCAAAATTATTTCCCCTTAAAATTTCCAAGCCCATTTAATCACCCAGCTATGAGAGCACGCGGCTTTTAAAGCGAGCCAACCCTGTTTCCACAAATTTGATAAGATTGCTGTTTGTTAAAGGCACTTAGAAGCCCTTTAGAACTGTGAAGTAACTCATACTGGACCAATATCCTGGCCCCATTAAGGTAACACAAGAGTTTCGCCACTAACTGCGAAAGCAAAGCAGGAGTTGAAGAAAAATAATTCATAAGCAATACAAAGCGCAGTACTGTCCAGGGGTAAAAATGGGTGTGACATACACAGACTCATCATTGCTCAGGGCGTATTTAGGACTAACCCCTTAACATCTTGCTGTTGTTGATGAACAGATGTGGTGGCACTCACTTCACCAAATTTGCTTGCAGAATCAGGTGATATACACTGCCAATCCGTGTGAATTTTGCCCCCAACATTACACATCATGTGTATAGAGGTAGGTCATTTCTGAAGGGACAGAGCAACAGCCTGTAGCTAACACAACACACTGACCATCTGGGATGCAGGAGAAAATGATCTTGCATGCTGATAATTTATTAGATTAAGAATTCCATAGAATCATAGAATAGCCCAGGTTGGGAGGGACCTCAAAAGATCATCTGGTACAACCTTTGATTTCCCAAAGAACATACTATGATAAAAATACAAAAACAAACAAACAAAAGTTTTGGGTTAATTTCTATAGGACACAGCGGGGAAGATCTGCACACTAGAGAGATCACCAGAGCTCTCTGGTCTATAAGTGGTGGAACAGCTGATAAATCTTTTATATTACTAAAAAATACCAGTTCTCACTCAGAGTTTCTCCGTGCTAACACACGTTGCTTCGGGACTTATAGAACACTGTATTAAAAATGTCAGATTTGAATCAAGCTATTGGTTTATGAAATTTTAAATCCTTCTTAAGCGAATGTAGTACCTCAGAGGAAAGGTAACCTCAAGCCTTCTTCCTTCCTCCTCCTCCAAATGCCTCTATGCAGTTCATAACTTCCCCTTTATATTTATTTGGATGCAAAACAAAAGGGACTTGTTATCTTCTTCATAGCTATTTATGTCACGATGTTGCACCCCTAAGTGACCTTGGCTTCAAAATTCTTGCTCCACTAAAAACAATAATTTCAAGTATCTCTACTTGCTCATCCTAATACTCTTTCAAAGAGAAAACTACAAACGTTATAAAGGAAAGTCTCATGATATGACTGTCCCCAGCATGCCACCATAGAATTCAATGGCAATTGCAAAAAACCCATTTGGTTAAATTAGACACAAATTAGCAGAACTAAGAACTTTTGTGACATCCCATCTGAAAACTTTTTAGTGAAATTCCCTGCTTTCTGTTTTCTGTATTAGAAAGAAACTATAGATAGCTGTCATCCTAATCAGCTGAAATTGTGGAGAATTTCATGAAAGCATGATTTCAGTGAGAGTATTTATATGTGCTTATATGGTATTAAAATAGATTCATTACTGGTTTCCAGCAAGGCATAGTTCAGATTGTTCCTTGGCTTTCATATGTAAAGTAACTCATTTTTATGTGTTTACAGCCCCAAACAACATAATTATAGTTTTAGATAATTTACTTCAATCGAATAAAAGGAGAATTTCAGTAAAATATTCAAATTTAAGCTATTTTTTCTTTGAGGAAATATTATGTGTTTTCTTTTGAAGAAATGCTATGAACTTTCTTTCTAATCTATTATTACAGTTCTAAAGGATTCTACATAGATGTTTCAGAAACTTAGACAGGGATGCTTTAGAGACAATCTGTCTTGATTTAGCCTATTTTGTATATATCTATCAACCTGCTCAAGCCTTGAGAGAATCTGAAGGCCCATGAGGCATCATCAGATAAGAACACAGTTTCTATTAATTTTTCCATCGCTTGCAGTGCTGAGAAGTCAAATATACTGCCAATTCCTGAACAGAAAATGTAATTTAATTTAATGAACTCTATCTCAATACTGTCTGAAATAACACAGTTGAAGAAGGTAGGACACGAAGAGGAAAGGTAGAAGTTCAGACCTGAAAGATGGACAGGAGATAACGAAAGAAAGGACAATAAAACAGTTGCGAGGGGGTTAAGTTGGTGATCTGCGGTGTTTTGAAACACAACCACACTTTTCCTTCCCTTCCTGTTTTGTTGGCTGGATATTCAGAGAAAAGCACAGGAAAATAACTTCTAAAAACGGCAACAGAGAACGGGTTAGACCCAGGGAATGTAAAGAGCACAGACAGATCCTGCCACAAAGGAGCGAGAGGAGCGAGGTCCCTGCGCAAGGTGGGAGACAACATCAAATACGTTGAGTTTTTTCCCCCCTAGGGGAGAACTTTTCAATTAAACCTTCAAATAAACTGGAAGGTAGGAGAGGTGTTTCAGAAAACATTGTTTGTTTGAAAAACACCGCTAGTTTATATATCTCCATACACAATCCAAAAAAAAAGATACCGGTAAAGAAAAATAGTGATAAAGGGAAAAAAAAAATCCCCGTTTGAGGACCGTGCTCATATCTTTGCCATCAGTAATTCTTACAATATTTTTAAAAACACTGTCTCTGGCGACCTGGACATTAAAATCTCTATTGAAAACTTACAGAAAACATTAAAAAAAAATTTTTAAAAGCCCAACAAACAGGGCCTGCAAACAAAGTGCACAAAATGCATTCTTTTCCTCAAAGGCTCATTTTTCTGTACAGCTATTATTGTGTTCACGGCCACCTTGCACCCTTCTGGCACTTTGCCTGCATATGATGCCTTGTCTCAAGAATTGTACTAACCAAAAGCTGATAGTTACATCTTCGGAATGCAGATATACGTATATTACATGAAAGTGCCATCTATTAAGATAAATTTCACATTTAAAACTGTGTAATTACTTTCAGACTTGAATGTCATTCTAGAAATCCAGCTTATAGCCTAAATACTACTATTATCTATTCAGGACACCCAAAAAGGAGCTGGTGATTTGAAGTCCATGCAGAAATCTGGCTTAAATGAATATAAACAAAGGCAGTATTAGTGCCCCAACTCTTTTAAGTTCTCTTTTTTTTTTCTCTTAATCCCTAAATTACAATGCTTCCTATTGAAAAAGATTTATGAATAGAAAAATAGTTCATACAAGGAAAGAGCCATACCTAAGCAAAATCTTTCCAAGGCATTGTTTTGGTATTTGTTGAGTACGAAAGGGATTATCTTTAATTTTGTGTATTCCTTGACATACCTTAGATACATCTGAAAATGTTCTCTGAAACGTAGTCAGTAATATCACTTCTGTGTTCACGAACTCTTTGCTTGTTGGCTGAGCATCTCAGAACTCCCATTTTGTTTAAATACATCAGTTAATTAATTGAGATGCCAATCGTGTTGCTCTGAAAACAAACATACAATAATGTATAAGACAAAAGACCTTTAATGTGACATAATCAAGCACACACCTTCTTCTTAAGGTAATATTTTCTTGTATGCTCACATAGGATTTCGACATCCCAGAACTGGAAAAGGATCTCCTTGATGGTAGAGTCCAGACCTCATTCCATTTGTGGGAATCATTTATTCTGAATACAGAGAGATTTGTAACAAACTTTAGTGGCTGACCTGGCTGAAGATCCCAAGTTTTCTCCTCCACCAAAAGCACTGCGTGGGAGCAGAATGATTTTGTATTTCGTGCACACAAAACAAATCTGCATTGCAAATTATAAATGGTGTTACAGAATTGTGAATGTGCAGCTGCAGCCACATCTGACAAACAAAAGAGTCTGAGGCGTAGGAACAGTTATAACCTGAAGTGGCTGAATGATGCAGGCTCTATAGAATATTCCTTATTGCTCATGATTTTGGTAGGTGAAGGGGAAGAAAACTGCTCACTAGGTAGCAACACCAGCAATACAATCTCATTTCCTATCAGGCTGAAATGCAGCTCAGGGACAGTCACCTAAATGTCCACCTTTGAATTTTATCATTAAAGCAACAAGTGAGTAAATTCACCCATCACAGAAGCAGTGGTTCCAGAGCACAGGTTTTGACAGACTGCCCATGCACAGCTGGCGGCTCACATGTAGCTCCACTTCTTATTCTGGTTTGCAAATTCCACATCTGGGCACCTCTTATATAAAACTTACAACTCATACTCTCTATTTCCACATTTTTCAAAGTGGGGATTAACTTTCGCCTGTACCTACTTCCAGTGTGTTGGGTGCTCTTAAACTCCTTAACACCACATTTGACTTTTCAATTTTTGACAGAAGAAATAGATAAACGATAGTGAGCTCTAAATTTAACCTCCTATCTACATTTATAATAAAATCCCAATCTCACTGAGTCTTTATAATGCTTTTCTTTCTACAAAAATATTCCTGGAAGTAAAACTTGGGAAGCTGAAGCTGTGCCTCACTTAAAGGAGTTAAGGAATTTATTTTGGGAGTTACTGCTTTTGATTGTGAGAGAAGGGACATTGGTGACGATGAAGTTCAGCCAGCATCTGAATGTGGGGAAATTCTGGACACTTAATAGCAAGAAAGGCAGAATCAAAGCTGTGTTTCTGAATATCTGGGAGAAGGAAGACATTAGGGTATGCTTGGATGGCTTAAGAGAAGACTTACGAATTAAACACACTCCAACTAGAAAAGAAAGTTATGCCAGAATTTAATCAAACAAAACAGCAGATTAGGAATTGCTGGAAAAACAGAATTTCCCTAGAGCTTTCTATTCACAGCTGTTCCATTTCCCCTTTCTCACCAAGTAAATACAGAAAAAAAATTAATGTGGAAAAGTAGAGAGAGAAATGGGATGATCCCTACTACTCCGGTACAAGACTTCTTAGACCAGTGTAATTTTTCTATTCTCTCTTGACATTTTAAATAAGATTTATGTGCTGGTAGATGTTTCAAATTTTAAATGATGACCCACATAGTGTAATATGTCAGAAGAGCATTCCTCTGTCGACATTCTTCTGAATGAGGAATGTGCTACACAGCATGTACTACTAAATGTTAATAGCTCTAAAACTACACAAATTGTAAATTTATTGAATTGTGTTAATAATGAGATGAATTCTTAAGCTATTCACGGAATTCTGAAATAGTTGTAACCTGATCAGAATTAAAGGTGCCCATAATCTTCTGAACTGACAGGCAGAAGAGATTGCGGCAGATGATCTTGCTAAGGAGAAGGAGCCAGGCTCCACCTGAAGAGTAGACTGGTTTGGGGCATTTTGTCAGCTTTGAGAGAGAGCAGCACCCGAGATTAGATGGCCATGCTTATAGTGTCACCCTCACGTGATTATATGAAAAAGCTACACTTTCATTTAAAAAAAAAAAAAAAACCACAACAACAACAATAAAAATTTTCTAACTCTAATAGATGGAAAGGTGTGGAGATGCGTAAGAGTAAGGCCAGCAAAGACCTGGGTGAACCAACCTGGTCCAGCCTGTCCCAGGCAGACCATAACATGTGTGCTGCTTCTCTGGGAATAGAAATGGTCAGGGCCAGGAAAAAAAAAAAAAAAAAAGAAAAAAAAGCCAGAAACTCAGAAGAGAGACAAGATACTAGATTTCTTTTCTATGTTTCAGAGTGTTGATACCTCACCCTGAGTTTAAGAGACTGTCGAGTGTCTGCTCTATTTGTGAACTGCTGTTTTCACTAGCTTATATAGTCAGTTTATTACCTTCAGAATGAACATGATCCTCTTCAACTACAGATATCCAGTAGTTCACTATAAAATGCAATTCAGGTGAGAATCGGAATTTGCTGTGCCTTAACAACACCTTGATGGCATTGGCAAGCAGGAACCAGAGACTATTTATGATGATTCTGATTTATGAGCTCAGTGCGAGCAGCACAAGATATCTGAAACACGAGCAAACCAAAGGGCCTGGGGGCTTCTCATATGAGGCAACTGCATGGATGGAAAGTGTCCTGGTGCTGGGTTGGATGAGGGAGGCTGAACTTCTATCTCCCAAATCTGGCCTCTGTCGCCCTTGTTCTAGACAGCAGAGGAACCGATCTCCTCGGGCTCTGATCCCTCCCCACACTACGCTGTGCTCACAGTGGTGTAACTCCATCCATACGAATGGAGCTCCTGCAAAGCAGCAGGTTCTCAGGCTCTTATCTACCTCCATGGAAAATAAACTCAGTCATTCCTCTGCTGCACATTTCCCCTTTAGTATAGGCAGAAATACTGACAGGTAGTGAAAATGTATTTTTGTACCGTCACATAACCTTGAGCACTTCCCCTTGTCGTTTTTTTGTTATTTTCATCCAGTTCAATATGTAATCATACAGTGGCATCACAGAGAAAACCAGAGTCATGCAATCACACTTCTGCATTGATAATGGGTTATACATTTGAAGATATTGATCGACTGCAAGGAAAATGAATTGAAGTAATACAAGATTTGAGAAAGCTGCTGACTACAGACAACTGAGTCTGCAATCTTTTGGTATACTACTTTGTTTTAGCTTGTTTAGATATCTGGAAAACTGCAGAAAGAAATTTTCAGGTATTCCAGAAAAAAATCTATCATATTCCAATCCTAACTGAATTGCACAGTATCACTATAAATAAAAATCTGAAATAATGAAAGCTGAGAGGACACTGAAGTCACCACATCTGAATGATGCCAACATAGTTTGGCGGACCGTACAAAGTGGATGAGGGACCTTGACCAGTATATGTCGTAATGAACAGGCAACTAAAATGTATCACTGGTCTTCATTGGTAGTCTTGAGATGTAAAAATTGTATTGTCATAGACACACTCCAACAACAGTGTGTTCTCCCTTACAGGGAAGGCTGAAGCTTATTTGCAGGATGAGTATATCACCAGTATCACCTGATAAAGAAATAAAAGATTTCCTTTTCTCAGGCAGTCCGTCTCATCCCCTTACTAGTTACCAAAATCTAGCTAGGAGGAAAGCTCATTTCATTATGACACGGTGGAAGGAGCTCAAAGCTACAATCAGGGCTCATTTCGGAAATTCATCACAGAGGTCGTTCAGCCCTTGACCATCATTCCTGTCGATTTCTGGTCCCTGAATCGAATTTCCTGAAGGTAGCAATGATCATTTATTACTGATCATTTTCTACAGGGATATTTCTTTCATCTTTCTCTCATTAATTTTTAAAAATCCTTTGACTTCTCCTATCCTCTCATGCTCTTTTTGCCGATGTCCCCCCTGCTTCACCATCTCTTTTCTTACATTCTGTGTACCTCGTCATTCATCAGCATTACTTTGGACAGTAAAATCCATGTATTTACCTAGTGCTTTACTAAATATCGTGTATTTACCTACTGATGTCCATAACTTGATCCAGTACCACTGTAAAACTCCAAAACATTATGCTTCAGGGCAATAAAAACTCATCAGCCACCAGCAGAATGACACTGTTTAACAGCCAAATAAACACAAATTTGGATGCCAGGATTTGCTTAGATCAAGTCAATGCTCTAACTTTCATTTTGACTTTTTCCAAGCATCTTAATCGCTTTCCTTGCTAACTACGCCTAATTTCTACATCAATAGGAGTTTTAAGAAAGTGATTAGTATTTATATTTACAAGGCAGAGGTACCACCCGTGCATGGGCTTAACCCTAGAACCAAGTGTGGGGTTATCGTTCAGGATCCAATGTATTCCGTTTCCTGTGGAGTAAGCATGCCAGAACTAGTTAAAAATAGCTTCTTCCATTCATCAGAGTCAGCAGATGGCCATTAATCTTCCTGAAAGTATTGATTCAAACTACTCGTCTCCACTTTCAAAGCCCTTCACAGACTACCCTCTCCCCATCCATCACCCTCCTCACACAGCTCAAGAGCTGGTTGGCTTTGGAACAAGTGGGCGACAGTTACAAACCAGCAGTTTCTCTTACACACTGCCCCTCTTGTCTCCTTTAAACACCTTCCTAAAACCTTCCTTTGCCATAAGGACTACAAAAGCATCTCATAGTTATACACTGGTGCAATGGGACTAGAGTGTCTCTAGGACATGATCTTGCCAAGGACCATCTTAATATTTGTTTATTTTTCCCTCTGTCTGTCCCAAACTGCAATGTCTCGTCTTACTCCTCGAGTGCAAGAGCTTGTATGCAAAGTCTCTGCATTATGTACTGCCTAGGACAGGGGTCTCAAACTCATTGTCACCGGCGGCCACATTGGCCTCGCAGTTGCCTTCAAAGGGCCAAACGTAATTTTAGGACAGCATAAATGTAACTACTCCTACATTTATACAATCCTAAAATTACATTCCGCCCTTTGAAGGCAACCGTAAGGCTGATGTGGCCCTCAGTGAACATTAGTTTGTCACCCCTGGTCTAGTAGATTTCCCAGCATACTGTTGCGTTGTTGACAGTTATTAAGACACAAATATTATCTCAGGTGGTCAAGAACTGCAGGGTGCACCATGTCATGCATATACGACAGGTTAACTCCCTTATTTCCAGAATCAATGTTCTGTTACTTGCTCATAAACTAAATGTTCACTGCGGTTCCCTTAAACTCTAAATCAGAAAATCTGACTAATGTATATCTTTGTTCTGTCCTAGTTTCAAGATCTTCCCAAAGCCTTGTGCATATTGCTGGAAGAAATACCAAAGATGCTAGAGGCTCCCATCAGGAAGATGCTTTAAAGACATCAAGGAACACATATTCCCTTCTTTCGCAAATGCAAATTCCACGACAAGAAACTACATACTTTTTGGAAAGAAACCCCCCAGTCATAAACACTTCATCCCTTACAATGAAAAAGGAGACTTCCCAAGCTCGGATACTGTCAGCAAAAAAACCTGATATGGAGTCCACAGAACCTGAGAAACAACCTTTTCTTGAAAAAAGAAGTGATACCCAGAGTTTCCTTCTGCACGAGGAGCCAGAGCTCAGAGTCACAAGTGCCGATGTGACAACCCACATCCCTCTCCCTGCCAAACCACACAAACCAGGCACAACCCCGACTGTCCCTTCTCATCGCAACACAAATGCAAGTTCATTCTTTGCAAGGCCAGATGTTGTTCAGCGACCTCATCCCAAGCACAGCTATTCCCTCAGAAAATGGCCCAGTCAAGCCGCAGGCTCAAAGACTAAACCATCCACAGATTTCCCGACAGAGCAGCCGGGAGCATCTCCTTTGGCAACACGTCTCACCTCCCCTTCCCATTCAATAGGACCTTCCCTCGGTGCAGGTCCCCCGAGCGCTGCTGTCCCACCAGGGTCTGGTGTCCCACCAGGGTCTGCTCCCCCAGCCAGAAAGTCGTTCCACACAGCGATGGGTCGAGTGGAACTGCCGAAAACCAGCAGTGGGATGCATCAGAAAGCTGTCTGCCCTGATACGCTGTGTTTTACTGGTGTGCAGTGCGAGCTGGGCGAAGATGGAGGATTTAAATGCGGGTCTTGTCCCAGTGGATACAGCGGAGATGGAATTACATGTGAAGGTAAGGGGAAAAATCCTCTTTCAAATTCTTTTATGACTTCAAATGTAATAACTGTCCAAAGTAAAAATTATTTTTTATTATAAATTTTCCAGCTGGGATCATTCTGGCTTTCAAAGCCAATTATATTTCAAAATAACAGACAAACATTCTATAGCTTTGAAGAAGCTCTTTCTGCTTACAAAAATGACATATTTATTTGATAATATCTAATCTATTGAAACCAGGGACAGATTGTGATCTCACTTACCCTTGCTTAAGGCCAGATTCATGCTACTGAAGTCATTACATTTGAACACATAGAAAACTTCTGTGGGAAATGGTAAAATTGACTCCATTTGTCTATACAACACAAATTCCAGGAAAAACTAATTGTTCTGCTACCTTAAAAAAAACTTTAAAATATCTATCTCATATCTTAAATACAAAACTGAAATTGTCATCTGAAATGTATAGTGCCAGAAGGGTTTTCACAATATATTGACTTATTTATTAGCTTAGAATACCTCAGTAAAACAACAGCATTATGCACATTTTTCAAAACAATGAATTCCCTGACTTAGCTATCATCAATTACGGCTTTTGTTGAAATTCCTCTGATAAGTTGATATCTTAATTGGCCTTTCACTACACAAAGCAAAAGTGTTTGCATCATTTATTTAATTATCTTTCATGTGCGGTTTCTCGCCCCTCTGTAGTGGGGGGGTCTCAGCTGTAAAGCCCCCAGCAACACTGCAACCCTCAAAGCTCACAGCCATCCTGGAGATATATTACAAAATCCATAAGAAAAGGTCACTATAATCTTGGATGTTATAATATTTGCCTGTTTGCACATTTCTGAAATGCTCCTTCTAAAGGATGGAAGATTATTTGGCACAAAAGACCCTATGTTTGACTCTGGTTTTATACCTGGAGGTAGAAAAGGACCATGTAGCTCCTAGTATGGGGAAGCCCAAAGCAAGTCGGATGACAGAACGGCATCTCCTCAGAGACCAGACCCACGTACATGTGAATACTTATGAATATAGGCATATGGCTGCTTTGTGAATAAGCATATTTAGTATGCCCATCAGTATAGTCCTTAAAACATAAATCTACCTCTGCATTTTACTGTTTCGCAAGACGAAATGCTTTCTTCAATTACTGGTATTACTGAAAACCTCTCTGGAGGGTCCTTAGGATGAAATGCTTTATTACCAACATCATCCTGTCTCAGGTCTTGATGACACGATACACAAACATCCTTTCTTTGCCTCTTGTCACCGGCCGTGTCGCCTGACTCGATAATCGGCCTGTCTGCTCCCGGCTCCTGCTCCGTCCCCACCCCCGTGGCGAAGGGTGAAGAGCACCCATCGTACCTCCCGCCATTGACGTCTCTTCCCATGTCAGATGCAGCTGATTCATCCTGACAGATGAAGCTGAAAGATCGTACCAACTTCCCTCCAAACAGAAGTGCCTTCTAAGAACGGGGGGCAGCAAAATTGAACAAGTGATCAAAGCTTAGAGGAGACCAGCACCTGCAAAATCTTTAGGCTTTGATGGAACACTCGTGGCAAGTGAGCAAGAATATCAACAACCTCAGACACTATCAATATTGTCACCATCCTATTTGATATCAAAATTCATCGAGATAAAAGGAACGGCCCATCGGTAGCAAGTTTTAATACCTGTGGAGCTTGAGGGAATGTGACCTTTGTTTAATAGAGTGTCTGAAAATACTCTAAGATAATAAATGCATTACCAAGTGATATTTATCTTGTGACAGAATGTAAATTTTTTTTTTCCAGTTGTGCAGTTCAAAAAAAAAAGAAAAAAAAAAAGGTAGGCGACATTCATCTGTTGTGACACTTTTACAATGAAAAAGCTCTACCATATCAGACCAAAAGTCCTTCCCCTGTCTCCAACAGCTGCCACCAGCAGCCGTCCGCAGTATCTGGGTAAGAGACAGGGATCCTGTCCAGAACAGTGTCTCAGCACGTTATGGATCATGTGCTTCTAAAAGCCAAGGGGATGCCTTTGAACAGGACCCATTTCAACCTTTCCAGGCCACATCTGATTTTGCAGTTTTTTTATCCTGTCCCCCCAAGTCATGTCTTTGCCAAAGACCGAATCTATTTACTTCTTTGTACAAAAACTCTTCTACAGCTTTGGTTACCCTTGTTACCTTTTTCTGCATCTTTTCCACTTGTACTATATCTTTTCCTAGCTGCGAGGTCAGACCTAAACACAGTATTTAAGATGCAGCTCACCATGGATGCAGACCATAATGAAGTCTGGTATTTTGTGTTCTGACCATTTCTTAACAATTCCTAACACTTTACTTGCTTTTTTGACTGCAGATGAGCACTCAGGTGACATTTTGCAAACCAAAATCCGTTAGTACAACCTGACTAGAACACTTGTCTGCATTTGTATTCCCAATTTATTCAGTCAAATTAATCTTGCTAACTTTCTATTTGGTATAACGGGTATTTATTTCATAACTGCGCTCCGGACTGCTGGACTATTTAAATATGCATATAAGTTATTTTAATTGCACTAATACATGCTTTAACCCTATGCTTTATTTCCTTTATCTGCATATCTTACATACAAAAGAAAGGTTTCAGGCCACAACTTTTCAAAAGGAAAACCAATAACCTGGTAGCTTTCTTTTCCATTTTTTTCTGTCTCTTGTGCTACCTATATTCAAACTTCATCTGTGCATTTAGGAAATAAGATTAATGCATCTCCAGAAGAAAATAAATAATGTACAATGACCGCATGCAAAAAGGTAGACTACGTTCCTTCCAGTAAAGTCTGTAATGACTTGACTGGTTTTCAGATTTCCAAGTAGAACAGCAGGTAATACTCTCGTACCTTGAGCCTTTCTTTACCTGCACACACCAGACGGCACAAGGAGTTTACTTGCTGTCGAGATGTTCAGCAATAACTCTGTCCTGGAAGCCATTTGCTGATTAAGCTACTGAAAATGGAGGAAATAACACAGCATCTGGTATTCCTGAGTACTCCCAAAGTTATCGTAGAGAAACTTATAAAACGTGTATGATCTCATTTTAATGGAAAAGAAGGAGGTTTGGGATATTTCCCAAAAAGCCCTTTCAAAGAAAACAATAATGGACTTCTCCATTTTCACCTCCAGATTTTAAATCGTGAACATGAAAATACAAACATTTGACAGTAAGTCTGACCATTTGCAGCAATGTTTTCCTCTTTACTGTTATTTTATACCATCCAAAACCTCTTAGTATAAAAACACTGCAATACCTTTATACAATTTAGCAAATGTTTATGGAAAAAAATATTCATTCCAGAAGATGAAAGATAGAAGTTTCAGAAAAGAATTTGACACAAACAGTATATTTCTATTATGGAGGAAAATGTCTTTTAGGTGAATATTACTCTCTCACATCGCAGCCAGTGGTTCAGTTTTTGTCTTTTGCTATTCACTAGTTATAGAATAGTTTTAAACATTTTACTATTGAATGTCACCATAAGAGCTAAATGTTTTAATATCCAAAATACCATGTTCTTTTCTGACAGCTCAGATGCATCTTGAACCGTGTAAAGGCCAGATGGAAAGTACTCTATTCAAATGGACACATTAAGTGCTACATACAAAAAACTCTGAAATCAAGTCTAATACGTTTGAATGTCCCTGTGCTTGGCATAGCGCTTAGGCACCTGGAGGCTTTATGCATCACCCGACAGGAAAGGCAATCACATTGCACGGACTTCAAAAAAAAGCGGTACATTTTGTCCAGGTTTTGTGTTTCCCTATCTCCATGCAAAGCATATTACCCAGTTCTACCCACTGTTGATTTCTAATTGCAAAGAAATCCCTTGTAAGCGAGTCCTGTGCGTGCCCAAGCCCAGAAGAACAGAGATGGTCAGATTGACATGTGTGTATCAGATGGATTGACACCCTCCTTTCAGAGCCCTACGCCTGTCACTGACTTCAGTAAGATCTAGCGTAAGCCCCTAAATGCAAGCAGTGCCTTTTAAATGCAGTTTCTTTGAAAACAGCTTCCATTTCTTTCCCTTTCTTCTGCTTTCATCACGGACTGTACCTGCTGTTTGTCTTAACAGCACCAGACCCCGAGCTGCCCGCACCTCTGACCTGCTCCATCAACTGCTACCGCTGCCCGAATTAGAACAACTTTGGGAAAGTTTAACACCAACGGCTTAAATGGGTCTAAATCAAACCTATTTAGTTGTCCAGACAATGTCAACTTTTTTAAAATTCTTTTTTCTTCCTCCCAGATGTACACTTCAAATCTCAGCAAAACATTCTGAATTGCAAATGTCTAAACCTTATAGCCCATCAAATCAAACCTAAATTTAGCTTAATGACATTCTCAGCATGTATAGTGTGGATCTAGACTATATCTAGCAAGCTTTCTGTTCTCAGGCATGTCTAATCCTAAAGTTACTTCAATGCAGCATCGAAAATTTCGCAGTTAAAACTGAACTGTATGGTAACAGAAAATGTAAATACTGAAACACCTGAAGAGCAGATCTAATACAGAATATATTTCTTTACTGTTATTTGTGTCAAAATGGTTTATTTAAAGGTACCTTCTTGGAGCCTGTCTTTTTAACTGCAATTGGAAAATGTGTGGCGACTTTTTTGGATGGCAAAGTTGATATGCAATGGGTTTACCTGAGGGCTTGGTGGTATCACAGGAGGTGAGGAGGCCTTCAGTGCATGAGCTTTGTTTAAATTATTTGATGTCACAAGTATTTCTCCTTCATTTGGCTTTCCAATTACACAGTCCATTTTCCAGTTTTAAGAAAAAAAAAACCTTGGAACATTATGGGGTTTTTTTTGCTTATAACAATACTTAAAATGAAAGATGCTTTCTTTCAGATCTCTTTAGCTTCATTTTGCATTTTCCTTGGAATAACCTTGCTTAGCTTCATATCCATTATCAAAGACAAAGCTCTGCCAGTAAAGGGTGCCAAAGTACAACATTTTTCTCTACAAGCACTTCCCAAGCACAAGGAAAGATATTTTTCATTCTGTTATGTGCGGTGGCTTTTTTTTTCCAAAGGCGTAAGCGAGACCCACCTGTCACACACACCTTTTTCTGCTCCGGCACGTAGCGCTTCTCCTCAGAGCAAGTGTCCCTGGTCATCTTCCACCTTCAGTGGCCTCCTCCTCCTCTCCTGCATCTGGCACACAAAACTATCTCTTCTTAGAAGGCTACAAATAGAAGGGCCCCCGACATCAGTTGTCAGGTTTCTACCTTAGATGCTTGTTAGATTTTAGAGGTTAAACCTGTCAGGCTTCCTGCACAATGAAGCCATCAGGCTCGTAATGATCAACATTAAAAAAAAAAGGTGTTTTCAGCAAATAGCCTGTTTCAGGAGCTGCATTAGTTTCCAGCTTTATGCACTACACCTGCTCATCCTCTTTTCTCCCACAGAACGACACGGCATATTGCAATATGTCAAAAAATCATTATTTAACTTGCTGCTTTGTCTGCTGCAGACCTCACACTACTTATTAAACATTTAAAATGTTGCTTAAATGTTTGTCATTTTGCTGACAAATTCCCACACAACTCTTTCCTACAGAGAAGAAACCCTTCATCTCTGCTCAAGAGTAACGTCTGACACATGTCAAGGTTTACTGAACATCCACAAGGCAAATTTGTGGAGGATGGGCCAAGTCTGCAGTATTATGAACCACATTTGTCCTGGATCCACACCTGGACTTCAAAAATACATGCTTAAAAATGTGCATGCCCAAAAGTTAAACAACATGGTTATGTTAAAATCATTCCCTTGCAGAATTAGTCAGTGCTGTATTACTGATGTGATACCTACATTTATCCTGCAGAAGCCAAATTTTTCCCTCAGTAGCCAAATTACTTGTTGTATTAATAAAATGATATGCGAAAAGTAGTAACAAAGTGTGCTCATAACCACACAGAATGTAATATTTGAACTGTTCTTTTTTTCCTTATGTTTTATTCCTGCAGTGCAGTGTGATCCACCATGTGAGCATGGAGGAACTTGCCTATCTCAAAATACTTGTTCTTGCGCTTATGGATTTGTTGGCCCTCGATGTGAAACAAGTATGTATGAATTCATTCAGGCTTTTCTCCTCATCACATGTTTGAATTTGCAGAAGATTAGAAGAGAAAAAAAGAGCTTTTTTATTTTTCTATATTTCCCCTTAAAATGGTGATTGAATACAGAAAGGAAATCAAATATATTGAAGAAATACGGTAGCTAAACTATTTCAGAGCATAGCTTTACCTGCAGCATAGTTGTATTATGTAAAAACATGCACATCTATATCAACATTTTCTACATAAAATCACTACTATATAAACAAACAAACAAGCAAAAACCTCCATGTTATTTATAGTAGCATTTATGAAATTCAAGGTTGTATGAGTGAATGACATAATACTAGTTTTGAGAACACAAAAAACCCCCCCCATACCTATTAGGAGTCATGTTATTGTGCATTACAAGTTACAAAAGAGGTTCAATATATAGAACATCTGAGGAAAAATCAGCCTTCAAACCCTTCTATATGAGCTGAATGGTGAAACATATGCCGTTTCATTATTACCGTCCTCGTTGCTTATTTAAATATCAAGTTGGCCTTGACAGGAACAGAATTTTATCTCTGAACCAGGGTAGCTCGAATACTTAAGAGAATTTTAGATGCAAGAGTTGGGATGAGTGGGTAGCATAGAGAAAGAAAACCAAGGAACGTGACAGATTGATCCCTCAGTTTACCTCTTGGACTGATACCAATAGTTATTTGCTCTAAGAGAGCAGTTTTAGGATCTGCATGAGTGTCACCGATAAGAGACTTTGATCCTTTGGGTGTTTTCCAGTGGTGTGTAACAGACACTGTCACAACGGCGGGGTCTGTGTGTCACCTGACGAGTGCAGATGCCGCAATGGATGGAGCAGCCCTTCTTGTGACACGGGTGAGTGGGTAGAAATGACGGAGTTCACTTCTTTTGTGGCCTGAAATCCACGTGATTCCCGCAATTCAGCGGTCGGAGTGGGGATTGCTTAAAGAATTCAAATTTAAGAACAGGAGACTTAGTAAAGGGCAGAACCTCGGAAGACGTTGAGTTTACATAAGTATTCATAAGTTCAGATGTTTACCTGCATCTCAGGGTCACATTGAAGAAATCCATGAACATAACCTTTTAGCAGCTATTTTAAGCTTGCATGATTCTAGAGTTTCTTCTCAGCATGCACAAAAACCCCAAAAATAAAGCTATTCACCATTTCAGAAGTTACAACCTTTCCAGATGCTTGGTTGATTGTGCAAATGAGAATCACTCTCACTGGAGAGTCTGGAGATACGTTGATTTACAGTCTCGGCTGCCATGGACAGAACCCCACTCTTTGTTGGCCTCATGGAGAGCTCAAAGAATGAATCCTGCCCCACACTCGCAGTGGCAGAGATAAGGGCAACGCGACCCTCTGCACTGCCCGTGGTCTGTGCAGCTTCCAGTTTTCATTGCTTTTGCTCCTACACATTTCTCTCAAGGAATGGTGGCAGGGCAGAAAGAAGAAGGATTTGGATTTTGGTGATACCGTCAAATCGGAACTTAAAAGTACAGTTTATGGAGACAGGAAGAGGAGGCCAGTTTAAGTTAGGACAAGAACATACGCAAAAAAATGTGACTTTCTGGTGCTAAGTTAGCAACTACACACGCACTTCTAATACTGCATAGTCTAAGGAAGAAAAGTGAATGTAGAAGGGTAAGCTATCAGAAACTGAGACTGACCACCTTGATTCTTGTGGTCCAGTTCTTGCATTCAGTTTGGCCATTCCAGAAGATGGCTTGTGGCTACGAAACAGAAAAACAGGTATTTTGCAAGGAGAACGTCCCCATTCAGCCCCGCAGTGTTAAACACAGCACTGCTCCAGCATTTCACACTTGCAAAGCACCTGCGCAGAAGTGTGCACGCTCAGGGAAAAGCCACCTCCACCCACCAGTCCAAAATGACAAGGTGAGGATTGGAACTAGGTACCTATTTCTAGTCAGGACTCAGAGTTTTGAACCCTGTTTTGAATAGGTACAGCTCAGACCTTCCTCTCAGGGCCTAAGCACTAAAAGCTGGAGTACATTTTTCCTCCAAACGCACAGCAACTACAGCACTCACCTGGGACAAGGCATGCAAAATCGTGAAATATTAAAAGGCACGAGAACGAGGAGTACCTTAATCAGTGCCAAACCTCAAGGCTACAGAGGCAGTCTGCCTCTGCCATAGTGAATATTAAATGACTGAGACACCTTCAGCTTACATTACCTTTTCTGGAAGGTGAGAGATGTCATTTTAACCTCCATCTCCCTAAGATTGCTCTTCCTCTAAGTGTTGAAATGACAGACCTATTGAGGACACATAAATTAACCTAGCTAAGATCCCTGGTAAACGACTGGGATTGCCACTAGCTATTCTGGTTCACACTATCTCCTGTTTTTCCTGCCAGAGATTACTCTCCTTGAGTTCTGTGCATTTATTTTGGGATGGCTTTAAACAGAATTATTCCAAGAGGAGGACAAGCAGCAGCAGCAGTAATTTCCAAGCCAGAACAACAGCAGCAGGATTTGTTTGATAATTCCTTAGATGAAAGACTGTTAGGCTCACCTCTCTGGCACAGTTTTGTGTGCACTACACAGAGTATTTTGTGGATACTATTGGGGTTTCCTGCCTCAAGTGATATGATCAGAGTCTCTGGAAAACACAGATCTAGAAACAAAGGGACTTTACCAACAGAAATAGAAACACTGACAGACTGAATACCTGTGAACTAGCTGGGACAATGAGGCAACTAATCCAAATTCACTATTAGCAATTAATTTAGTCCATTTTGATTCATAAGTGATTGCTGCTCAGTCAGAAAAGCCTCTCATCTAGACTACAATTTCACTTTTTTTCTCTTTCCAAATTGACATTTTATTTCTCCTTTAGTTCATTGGAAACATTTTACTGACCCTTAATTTATTTAAGCTTAAATGTATTTAATTTTTTTAATGGGCTATTTCATAAGATACTGAAAGACAAAAGGAATAAAGGAAAAAGACTCTTTTAAAAAGTGTCACTCTGCTTTACAATGAAAGCTTTATCAGATTCCTTATTCTTCACGCAGTGACTTCCCAACTAAACTAATTTGCAATTCTAATGCCCTTTTTTTTCAACAGTCAGGTACTTGCCGCATAGAAATAAGCCATACAGCTTTTAATTCCTACTGCCTGTTATACCATCTACAGTAACAACAGATAAATATAGAGGCAAAGGGAGCTCAGCCAGTGGCTTTGTTGGTGATGCATGAGCCAATATGTTGTGGGAACTGGGATTTGATTGAGTCAGAACACACGGCGGTTTTGCAGCACATACCTATTCAACTTGAGGGAAATGCCACGATGCTCCGCAGAACTCAGACACAGCAGCAAATGGTTAATACCTCATCTCCAGGTTATCCAGACTGTGACTACATTTTACTACCTTGGAATCATGTTTGGTGCGGATGCTAGAGCTGAAACAAATGAACTGTGCAAACCAAAGGAGGACATCAGAAATCAACTATTAAGTTGTATTTTATTTTATCCCCCAAGCTATACTAAAACACCACTGAAATGCTCCCACTGTGTCGACAACGAAAAAAATGTCACTGCACCACTGACCAGCAAGGATTGTGTGAAATTCATCACAATATTACTAGAAATGTTTATTCTAATGACATGTGCAGCAGCAAAAGAGCATCTACTCTAAAAAATTCAAAATTATAAGAGATTCATAGAGTTATCTTATATTCACATACAGCTGTGTGCAATCCTGTGTGCTTGAATGGAGGAATCTGTGTACAGCCAAATATGTGTACGTGTCCTTATGGCTTTTATGGGCCACAGTGCCAGAGAGGTAAGAAGATTCTATTTATCATCTTGATAAAGGATCCAGGCTAAAAATATAAACAGCAGCCTATTATTACCTGCCCCCACATGAAGTATATCCAGAGATTTTCCTTGTCACAACTCCCTGTGTGCTCCTTTGATGTTAGAGTCTGTTGTAAATCTACATTATATTGCTCTTAATGGTACTGTGAAGGAGTAAGCACTTATTTATGATGGCATTAATGATAACTAAACAATTAATCTCAAGCTATCTGAAGTCGGTGATATCACTAATTAGCAACTATTTGGTTAAATGTTAAAGCATGTCTCTACCTTGTTCATTTTACATACTCTATAGTGTGTACTATACCGTGTTTCAGAGCCATAGATGATAATTTATCTTCCAACAGGGCTCACAGTATCACCTACTTGACCATGCTGGAGTCTAGTGGATAGGAGACTTATACAGGACTTCTTCAGATCCCTACTCAATGATCTGATCAACTATCGCTCTGCCCAACATGGAGCAGGACTTGATTTAGAATCCCTTATGTTTAGCATTCGAATAGCTGGAAGATCTCTGTGCTTATACCAGTTGCTTTTCAGTTTTTTGAGCATGGCTGTAATAACCCCTCCTGAATCTGGGAATATAAATACACTCGTATTACCAAACCTGAACTATTTCAATATTAAAAGTTCTGTTCTCTTGCTCTCTCCCTTGTTTCTCTGGAGTTCCTCAATGAATGCAATCCCAATGCATATTTTTGCAAGTGAATGATTCACACGCAAAAATCTAATTGCAAATGGAGCTTGCTGGAAGCTCTTTGTTTTTGTGATGTTGGGTGTGAAGGAGAGAGTGAAAATTATACAGACCCTGTAATTCAATGATCTTTCTCTTGATCTTCAACATGGAAGGTACTTTTCAACATCCAGATGATTTGCAACTTTTATCCTTCAGTGTTATGGTTTAGATAGAACTAAAACTTGAAAATAAATATCCACATTTGTGGGATATGGAAGTGATATGGGGAGAGAGTGGATGGACGCTTAAGACCTTCCTCCTGCTTCTTTGAGAAAGGGTGAAGTAATAGTGCCAAAACAAAGTCAGCAAATAACAAACACTGATCTATGTTTCAAGGGCAGAAGCCCTTGAAGAAGCCCTTTAGCTACAGCTAAAACCTAAGAGATTCTCAGGGACATTCCGGCCACTTACCTGCACTAGGAGTCATGTCCCACATTCTTTCCAAGAGTTCTGCCCAAGTCATGTCCCACATTCTGCCCAAATCACCTGTTGGAGAGACACCTTCTCCACCCCCACTAAAGAAAAAGCCTCCGTAGTCAGGTGTCCCAACACAGGCACCTAAATAAGGAGCTCCTATTTAAGCAACGTTGATCCCCTGTGCGATTTCATGGTACAAAACTTCTGTTTTCCTTTCTCCAGCTGTTTGCGTCCCCCCTTGTAAGAACGGCGGTCACTGTGTTCGACCCAACATGTGCTCCTGCACCAAGGGCTACGCTGGAAGATGGTGTCAGAAAAGTAAGTTACAAACTTCCCTTTGCTTTAAAAAGTTCTCTGACTCGTAACAGTTTTTCTCCCTTTTGTCCACGTTCAACAGAATATTTTATCTGGATTTATGCCATGATCTCCTGTATTTCTATCAGAGCACATATAGCGCTATATTAAGTCTAGAATGAACCTGTTAATTAGAATAGCATCACGTGAAGTCAATGTTGGCAGTAGAACATTTTGCTAGAATCCTCTCTAAACATTTCATGCATTCAGAATGAGTAAGACTCATATTTGGAGATGAATTAATTATTTTGCATTAAAGATATTTTGGGAAAAAATTAAAGCCAAAGGCAGAACAGCTGACTGAGATCCTCAAAAATATTAGAACGTCATACTTCTAGCTTAATTAACACAGTTGTTTAATAACGCTTCAGCTTGCCTTTGTTCTTCTCACTGAAAACTCTCTCTTCACCTTAACATGGGTATTCATATTCAATTCTTCTGTTCTTTGGGGGAAATAGGTTATTTTGGCACTTCTACAGACTGTATTGCTCAACAATATCTGTCACCCAGGGAGTTTAGGATATCTATGTGAAAACCTTTTTTTTTTTTTTTATTGTTATTATTATTTCTTAACCAGTTTGAAATTGGCAAAAGGGGAGCTGTGAAAACAACCATTCTTGGCAGGAAGAATCTGTACGTTTCCAGAGCACTTAATGTCTCTCACACACAGAGAAAAGCAGCCAGTAAAAAATTCCTTCCAGCAACAAAAGCCCTCTGAATGCCCAGGCTACAGCTCTCCCCTCCTTCGGCAGAGAGAATCACGACGCACAGTTCTGCCTGGCTGCAAAGCACACAATTGAATAGTCTGTTCTGGCAGGAACAAGCTGGAGGGAAGAAAGGAGGAAAAAAACCTTCTGTTTGGCATCTTGTTTTCGAGGTTAGAGAACATCAGGAAAGTGCTGTTTCCAGCTTTAAACATATCACCGCATCTCCAGACGCATCAAAGGAAAGGGAGGTGATCATGGTTGCAGTCTAGCAAAGCATTCTGCTAAATCCTCCAACTGCTACCAACCCCCAGCATGTTTCCACTTTCAAAGAGTTTATGAGGTTTTGTAGTCCATTTTGGTATAATCTTTCACAAAAAAAGCTTCCTCCTATGATGAAAATATTTTTGTACTGTCCGATCTCAGCTTCCATTCTACATCAAAAACCACTCTATAATCTGGTTTATTTAGCCCAGTACTATACAAACTTAAATAAACGACCTGTGTCTGTGATGAATGAAGCATGATGAAGCAGAAGGCAAATACTACTACTTGCTTACTCTTACAGGCCACTCTTAATAGGTAAAAAACATCGAGTAATGTTTCATTTTTCTTCCTTAATATCAACTGCTTATGGGACAGGTATCATGATCCATGGAAAGAAGTAATTTACACACAAGCTTTTCAGAGCAAGCACTTGCTATTAGAGCTGTATGTCTTATTGCTGTTGTCACATGAAACAGCTTCTCTCTCCTCTGCCGAGGGATCCAGATCTCCCCACTTGTAGCACAGTTTCAAAACCCTCTGACCGCAAAATCAGCTTTACTATGTACTTAAATTGAGTCTGCTCTTAGAAATTTTTGGTGGATTTCTTTCCTGCCTAATAAAACCTATCCAGATAGAATGAGTAAACTTAAGACTAAAAAAAGACAGGTCTGAAGATGTTTCCCCCCCATGTAGTACATGCAGATCAGTCTCACATTTCTTGATCTTTAGTTTGGGAAAATATTTGTGGGTTTTGCAAATTTCCCATGAACCAGAAAAACTGAGAAATAGACTTGTCAGAAACCGAGATCCAGGTGAAAATATTGCATTTCTGAACCTGCAGTTGATGTTTGAGACTGGCAGTCTTTTCAGTTCTGTCATCATTTATACACAGACGTATACAGTTTTTGCACCCTTACCTGTGACACCTACTAACAGTGATATGAATAGTATGAGCAAACACTTAGGTTTCAGCTTTAATATGCTCCGATACGGAGCTAGAGCAAGGGGGAAATTCCCTGCCATGGCATTTCTAATAGTCTCTGCTTGACAGCCAAAATTGTGCAGGACAGAGCGGCAGCACCAGCCTTTCGCCATTTGGCCTTATTCTTCTTTGCTTCTTTAATATACGGAGAAAGGCATTCAGCCTGAAAGTCTGTGTTTGTTTTGTATGTAAATTAACATTGTCTCAAAAAAAAAGGTGTAAATCACCCAGGTCTGATTGGCTGCCAGCTAAATATAGGGCTTTGCCCACTGTGTTTACTGATAAATAACCGCCTGGTGATTATGCAAACCAGCCACCCACAACCAGGACGAGCGGGTGTCAGAGCTGACAGTGAAATGTGTGGTTATGCCTCAGCAATCGTACAACCTTGTCCCCTCACTTGCTACGCGTTGTTTTCAGTATCATCAGTCTTGTCGAGCGAAAAGAGGCAAATGCTGGCAGTGCCTCAAAATAAAATATATTTCTGGATCAAGTTGGCATCAAACAAACCAACTCTGCGTTAATCCTAAAGGAAAGTTATTGGCGCGTGCTTTTAAATTATCTTTTGAAAATATTCACAGCTGTAACAATCCCAGGATATCACTCCTGTTCATGAGGCTTTAAAGCAGTGTTCACACTGATTTCTGCTACACCTTTACAGAAATTATAAATAAGGAAAATATATTAGATATCATTTATTTACTACACGTATTTCCATCAGACTGCTTTGGAAACAACTCTTGAAAATGAAAAGCTAATAAAATCTGAGTTTTCTTATGAAGGGTTGGAGTGAAGAGAAGGAGAGAAAAAGAGAACTTCACGGGACCACACGTTCATCCCTTCTCTGCTGCTTTAGTGAGTTCATCTCTGAGTGAAAAGACAAGCCACAGCTCCCTCTGGAGCTCATCGGCGAGCAAAGGTCACAGGAGAACAGTGCTGAGCTTCCTCCTCCTCCTCTCTCCTCCGGAATATTGATAATACCTCCAGCCTGACCTCAGCCTCTCCGATGGCACCAGACCTTGGACCTCCGACCTCCTTGCCACCCATCTTGCATCCAGCGAGCTGGGGTTTACATATGGTTTAAAACAGAGACCGTGCTTCTGCATGCATCTATTTTACCGTGTCAGGAAGAATACTGCAGACTTCGTATCACATAAATCATCGCGCTGACGCTGGGACTTTGCAGATTGGATCTCCAAGTTAGTAGATAACTATTTCTCCATTTCAGTAATTCCTGCAGGCAGGATTTATAGCCAATACACAGAGCACAATATAACTCATGCTCATTCTTCCAGCTCTGCCTGCTCCTCTTCCCTCCCCCTCTCTTTTCCTTGCCGGTATCCTGAGGACTTTACTTGCACGAGAGCTAGAGGCAAACTAATTGGAAACGTGAACGCTGGGTTTCAAAGGCCGCTTTTTGCTAAGCAATGTCATATTGTGAAAGTCACTGATTTCCCATATTCCAGCATTCCCATGCAATGTTTCTGTAGATTACTGCCTCGCCAGCTGCATAAGCAGGAAGTTTTAGTGCTCAACAAATTAGGCTTCCTCCAAGTTATCATCTTGACGACGGGTGATGTGTTCTCTGGAATATCTTCACTGAGTAGGCAGATTGACTCAAGCCATCTAAAATCAGCCAGTTTGTAAAGCAGAGGTCCAGCATACCCTCCCACACAACTGAGCAGGGAACAATCCACGTTATCTCATCCAAATGGATGGAGTAATCATTTGCATTAGACTTGCTTTTCATACGTCAAGGATGGATTTGGAAGCAGCAGCTATTTGTCCAAGATTTCTGGGTGTTTGGAAATTAATAAACAGCTGCTCATAGCAGAGAGACTTCTAACTTTCTGCTAAAAGCATTAGTCTTGTGACAGAAGTGGAACAATTGGCAGGTTGGTTTGTTGACTAGTAGGTGCAGAGTCCGGAGACACAGGAAAATGAAACACTGATCCCGGTTCTTACTTGATTTTCCATCTGGTGTAACAGAATAGGTTCATGTTAGACGTCATCTTTCTTCCTTGGGCAGGAAATACAACAGAAGACAAAGAAAAAAAAATTAAGGCTACAACTGTCTTTCCCATTCCGCTGAACACAACATGATCCATGTGGGTGAAGCTCTGATTTCCTGGAGAAATGAATAAAGCCAGATAAGAAATGGTGACTCAAGGCACAACCTGGTGTGTGGTCTGCTCACAGAGCACTGCTTCTCTCTGCTCCATCTTCGGAAGGATTTGTGACAAAACCATTAGTTGGCCTTTCCTGAAAGATACATTTTGTTCATATATAGGTAGCTGATGCATTTATTTTAATAGAGACTTTGAGCGCATGCAGCTTATTCTGCAGGAAGAGAACAAGAATATACCTGGGTAAGAACTGAATATATATCCTAAATAAGTCCAAAAAATTTATTAAATTTTTATCCATTCCATAAGCAAAACATGCACAGACTATAGCATGAATTTTACTAAGGTAAAGAATCTAGGGTTTGAGCCAGTATTTACTTGTATCTCAAAGGCGCTAAAGAAATGTTTCAGATCTGCTGCTGTATGTAAACACATATATGTAAACTAAAAGAGCAAGGATTCCTGAATTACTGCATTTCTATTTGTGGTGGGCTTCTGTGTGAGGATAAGTGCTTTTTTCCACTAATTGGTTTAAGACACGATACGTTGCAGGGGGGCTATTTTTAATTAAAATATTTTAAAAATATCTCTTCTTCAAAAAGCAGCATAGGATCTTCCACTTGAATAGCCCAGAGGATGGACAGTTTTGGAGAGTAACGTTGTCTGTCTATTCACAAAAAGACATTGGCGAGGCAACCCTCTCCAACACCAATTCCTAAGTAAGCCTTCGCTTACTTTCTAAGACAGATAGTAACAGGATGACTAACAGACACCAACACAGGTCAGGGGCAGATGTGCTGGAAGGCAGCTCTGCAAAGAAGGACTTGGGAGTTCTGGTCGACAACAGGTTGACCATGAGTCAACAATGTGCCCTTGTGGCCAAGAAGGCCAATGGTACCTGGGGTGTGTTAGGAAGAGTGTGCCCAAAAGGTTGAGGGAGGTTGTTCCTCCCCCTCTACTCTGCCCTGGTGAGGCTGCATCTGGAGTTCTGTGTCCAGTTCTGGGCTCCCCAGTTTAAGAAGGACAAGGAATTACTGGAGGGAGTCCAGCGGTAGGCTATGAAGATGATGAGGGGCCTGGAGCACCTTTCTTATGAAGAGAGACTTGAGAGCGCTGGGTCTGTTCAGCCTGGAGAAGCTGAGAGGGGATCTCATCAATGTTTATAAATATCTCAAGGGTGGGTGTCAAGAGGATGGACCAGACTCCTTTCAGTGGTGCCCAACGACAAGATGAGGGGCAATGGGCACAGACTGAAGCACAGGAGGTTCCATCTGAATATGAGGAGAAACTTCTCTACTTTGAGGGTACCAGAGCCCTGGAACAGGCTGCCCAGAGAGGCTGTGGAGTCTCCTTCTCTGGAGACATTCAAACCCACCTGGACACATTCCTGTGTGATCTGCTCTGGTGAACCTGCTTTAGCAGGTGGGTTGGACTGGATGATCTCCAGAGGTCCCTTCCAACCCCAACCATTCTGTCATTCTGTGAGCAGATAAGTGCAGCGCCAATGCAGACAGCAGTCCTCCTCCAAACCCCCTGACCGGACTCCCACCCGAGGTCCTCGCTCTTCTTGGGTACAGCCAAACCACAGTGGCCTGTGACTGCTCTTCTTGGCTTCTGACTGTGTCTCCCACACCACTGCAGTTCTCTTCAGTCGCTCTGCCTGGATCTCCCTTTTCCTTTGTGCAGATGATAATAAACCAAATTGCATCAAGGTGACAGCTTAGCCCACTTAGTGCAATAAAACCACGCCTAAATGGCAGGTCATACGGCAAGCGCAGAAGCTGCAAAAACAATCAGCAGAGGAAAACAATCTATATGAGAATCCTCTTGCACTTCTTATTCAGGCATGACAGGAAAGCAGCTCAACAGAACGATTTATACACACGCTGCAATGGTTCACTGACCTAAGAAAACACAGAGCATTCTTCAATGAAGAGAAAATGTTATCAAACCCAAGATCCTAACAAGATGGGAATATAAGCTGTACTGAGTGTATACTTTACAATTCCCCACATTAATTATAAGCTAATAGTTGCAAAGATGAGAATGAAGTACAGCTACAGTCTCTTCCAAATTAATAGTGTTGCAGACTAAAACCAATCAGTACATGACAAATATGTTATGCCAATGATCTCAAAAACAGTCAGTTCCTAGTAAAAAGTTCCTCAAAGATATAAATGTGCACCTGCACATGCTTATCTTGTTTATTGTGGCTTTCCTTCTGAAACGTTTTGCAGCTATCCAAACATCACACCATTGTATCTCTAGAAAGAGTTTCACCTGACAAGACTTTAGGCAAAATGAAGATCAGGAGACCCAGAGGGAGAAATACTCCAGTCCAGGGAGAGTGGAGAGTCCCCTGTCTGTATTGCAGTGACAGCCCCTCAGTGGTTTCCATGGATTCCTGAGGTTTAAGAGTCTTGCCCACCATATGCTACCAGGGAAACTTTTGGAGGTAGAGCTGGAGAGATCAGGATCTCCTTTAACTGATAGAAAATGTTATTGTCTGATGAGAGTGACATGACAGAGCAAACGGGGACACCATAGATTATGCAGTAACACTCAGAGTTTAGTCTAGCATCTCGGTAGTTTTGCCATTCATTATTTTTCCCATTTTTTTCCCCTGAACTAACACCTAAATCAGATTTATTTCTTGCTTTAATAACACTAAAAGGCCCCATAGGTGTATCAGAATGCATATCGGAATGAAGACCACACATAATTAGGCAAAGCACTGCTATTGCACTGCTATCTATACGGTCTACCATTTTTCAGACCATTTTTTCTTCTGAAATGTGTGCTAGGTCATGCAAACTAACTCATATTGCTAGAGCCGCATGGTAAAGTGAATATATTATAAATGCAAACTGTCACCGCACCCATCACAATTACATTTACAGCTCCCTCTGTGTCTTGTAGTAATTTGTTCTCCTGCACTGCGTCCCTTGGAGGTTTCTACCAGATTATTTTTACTATTCAGAAAGGTAATTTATTGAGGAAGTGCTTTGCATCTCTGTTGGAGATACATGAAGCAAGAAATAGGGATGAGAAACCTCAAAATGATTGGTAGCTTGGTATGGGTAAGGATTCAAATTTTGGAAGAACCTTGCACAAAAAACTGCAAACATTTTTGTTACAGGAAAAATATTCCTTCTTAAAATTTGATCTGTGGCTACAATTACTGACATCCAGTGGATCGCACATCCCAGGTTACTCTGACAGAGCTTGGAGAGAAACTTATTTCTTTATTTACAAATCCAAATCAACATAGATGAGGAATTTCAGAGAAAATCAAGCTCTGAAACAACATACGTGCCTAAAACTCAGCACGGGCAAAACTAGTTCCTTCCTGCCCTTGGAAATAGAAAAAAGGGGACTAGAAATTGCTAGTGTCCCAAATCCATAACATGTTTTTCAGAGCTCTGTGCATTTGGGACCTTCACAGCAGTAGATATATTGGTACATCCATCTCGCTAACGATCTGTTGAGCATCAGTTATACCCTCTAAAGCCAAGAATGACATTTTTTTACCTCAACTACTTTCTGCTGGTGTCAGGGCAGTAGAACCCAAATAACAGTGACCTTTGTCAGAAACACTCTTTTTGGCCAGAATGCACCCATTTTGTGATTAATTTTTTCAAAGGATGAAAAGATCATTCAGCAAGAGCAAATCTTTATTTGGAGCCTAGAAGCATCGAAACAATTGTTTCCTTACTGCGGTCAGGATAATGTTTTATCCGAGCAGAGCTGCTGGGATGCACAACACAGCCAGAGGGATGGGGAACTTTCTTTCCAGTCCATGAATTGAGCTGTACCATTTTGTGAATCTGCCAACCTCCAGTTCTCATCCTACGAAAAACATCAGCAATGTCCCTACGTTTTACGGCTGCAGTCTCATGATGACAATTGGACACAATGGAGCTTCTCCCCAGTTTTTGTGTTTTATCAATAGATGACGTATACTGCTCATAAACATTGGAAAAGGACTAGAAGTGCCTGTTTTAACACAAAACCCACTGCTTTCACGTCTACTGGTTTTGTTTTTTTTCTCGGCTTGAGTTCTGTCATCTGTATTTTCCCAACAAGACCAGTCGGTGTTATTTTTAAATCTGTCCCATGCTCTGTGCCCTTACTGTGTTGTATCTCCCCAGCTACAGCTCTTTGTTTCTGAGAATGTCACACCAGATCAAGATAACCACTAAGCAGAGAGAAGAAAACGAACATTAAAACAACATGTACATATACAAAAGCCAAAACTGTGACTGATCAAGGTTCCTGCTCCTCAAAAGAGCAGTAGAGAGTAAGTTGAAATATACACCAGACCCACAGAGATGTCGGTCCAAAATCAACCCCAGCCAGAAATAAAATCAAAGCCTGTGAATCACATATAAATGACAGCACAGGGATGGTGACTTAAAGGGTATGTTGAAGTATATATCTACCAGTAGGTGTTCCCTTGGCTGTGTTCTCCATCAGTACAGCTATAGCCTGATGCATTACCTTAGCTGGCCCACACAGATGTTACTGCTTGAGGCTATTTTCTCTCTTCCATCCAAAAGCAGAATGCATCCAGAAGCAGGTCAATTTTCTCAGCTTCTACACAGCATAGAGAAAAGGAAAAAAAAAAAAAAAAAAGTTGTGAAAACTACATCTTCTAATCAGCACTGCAGTGTGACACACTGTCTCCTCATCAGCAGCATGGCTCAGGGTATGTGATGACAGGTGATTTTTGATTCAGAAAGAAGTAGTCTGTACAGTCTCATTGCCAGAAAAGGACATGGATGTTCAGGTGCGGCAAGGTGAATTCCCGAAACCCTGCAGAGAATCCCCTTCTGCTGAGATTTTAGTAGCCTGATTTAATATTCACTCTGTTTTGACTTTATGAGGGTGATGATGAGGACTGTCCTATTTCAACAAAATTACAAGTTTTTTACTACTTATTATTATCTACTTCTAGCAAGAAAATGTGTAATGGGGTATTAGCATCAAAAGGCGGCTTAGGTTCAACTTAAAAATTTTTGTCTGAAGGAGTCTGAAGGAAATGTCCAGCTTCTTTTAATCACCGTAAACTAATCAGCAACTACTACTGGCTAATATTGTGAATGTTTGTTAGAAAAACAGATTATTCTCAAAAGAATATACCCCATGCTTAACTTTGCCTCCAGTCCCTTTTAGCGTTACGTAGTAGGGATATTTTTCTTAATACTGTGTATGTTTTAGAGGAACTGATACTGTAAATCAACAGCAAGACAGGCCAGCAAAGGAAGACACTGGAATTGTAGATATCCATCATTGATGCTACTTATACCAGGAGGACCTACTTGACTTTACAGACAGCACTTAAATTTTTGGTTGGGGATTTTTTTTAGAACTTTAGTAATCTCTGGAATTATTTATTTTGCATGAAAAATCTTCCCTTTGGCTGACAAAGCAGGAGGTCTGACTACCTTAAAGATGTTAGGGCTGAACTGCAGAGCTCCATGGAGGTTGATAAAAGAGTTGCAAGAAGCACTTCCCTGGGTCAAGTCAGCCTAGAGGGGATAAGCTATGAAAAGGGTCACAGGAAAATTTAAGTGATTGTAAGGTCAAAATGCATTAAAGTCATCAAAGAGAAATAGCTGCTGCATAAACCAGAAAACTTAGCAACCTGTGAATGCCTTTCAGTGCACAGAATTGTGTACATTTTGTATGATGTTCTGTGCAACACCTGTGATTTATCTTAACACCTGCACCTTCTTGTTAACTTGTCAAAAACACTCCTCACCTGAAATACAGCACGTAATCATGCTTTTTCTTTAACCTGCGTTATCACCTTCAACTTAGTCTTAGCTTATCTAACCTAACACTTTTGGAAAACATAAGATCATGGAAGTCCTTTCTAGTTTTAAACAATGGCCCTATAGAATTGTGGCGCACTACAGAATTTAGTAACTCTATTGCATATGAAATTCAGTGCTTTTGTTCTTACTGAGAACATGGAAATGTCAACACTGGCAGCAAGGGGAATGGGATTTAGACTTTAGTGACACTGACTGCTGGCAAGCCTGCACCCAGGATGTGTTGATGGACAGGACTCACCCTAGGCCCAGTGGTACACCCTACCAAACTGCAACAAAGGGAGGACACAAACGTGTTTGCATCTGTATCATTAGGGCAAGTCCCCAAGGCAGGTGGAAAACCTATCCAACCAATGTTTTCATTGCGTCAAGATGCCTTTTTTTAAGGGGAGGGGAAAAAAAGAAATGTGAGTCTTTTCAAAGTCATGGCAGTGCCTGGGAGAATTACAATAATTCGATTTACTCTCCTAGCGTCTGATAATTTATTTAGTTTTCCTGTGAGAGGCTGTAACATTTTTGTTTGCTATTTTGAAACTGGAGCTCCTCCACAGAGGCCAAGGAGTGGGACTAGAAAGGATCCAAACTAGTTATCATCAACACGTGTTGAAGTCTGCCTGATAGGTATGGAGATGGAATTGTACTGAAGAAAGTTAAAGAAAGGGAGAACAAGGTGGAGATGTCAGGCAGGAAAAGGGGAGAGATAACACTGTATTCATGTACATTCCTTTACGAATTCCCTAGAAAAAGAAAAAGTATCTGTCCCAGAGCGGGGGCGGGAAGAAATGCCCCTCCAGTTCAGAACAGGTTTGGCCCTGATCCTACATTTCCCACTTAAGCACTTCCCTTAGGTCACTGTGAATTGAACTCCTTTGGATTTACCACTTAAGTGAGAGATGCCATAAGCAACACACGATGTAAAGGAAGCTCATGCTGTATTTTCATAGTTACCTGTTCATTTGTAAGGTAGCTGAACCAAGAGAGAAACAGATCCCAAGTTTAAAGTCAGTTTGAACTCAGGCCAAGATTGGAGCTCACTTGCTGCTTAAAGTTCTGTTGAGTTACAAGGCAAATTGCGCTGGAACAAGTTCAGTTCCACAAAAACTGAAAACTAAAAGTGAACAAAAAAGCACAGTAGTTTGAGTTACTGTAACTGAAAGAAGAGTCTGTTGTCATATAATTTAAAAAACCTAGTATCAGTACAAAACAGCAGGTAATATCTTACAATGCAATTGTATAACACTGAAAATACACAGAACATGTAAGGGAAAAAAAATGAGAAATACAAATTTGAACAAATAGTGCTGTGCTTCTAGTTACTTTTTCTTGGCTTTACTTTTTGAGGGGTAGGGGAAGACATTGTTCAAGTTTCATATGTTCTCAAAATCAAATCCCTGGATTTCAAATGTGTGACTTTGGGGCAGCAGGTCAGCATTGGGGACACTATGGTCTGCAAGTATCACAAAGCATAAGGTTATTTGAAACCTAAATGCGAATTTTATGATTTGGGGTCATCTTTTCTAAACCCTGAATATCTGAACATTTTCATAATTGAAAAGCGAAGTCAAATACAACAGAAGATTTTAGGTCGGAAATCTGTTATTGGTGATGTTAGATTAAAAGGAGGAGGAAAAGAAGAAGAAAGAAAATAAAAGATTAAGTTATTTCAGATTGATGATTGCCATAACAATTTGAACTCAACCAGGTTTTCACTAGTGGCTGCAGCACTTTCTGATAGCTCAGCAAGAACTGTAGATCCCTGTTAGCCTTAGTAAGCAGAAGCTGAGATTATAGCATGGATCAGGAGAGGCGCAGAAAGAAGGGGAAAGAGGTCACCCTGGGATCCAAGCAGCCCTTACAAGGACCAGCCTGAGGGCAGGTCAGTGCTGAGGAATCCAGGAGGTTGGCACTGAGCAAAATGCAAAGGTAGTAGCCAACCAAGAGCAGCAACATAGGGCTAAAAGCTGCCAGTGCGGCAGCATCTGCATTGAAAGAACAGGCCAGGAAGCAAAAGCAATACTTCAGTGCATCAGAGGAATAATTAGGGAACGTAAATCCACCTAGCTAAAAATGCCTGATCATACCTAAGAGAGGAACAGAAGGTTAATCTCCCGTCAAATAACAGTTGCTGTATTTTTGCCTGTTATTTTTTAATAATCATTCCTATTTGGAGGCTCTTTGCAGGATTCCACCTTCCCCAGTAAAAATCTGACGGGAGCTTGTGGTACTTTCAGAGCCCTGTACATGGTGACGACTTGAAAATCAGTGCTGCTACAAGATTAGTATTCAAGTTCTGTTCTTACTGCTGATGTACCAAAAGCCATCACAACCTGAGGTCTAATAAAAGCACAGTAATGTCACGTTTGAGCTGTCAGCCCCTCAGGGCCTGTTCCCTGATGAGGGAGCACAGGGAGCTCGGCAGCCATCCAGCTCCAGGAGCAAGGAGGAATGCTGCTAATTAGCGCTGTCGGTAACGAGTCACTGGGAAACCCCGTCATGCCTAGAAAGCGTTAAACATGGCAGAAGCCATTTGGCATAAATATGTCCTCAAACCTTGTTGGACTCCTCCTAACTTGACGCTCATACTCCTGTCCAACCATTTAGTATGTAACACAACTTTATTGTATTCTGCCCCATTATCAAATGACTTTTCCATGTAAAATGCAAATAATTTCCACTCCCATCATAACAGCACTGCTGTGTTTATAGACTGTATCACCTCTGACGGGTCCTTCCTGCACTTACAGACAGGCAGAAACGGGAGACGAGGACTTGGGTATCTGCATGTGGTATCTACCTATATCAAAGCTGGCTGGGATTACAGATGTTTGACTTGCCAGAATGGCGAGATTTTACTGTTGGATGTTGTGAAACAACAATATTGATAAATACAAGGCTTAACCGGAAATGCAAAAATTAGCAATTAGATTTCTAATGAAATCTAAAAAAAAAAATCATCTGGTTTCCTGTGGTTGAAAGAACAACCTATCTTTTGCATCTTATTTATGTGAAAGAATAAAGTAAAAAGGTAAGTACTTTAAGAGATAACGGTGTAAAAAGGCGATGGAGGAATAGATCTATTTAGTCTTTAAGCTTGGCTGAATACAAAAACATTCCCAAAACTATGTGAAAAAAATCTATCCTCTTCAAGTCTTTTCTTATCTAAATGAACATCTGAGAACATGTTTTCCAATCAGGAGCTGAAAGCTCTAACAAGTATTCAGGCTGCCCACAGCAGCCACAGAAAATTTCTTACTTGTTTTTCTGAGAATCACTGTAATTAATGCCTCTCTTTCATTTTTTCTGGTGAGGTAGCTCTTACTGGAGCTTCCACACAAGACGCAGCATCTTCCAGAAGGACCTATAGGAGCTGCCAAGCTTCTGTGTTTCAGATTCTCAAATCCAAATTACTTTTCTGGGTTTTTTTTAAACTACAAGCAATTGAACCTTCTAAAAGGTGAGTCTCTAGTTCAGCTCTAGTTCATTTCCCACCTACCATGTTGTTCCTTTGCTGTGTATCCGCAGGTGTCTGTGATCCCATGTGCATGAACGGAGGGAAATGTGTTCGCCCGAACGTCTGCGACTGCCCGGCTGGCTGGAGGGGACAACGCTGCCATCAACGTAAGCACCTCTGCTGCCCATCAACTGCAATCTGCTTTTAATATTAAAAAACAATATAGTGAATAAAACCTATTTTGCTCCTTCAGCAGTTTGCAGAGAAGCTGGTTTAAGTGCAGGTAATAGAAAACGCTATAAACATTAGATGCTTGCAAAGGAAGAAGTTGCGTAGGGGAGTCCTGGTTCTGCTTCATGTGGGTGTCTGTTACACAGTTTGTTATGGAAATTCATTTTTATAGTATTCAACTTGAAGAATTGATTTTATGTTTTAACAGCTTCACATATTTAGTTATATTTTAGAGAGAAATGCCATATATTTCAAAATATAGAACTATTTAAAGCCTGCTATAAAGCCTTCCACACTGATATACTCTCAAGGTCACCAGATACATTTTGGTGCATAATTTGGAGAATGATGTGTTCTTACCCTGTAACTCTACTAGATCTGACTACAGTTACATAAAAATGTAATTAAAAAAACCTCTTTCCCTAAAATATTTTCAAGGGATATTTTGCCTTACGTGGCTAGTCATTACCGTGATGTTGACAGATAAACTGAATTAATTTATAATCAAGATGCCACACTGTAGGTAAACCAGATTAATATATTGGCTTTTTACCCTTTGGGTCCTGATAGTAAATATGGTTTCAGAACCAGTGTTTTGAAATTATCATATTAATAATTTATTCAGAAATTCTGAAGAAAGTCTGTGTTTCTCACACATATACACCAAAACATGCATTCGCTCTTCCAGGATTTCTGAAGAAATAATATATGCAATGAATATATCAAATTTTACTATGAGAAACTATTTCTTTATAACATGAAACACATCATATGCATATAACACATATGAATATATTACAAGGAGAGTATTCTTAGGTGATAGTGAACTGAGCATTAGAAATAGCAAAGCTCCCAGTAGACAGCCATCAAAGATAAATTTCTTAAGAAGTAAATATCAAAAGAATCCTGAACACTGACTACCTGATGAATAGAACACGCTTCTTTAGAAATTAGCCATACAGACTAAAACCTAGCAGGTCACCTTTCAGACACATCTTGAACAACCAGACATATCCTGTTCATCTTCTGATGTGTTCCATGTCAATCTGTTCAGCTGTTTGTCTGCAGAGATGTCTGAACGGTGGAGAGTGTGTAGGTCCCAACACCTGCGAGTGCGCGGGAGGATGGGGAGGAACGCTCTGCCAGACCCGTAAGTGCTGCCGGAATCACCACCAGAGATCTTTACGCATTGAATTTCCTCCTGTCTGTGTATTGTGTTAGGTTTATGGTTGGACTCAATGATCTTAAAGGTCTTTTCCAACCTAAATGATTCTCTGATTCTATTACATCTAAAAATCAACTATAACATGATTAGCACCTACATTCTGCCTCATATTTGTCAGAACTGTCTCATGCTGCCGGTAAAACTGTTACTTTCAAAGACATTTCTGGACCAAACGTCCGCATGAGAAAGAGACCTGACTCGTGTTTTACTTGTGTGGATGCTGAGTTTGACCTATCAAACAAAATTAGTAATCTTTAAATTAAATAATTTGAAATATAAGGTAAAAAAAGAGGTGTCATGGAGCATCCCGTCCTGTGTACCCAGATGGCATTAAGCACAAAACGAAATTCTATGTGTGTGCTGACCTAAGAGCTCGACCCTGTGAGTGCTCCGTGTTCAGAATGACCACTGGAAGTATTTGCAAGCGAGAGGGACTGGCAAACCTGGAATAGGAAGAGACCCGATATTGCCTGTTAAACACAGGGTCACTTTAGTTTGCCTGTGTTATGAGCTTTACAGTAAAAGGGCATGAGGAAAATATCAAGGCATTATCCCTTTTAAAGGGCAATCTTTCTTTCACACTCACAGAGCATAATTACTTATGGAAATCTTTTGTCAGTTAAATCCCAATGGCTGCGTAATTGTTTCTTTGTGCCAGCTGTCTTCTAGTTCAAACACGGTAATGTTTAAAGTTATTTATTAGTTGATGACATATTCTTGAGTCAGCTTATTAAATAAATAAACAAATTGTGCTTGTTCCTGTGAAAGGCAAGTACGGCTTACTATCATTAACAGTTTCTGCTGTCCTCTGCAGGCACAGAAGCCTAGGCAATTTTTTATATATCTATCTGACTTTTGAAACTTTGCTCCAAATCCACTCACTTGCCAGCCACTCTGTTGTTACTATTTCTTCCCATGTTTTCACTGTAGTGGGAATTTAAATCAGCTTTTTATCCAAAAGGAGCTGGCTGAAACTCCTAGGTCCCACAGCAAACCCAAATAATCACCAAGAGGTTGGAATTTCTGGGTTTTTTTAAATAGAAATAGAGGAGCCTATTGTCAGAGAGCAGATGGTGAGGTCTTACAATGCCGCTCCAGGATATTCACAGTGAGGGAAGGAGAAAGCAGGGGAACAAGAAAGTCTTCATCCTCACAGATGTTAGGTATAAAGTTTAGCACAGTAACCCCTGAAAGCCAGTCTGGGTTTGTGTTTTAATGGGAGGCTATTCACCCAAACCCAGAACTGACTGAAAAAAAATGTATTTATCTGTCGAAACATAAAAAGCCTCCTGAGTGCATCCCTTACTCAAAGCCGTGCTCACCTTGGCCACAGCTCTGGCGCTGACGAGAAAGCTGCTGGCACCAGCACGCAGGACTCAAAACAACCTCTGGTTACAGCTTTTTGTTGCTCTTCTGTTTTCTGGCCTCTCTCCCACCTCCCAGCAGCACACAAATACTGGGCCAAACTCACACTCCTCCGCCAGAACCAATGCATTTCTGGCACCGAGGCACCTGGTTCATCCCACTGCTCCCCGGTGCAAAACTGCGTTGTTGCATTTAAGCTCCCGAGGTTTCCCTGTGCTCAGCACCCCCATCTTGCTTGGATGCACATGCCCAAATTCTGTGCTTTGCTAAAGTATCAGCGACAAGGCTGAACCTGGCCTTGATTTGCACCACTTTAACTACTGACTGTGGCTGTTAAACTCACCAAAGCAAAACATTGTAAGAGAAGAAATCAATACCAACATAAGATTCATTATATTCAAATATTTATATTTTATATTAATTTATTCTATTACATATTGTATTAAAACATTATATATTATTATATTGAATGAGAAATTATTAATTTATATTATTTATTATATTTTTCATGTTATTTATCTAAATTGTTTCTACTTCATAACGCAAAAATTCCATCTTACTCTACAAGTAACAATCCAGACGTTAATTTTTCTCAGCAATCACTGTACCTTCTGCACTATCCAGAAGCAATTAGGGCTGGATTGTTTCTCTGGGGCTTTTTCAAGGAGGTTCGATAACCCCGTCTTCATTCTTTGTTTTCAGCCTGTGAATTCACACAGCTGCCCATATCGGGATGGCAGCAATGGAAATGCAGATACGGGTTTCGTCTACACACTGAATCTTGTTTTAATCTCATTAGCTTCCTAACGATATTCAGTAGGGTGACTAAACCAAAGGATCTACAGAGACTTCAACTACTATTTTTCTGGACATTTCTCAGGTGGAAAAAATTGTTTCGGTCTTTATATTGGGATAGCTTAGCCAGAGTAGGCCATTAAGCCTACGAAAGAGACAATGGACAAATATTGAAAACTTTTCAAAAAGACATCTACTTTTTGATTTATCTTTAACAAGCCTCAGATCAGCATCAGTGCAGTTTCTAACTCATGAAGGCCTACGAGCACAGTTCAAGATGTTTGGAGGCAGCAATAGATACAGCTGCCACATTAAAATATTTTCTAAATTTCTGTCTTCAGTCTCTTCAGTATAAAACCAGAAAGAGCAAAACATGACATCTTCTATTATTTTAGGTCCCTAATAATTAAATTAAATACTTATAAGTGCAAATACTGATGCCTCAGATTTTCCTGCCAACTTTCAGCAGGAAAAAAGGACACAGGCCTCTATCATAAGTGACAGTCCAAAATGCTTCAACATTTCCACAGACAACACCGTTGACAATAACCTAGAACGGATTTTCACTTCTGTTGCAATGAAGACTGGCAATGCCTAAGTCAGAATAATTTTATGTCTAAACTATTTTAAAAATGTCTCGGCCAGACTGTGTTGTCAGAAGGAGTCACCACACGTTAAGGAGCTTATATCTAATTTGGAACAGTCTGCTACATTTTGGAGATGCAATCATACAAGCAAAAACTTTCCTTCTTTTGCAACGATGTGCAATGAAATTGCTTGTCCATATAATGCTGTGAATTATGAATTTCTTAATGCTACAGTCAAACTCACAATGACGTTCCAGAGACATCCGTGCAGGCTGTTTTTCTTACAGTTTCAGCAATCTCTGGCCACAACTAAACCGCAGAACTTGGCAAAAGTAGAGACTTTTAGGAGACATTGGTAATGGATAAAACACAATAGTCGTCTTTTATCAGACTGTAAATAAAGAGGTCAGTCAAGAGAATAGGTTTCTTCCCCACTCATCTGTAACTGAATAGAATAGCTTCTGAAAGAGAATCAATAAAATAGGTCATTTGTCCCAACAAATAAGGTGTATGGTGGAATACACACATTATCCTTGATAAATACCCATGACTTTGATGGTCACAGTTTAAGGAATAATGGTCAAGTTTCAGACTGTATTGCAAATGTAGGGAAATTACCTTTTGGAAGGACAGGTTAAAAATGTCATTTGAAATATTCAATGTCTCAATCACAGAAATCAGCAGCTTTATAGATCAGGCTTCTTTCATTAGAAGCTTTTGCTATCTGACTCTGCTTTTAGCTTTCATGACAGCAACACAAATATTCCAAGTATTCCCTCCAAAACCAGAGAAACAATATACCATGATCACTGGGATTTCTCATGAGCGATTTCCTTCTCATCCCGTATTAGATGCCCAGCCTAAAGCTCCATGCCTGTGGCTTCCCCTTGCCTCCTGCGGTTTTAACTCACATCTCCCTGTTTCCTTAAGATAGGAAAGAAACTTCAGACCAAAGCAGTGAAGATCTGACAGTACAATCTGATTACCCTGACAGAAGGCTTCTGGTCAGGGATATAAGCCTGTTGTTTAAGGCTCTGAATGCAGGATCAAGGTATAATTCTAACAATTAATTATCAAGTATAAGAAGGTTCTAGTTGAGAAGGATCTTCATCATTAAAATTCATGCTGCTATCTTCTGTTCTAATATTATTGAATCCATACTGGCTCCTCATTGCCCTTCAGAATATCTTCTCTTTATTTGCATGTTATAAGTGCCAGGCTCATTGCCTTATAATTTCCTCAACATTCTTCCTCGTTCTCTCTCTCTGCCTTGAACATCTCAGACAGGCTTTCTTCTGGCTTTCCTGTGTAACTCTTTCAAAACTTAAAAAGAAAAAGCTTAAAAAAGAATGTAGTTCGCATGCAAATTATACCTCTGTTATTTTAACACCCAGGGATAAATCTCTTCCTGTAATGGGCATTTATTGATTATAATTTTAACATAAGCTTAGCTTATTAAATGACTTTCTTTGCTGAATCTGTACAGAATAATGCATACATAGCCTGTGTCATTTTTAGCGTTTAGTGGCTTAGCACCCCTTGTAAATACATTCATGAAATATTCATTTGAACTTCAGCTGTGTTATTATCCTCTGTGATTTCAATTCCAATTTTCTTCCAAAATGTTTTTAACTTTTCTCCTAACTGAGCTCTTGTTTTTCTGGGCGCTACAGCAGGAAGCAGTGGCTGGAGAGGGAGAGACAGGCAGGTAGCAAAGGATAAAAAAAAAAAAAGACAAAATCCTTCTCCTTTTTTCTTTCTTTGTTTGCATCAACTGAGAACCAAAGAAACCACAGATGGAAAAAAAAAAGCCTCGTACCTTATCTAATGCCTGTTCTTCTGCCCATGCACACCAGTACAGCCCTAGCTGCTGCAGGGGTCTCGAGAAGAGGCCACCTCTCTTCACCTTACCTCTTATTTTATCCACTATCAAGCTGAAAGGAGAATCAATTTCCATTTTTCCACAGCCCATTAGTTCATATCAAATGAGTAATAGTAATACCATGCACGATTCTTCTACTTCTAGCTTACTATACAGGGAAAAAAACTGGAGTGGGCACACAGAGCCCCTTCTGCTGACAGCACTCTCGCTGTTGGGAAATGTTTTTATTCCAGTGACTAAAACCCTGAGATTTTTTTCAGTTATAAATCTGAGATCTTTCAAAGTTCATGGGGGAGCTGAAGTGGCAGCCGACAGAGGATGAGCACCCTGTTCTAGCTTGAGTGTGATTTCATTCCTCCTCTGCCCCATCCACACCCAGGATTCAAACTTCGGTGCTCCCCTCTCAGAAAAAAGAGAAATTCTGAGGTTTGCGGCTGCCTGTGCTGGGTCTAAAGGAGTGGTTTGTAACAGACAACTAACAAAACCAAGTTTACTTCACAAAAACTTGTTTCAACAAAACAGCGCTTTTACCTGTTCAAAATAGCAGAAATATATCAACCAGCTGATATCCTAGGAAGGCAAAGTCGCTAGCCCTGGGTCACTGGAGTCCCACAGCAGGTGACCACCCACCACTGCTGGATTTTGCAAAAGCAGCACCTGAAGGTCACCAGCATGTCCAGGTCTCTGCGTGTTCTTGTTCTGGACATGGTACGGGTCAGCAGTTTTGACACAGCATGGACTCTCACTACCTGATTATACTCATATACATAGCAGTTTGCCAGGCTCTTTACAGCCTCTCCTTTTTAAGGTGTGTACAGTGCCAATAATTCTGCTTTTTCCCTCCTCTGTCCTGTAGCTGTCAAGTCTGAAGTTCAGTATATTTATTTAGATTTTAACATTCCCTACTCTGGCAAAATCTCAGCCTCCTCACTGAGTGTTAGCTGCCATGATAACCTGATAAAACAAACCCAATACAAATTCCAGATGTTGTTAAACAGCTTGTTCCTGGCCTTCCAAGGTCAGTATAACAACTAGTGTAACTCTGAGAATCACATTTGAATGGCTTAGGGTCTCACTATGTGTTTTCTAAAGAAATTTCACTGGCCTGGTCTATCTCTGAGACTTCAGATCATAATACAAAGAACTTGCATGAGCTTAATCTGTGTAAAAATCAGAACCCAAGTCTAACAAATCTAAAATTCTATAACAGAATTTCTTCCGTCAGCCTCTCAATGTGTTGAAGTTGATTTTCTGTGAAAACAAGCCTCATAGGGATATGCCAAACTCTTTCAAATCTGGTGGAACACTTTGCTTTGTGATGAAGGAGATGGTGTTGGATCACAGACACAAGTTTACATTATTTTCAGATATGTCTTAGTGGTGTGTGGTTTGCAGGCTCCTATGTGCCTTTGACACACAAGAAAATATAAGAAGCCACTTGATACACACCTGACCAGTTTCGAAGGCATTTAGTTTGACTGCCTGTAACTAGGATACAATATTCTGGCAATGTTTGTAGAAGGTTTAACTCAAGAGATCTAATTTAAATACTATGACATGTGTGTTCTTCTTCAAATGGTGCACTATGAATTGGCTATTCTCTTTCCTCTATGCCAAAATAATGTCATTACAATATAAACTGCTAATGAGGATGAAAACCTGGCTGAAATTTGACTAATTCAATTGATTATCTTTTTTCTCTCTCTCCTGAAAAAGAAAAGAGCACTGATTCTTTTATTAACGGAATAGCTTCAAACGGACGGGCCTCTATCTCTATAAGTACACAGGTACCCTAGCTAAGATAAAGAAGTTTTTCTGATTCCTTTTTACTTGGAATAAATAGCTCACTACTGATTCTGTGGGACCATGAAATGACACATTCTTACGCCCTGGTTTCCAGAGGTGCAAAGTATGCAATTCATCAAATCCTCCCTTTCATTTATTGTGATAGAGTCACCTTTGGGAGTACGTATGTAACATGTCTCTTCATCTAGGTCAACAATGGATCTTTTAACAGCTGTTATTTCAATTGGAACAAAAGAAAAACAATTTTGGCACAAGTCTGACCCAGCCATCAATGTCCAGAACATATCCTGGCTTTCTAAATCAGGCCTTGCACTGATCCACTTCTGACTGAGGGAGGTGATTGCTTTAGCACGGTTCTCTTTCCTCACCACTGGGGAGAAGAGGAAAAAACAAAGAAAATTATAAACATAACAGACATACAGCACCTATGGCAAACCATCTTTAATGCCTCAATAATTTTTTATTTATTGTCCTTTCCTCCACCATATGAAACTACAGAATAATAATATATTTTGTCACAACATTTTCAAAAGCATCTAAATATTCCCTTTCTAATTATGAGACTTAGAATAAGTGTATTTCTAAACAACTTTATCTTTCATTTGTAGCACTTTGTGAGCAAAAATGTCTATTTGGAAGCAGATGCATAAGACCAAACGTCTGTGCTTGCAGAAGTGGCTATACTGGTTCAGCATGTGAAAAGAAGGTAAGGTCCAAACCCCGGATTCGTATGGTAAGAGGGACAAAAATAACCAAATGTAACTGAAATAGCCTACAGGAAAATGTGTTAAAGTCTTGTTAACATTATGAAAGATGTAAATCAGGTTACAAAACAGTATAAAGGAAGTTTAACGGATGCTAAGCTGCCAAAATAACCCTGTATCCATGTTCTAGACAAAATTTTCCCCCAAGGAACAGTTTAATACTTCAAATATAAAACCCACAAAAGCTTTATTTATGAAAGAATCATAGAATGGTTTGGGTTGGAAGGCACCTGAAACATCATGTAGTCCCACCCCCTGCCATGGGCAGGGACACCTTCCACTAGCCCAGGTCACTCAAAGCCCCGTCCAACCTGGCCTTGGACACTTCCAGGGATGGGGCGTCCACAGCTCCTCTGAGCAGCCTGTGCCAGGGCCTCTACCCCTTGCCCTATCACTACATACCTTTGTAAAAAGTCCCTCTCCAGCTTTCTTGTAGGTCCCCTTTAGGTACTAGAAGGTTAGTATGAGGTCTCCCTGGAGCCTTCTCTTCCCCGGGCTGGACAAGCCCAACTCTCTCAGCCTGTCCTCACAGCAGAGGTGCTCCAGCCCTCTGATCAGTGAAGACTGAGGCAAAAACTTGTTAAATACTGCATCCTTCTCCATACTCCAAGTAACTAGATCTCCTGTTTCCTTACACAGAGGGCCCACATTTTCCCTAGTCTTCCATTTATCACTGACATAGCTACAGAAGATTTTCTTGTTGCCCTTGATGTGTCTGGCCAGATATAATTCTACCAGGGCTTCAGCCTTCCTCACATGATCCCTGGCTCCTCAGTTTCTCCATATTCCTCCCAGGCTACTTGTACTTGCTTCCACTCTCTGTAGGCTTCATTCTGGTTTTGAGTTTGTCCAGCAGCTTGCTGCTCCATTACCAAGAGTGTGCTCCCGCGTGTGCTCAGAGCTGATGGCACCAAATCTTCTGTGCCCTTCCAAGGTGACTGACAGCTAAAACAGGTGACACCTGGCCTGATCTGGATCTTCTTGCCGTGACAGCTGGTCCCGTTGCCTTATGAAGAAAGAACAATTTCGTTCTTCCCGGCATTGACCAAAGCACCAGAGCACGCTGAATCCAGTTCATGTGAATCTTTTTTTTTTTTTTTTGCATGAATTTGAGAAGCACTTGGTTGAGCAAACGCATCCTCACCCCCAAAAAACCCCAATAGGCCATGTCCCACTGCCAGAATGGTTTGCAAGGTTATGATACATCTGGCAGCTGGCTTGACCCAACCATCACATCAGTGTATGTCTTTGAGTCCGGCTTATCTGCTGCATCACCACTAAGACGAAACCTTTCATTCTGTCTTGCCTGCTGTGCCTAAACAGTGTACATATCGACTTTAATTTCCTCTTCTATTTTGAGTGCTGCTTTATTTCATATCCTGCATCCCCTGTTTCTCAGGGAATCTTCTCCTTTCCAGAGTCACAAACACTCAAAACTTTTTACGTTTGCCATTTTTAAGAGCCGCATTTTTAAGCCACGGGTAGTACCCATAACTTGAACGCTATTCCACTCAGATGTCCTGACTGGCCCAAACTCCAGCTTTCAAAAAGGCAGGTTACCCTGCCATTTATCTGTTCTGAAAGGCTGGGGGCAAAAATCAACATATTTCTATTTCAATTACATAATGCATTAAGAGAAAGCATGAAAATCTATTCAGATAGTCACTTCATTCTGTTAATGATAATTAGATTTTAATATCAGAATTCAAGTTCTGTATGGATTTTCTTAACAAGTACATTCTCATACTAAATTACAACTCCTACATCAATATTGAAATGCAACTGATGTAGACGAGTAAGTGTTGTAATTTTCTACATATCAAAAAAAAAATCTATTAAACAGGTTGGCTGTAGCCTAGGAAAATTTGCTGCGTATTTCTCAAATAATTAACAGAAGTCATCCAAACAGAAGCAGGAATATGCCAAGATAGACTGGAGTTATTGTCTGCAGGTGTTTATATCCAGGAGATTTTCCCTTGGTAGGTCAAGAGTTGCCATTTTTGGGACAGCAGACCAAGATTACCAGGATTGCTTTAGAGCATTATTCTAGTTGTGAAATTGTGAAGTATGATATTTGTTGTTTCACAAATGAAGTGGAACGTTGTTGCATTTAAAAGAAAATATTAAATGAAAAAAACGGGCTTCTTTTTTTCACATGAATAAACTATTACACAACGAATCAGTCCTGAAAGAAAAAGAAAGTAGAAAAAGACTTTGCATACTATGTGTGTCCAAAATGCCACACCATCAATGACACATGTAAACACATGGGTCTCTCTAGCAATGACCCATCTCACGTTTTTCAAGGCTGTTTGAAGCACTCTTCAGTTTCATGGCTTATTCTGCAAAAATACTGATTGACTGCACTGATAGGAACGTGCACTGCTTTGATGTGGAGAAGCAAATGTTCTGAATAAAAGAGAATTAACTGGTTTCCTTCAATACGTGAGCTTTGCTGAAAGCTGGAATCAAAGTTAGTAATAAAAATGATGGATCTAATGGTGTCTAGTTTAAATTACATGGCTTATATTACATTAAAGCAAATGAGATACTCCTCAAAAAAAAAAAAATGAGGGATAGTAAAATGCAAAGCTCATTTACTAGCATGGATATATAGTAAATTGTAAATAAATTCGATTCATACCCATATTCCTGTAGAAAAGTTGGGACAATAGGCCTTCCAAGGGTTAATCTATCAGACTGAATCAGGTAGAAGTGAACAATCTGAACAGACTTTGATCAACTTCTCCACACCTGTCAGTCATGGAAATCTCACAATTTATCTAAGTAATTTTTCAAGTATTTAACTACATTATTAGAGCACAGTTTTGCTTTTCCTAACACTGAACATAAAGCCACTCTGTTGCAAGTAAAACTGGTAGTTCTGGGGGTAACGTTGGTAGGCACAGAGAAAAGTTATCAGAGTTCTTTCAGTAACAACATTTACATGTTTGAAGACAACTGCAGTCTCTGCTGCCTGGTTTTCTCCCATTTTCCTCAGTTTCAAACCCTGTTCTCTGCTCCTCATCTGAACTCCCTCAGGTCGCTATTGCCCAGCAATGGCTTCCCCATGTGCTCCCCAGCCTCTGATTAATACATTTACAGCAAAAGATGCACATTTTTCTGCGACAGCACCTCAATCTGCTCAGTCTTTTCCACAGGGACAATACCTGATGACTTATTTCCCACTTGGCATACATGCAGTTGACTTGTCCTTTGTAAGCGCCATCTTTACTATTTTTACTTCATTTTGTTTCATGGATTTCAAGCTATTTTACACATTTATCAAAAAGATTTTTAATTCTAAGCCTGCTTGGACTGCCTTCAGGTGTGACATTGTTCGAAAATGTGACATCTCATTGTCTAAGACATTAATGAAAGCAGTGAATAGTAGAAAAATCAGGGCCTACCCGCTATTGATAAAATTGTTCCTTAATAATACAGGCTTTGCTCCTTACTTATTTCATCTGATTCATTCTTACTGGCATGACTGACTGAGTCATATCAGAAGTTCCCCTAAAGTGAAAAATATATCTGTTCTTGGTAGATACAGTGGCTGCTTCCCTTATTTAGCTTGAGGGACTTATAAATTAACTGTTTAATAATTTGCGTAAACATCTTTCCACATACCAACTCTTCGGCTGTTGTTTCCTTTCTTTTCCTTTTTTTTTTTTTTCTCTTGATTTAAAGATATGTACTATGTTTATTTGGATTACTTCTATCTTCAGGAGTTCTCAAAGCAAATCACTACTGGTTTAGAAACTGCATCTTTAAATATTCTGGAGTAAACTCTTTGAGGCCCTGTTGACCTGGAAATCTGTTTCATGTAAAGAACTCTTATGTACTAAGTCTTACCATATGGGGAGTTAATGCACAGCAGATAGCATACCATAAATCCAAATCTCAGGTTATTGCATTTAACCTTGTAAACAGGCCTTAAATCTGACTTTCCTGAATAATTTAAATACTCAGTTTCTTCCCTATTCTCCCTTTCATTCCTGTTCCCTGGTTAATTCCGATCACGTTAAACGTTTTGTCACATTTAACCTTTCCATGAAGACTGGAGAAAAGGCATTGAGCACATCAGCCTTGCCTGTGTCATCTGCCATCTCCCCTCCTTCCTGTTCGATTTACCACTTTGTTTTGCTCCGGGAGTTAAAACTCACGCTTTGCTCTGTTTCTGCTACGAATCTTCACGTAATGGGAACAATTCGGTAGCAGTGGCATGTAATTTTTTTTAAAAAAACCTGGATTAAATTGGAGTGGGGCAGCCTGTTCCCTTCCCTCAGCAGCAGTTGCAAGGGATGCTCGAGGTGACAGCAGCTTGCAGGACCGCGACAACTGCCCTTTGCCAGGGAAGGGACGTGAGGTAATCGCCACTCACCCTGGGCAAGACACTCATTTCCTCCTTGGAGGAGGTCTTCAACTTAGCGCCTAAAAATTAGAGTGAAAAATTCATTTTTAGCAGCATTTTTTTCAGAGTATAGACTGACAACACTAAGGACATAGATAGAGGGAGCTGGGAAAAAAAGGCTTCACTGCAGAATTTCTTTTTCCTCAAACTCAATAGTGTCTGGAGCCTGGTCTTGCTAGCGCATTGGAAAAGCTGGACGGCCCATATTCACTTAATCAAGTTATTCCCCTTTCTCTGCTGCAATCTTTGGTATAGTTCCCCTTCGTGTAGTTAAGATTCCTGGAGGAACAATATACATTTTCCCAAATTATTCATCATCTACATCCTAGTTCTTACATTCATATTGCCAAATGATTTGCAATTCATTTTCTGACATTTTTGGTTTATTTCGTTTTGGACTTCTGCTAAACAAAGCCTGCCAACAGCATTCCTCCAAAGGCTAATGAACTTGCTAAAATAGCAAACACTTTTAGAAACCTTTTGTGTATTTTTAATTTGTATTGACTTTTTCAAAGATCCAGATAATTTAGCAAGTTTCATGGCAGACATGAAGACAAACACTCCTGCTGACTTTTCTATTCAAAGCAGCCATTAGAGCACATTTGCTCCAGGCTGGAAGGGGCGACCCAAACAAAACAGACTAAACACTTTTCTTTTCCTGTGGAACCACTGTTAAAAACTTTGGCATGACTCCCAAAAGAGACCGAGGCAATCACTGCACCATTTGTACAACAGGGGGTTTTTCAGAAAGTTGAAATTCATATCATATCTTTTGTCCTATCTCTTATCATCACACTTTCCTTGCTTTGTTTTGTTTTGGTGGGTTTTTTTCCTTTCTGAATGGATTAATGTAATAGCATTAATTAAGACAACAGAATTAATTTAAGCTAAATAATGTTATCTAATCAGATATAAATGGTACATTAAGATTACGCTACAAGCTATCATGATAGTGCATTTTCCCAGTAACAGTTTAAATATTAATGTGCTAAACTTGCCTGTCTGTTGAATGTTTATTCTGAGGCATAAAGGTACTGAGAAGTGTAGCCTGCTACAGAAAATAATTAAGAAAAGGCAAACCTTATAGCAGATATTTTTAACACTGAAATTCACCAGTAAATCAAACAGCAACAGGTCAGTCATTCTTTATGAATGAATCTAGTGACTACCTTCCAAAGCTTAAACATACTATTGATTTCAGTACAGCCTGAAAATATAAGATGTTTTTAATAAACAATTTATCGTATTAGGCAGCCCTTTACTGCAGTTAGTGACCTTAACATCACTATTACTTTGTTCATTTATACGTTAAGAGACATTAAACCACAAATCATGGTGTTCAAGTTACACAAGCTGTATTCAGTGACTGTGAATATATGAGAGAGTCATCTGTGAACTTTTAGGAAAAAATGGCATACCTGTTCATAAATTATTTCACCAATAAATTGATGTAATATGAGATTTAAAAAAAGTCAAATATAACCAGTATTGAGCTACACAGGCATTGTCAGTCAGACTATTGACTTGCTTATTAGAAAGGAATGCAAGAGTAGTTAATGCTACTTAAGTAAGAAAAACGACTGTGACTTCCTCATCATATCACTGAACACCTTCGATATGCATATTTGCTCACGTATTCAGATTGTGCCCAGATAAATGCATGCAGAGATGTGTCCTACCAGGTGAACTCGCCGGCTCAGATCCGTGCTGCCCTGGAGGTCTCCATGGGTGCTCCATCCTGTCGATGACAAACGCCTGCCACTGGTCCTGTGAGGATTTAATGGTAGTGCACAGTATGAATACTTGAACATACTTTCAGTCTCAGAGAAGCTTATGAAGAAACTTATACAAGAGTTCATTCTGAACTTCTGCTCTTTCCCTGCAATAAAAAGATGCATCCTATATGTTTAAGTAGGACAGAAAAGTATTACTGATCTGGAAATCATGATGTTTTTCTTTAGCTCTTATTAGAGTTTCGTGAACACAGGAGAAACCAGTCTACTGAAAGTCTCCTCTGATATGTGTTGACTTCAGCTGACACATGCCTTTAGAACAGAGCTTTGGGGTGACTACAGACAGGTCTGTTTAACATGAATACTTAGAAGTTTCTGCTCTTTATAAAGTGCTAAATATATGCTCCAACTTCCTTCATACGTGTTGCTACCAAAAGAAAGTAGGACAGCGCCTTCGTGGCATTTTAAATTTCATAAAATGTCTTATTTTATATATAAACATACCTCTATATATCTGCATCCAAAGAAGAGCAATGAAGCTGGTGAGGGGTCTGGAGCACCAGTGTGATGGGAGCAGCTGAGGGAACTGGGGCTGTTCAGCCTGGAGAACAGGAGCTGAGGGGAGACCTGATCGCTGTCTGCAACTGCCTGAAAGGAGCTTGGAGCATGGAGGGGGTTGGTCTCTTCTCCCAAGTAACAAGACGAGAAGAAATGGCCTCAAATTGCACTAGAGGAGGTTTAGATTGGAAATTAGGAAAAAATTCTTCCTGGAAAAGGTTGTCAGGCATTGGAGCAGGCTGCCCAGGGCAGTGGTGGAGTCACCATCCCTGCAGGGGTTTCAAAGGCGTGTAGATGAGGTTCTTAGGGACGTGGGTTAGAGGTGAACTTGGCAGTGCCAGGTTAACAGTTGGACTCAATTATCTTAAGGGTCTGTTCCAATCTAAATGACTCAGTGATTATATATATTTACACACACAAATATATATACATCTAAAATCCAGACATGCATTCTAGTATAAACGTGTATCTAGATACATGGAAATATGTAATATGACACAGACATGAACATACATTTTTATTTGACCTCAATAAATATACATATATCACATCACTCTTCCAGATGTTACACATATATTTTCCTTGTAAACTCAAATCCTTACTCTAACTAAACCTGTCTAAGCCCCAGCAGGCACTTGTAGAAGTATACTCTCTTCTCATATAAAATAAATGTGCCATGTACTATTCACAAATAAACAACTGCTACCTGGATACATCACTATCAGAAACTGAGGTAAGGTATTTTAGAGTCAAACAGGGAAGTAAAATTTGGATACATGATGCTAATATCAAGGTTAACCTGTCATATCAAATACAGATACATCAAGATTAAGGAGCACCTTTCTTCTTGTCCTGAATAATAAATTTACATCAACATCTTTATGTGCTTTGTAATATAGATTTCTATAAAACTGCCCTTCAAAATGGGTTCTTAAATCTATGTGCTAGCATAAAATAAAGCTTTTCATATCATCTATTATCTTGGTTTGGGATAAAGAAAATTCACTCATGTACTTAAACCACATGATATTCATGGACAACTTCTGCTGTATGAAAATGGGATAAGTGCACTGAAACGCTTTCAGGCAAGAAACCAATAATCTCCACGCGTTATACAGAAGTGGCAGAGTGATTTTTTTTAAGGCACACCTGCTTTCGATGAAAGAAATTGAATTCCAACTCCATAACTGTCAAGCGCCACCGCAAATAATAGAGCCTAAGCCGAATCATTTCAGCAATATAGCTATTTTCCTGTTGAAGCAATGGAGCAGAAATCAGCCTTAGCTAGATGATATCACTTTATGTGCATGCTTTGGAAACAGTTCCATTCATCATTTTACTGCTTAATCCCTTTCAATAACATGTTCTTCATTCCCTGGTTAATAAAAACTTTGGTTACCTAAGTCAAAATAATGAAAAAAATGTAGATTGTGATTTTGCCATAATTACATAAAAATTCCAAAGAAAATACAGTAACTACAATAAATCATTTGAACGCTTGAGCATAATATTTCTTATATGACACCACATGCATGAGGCTGTTTCTTCTATAGTCTCTTAAGGAGCTGAATCTTCATTTCTTTTTTTTGCAGCTTCCAATAGGATGAGGATAACATAAATGCAGGACAATGAAGACGATGATTTGGATATTGATAACCTGGCACCGAGCACGTTCTTCATTTGGGAGGATATAGTTCTCTCCCTTCTCCCTCATATAATCACACAGAAGAATAAAAGAAACCCTCTTCTCATATGTCAATAAACCTACATTTATTTTCAAACCTGTCTTTGGCAAGGCTCAAATTCATGATCCATGGCTGTAGTGACACCACCACAACAACTGCTCCTGACAACAACAAGATTTTCAAATGGGACAGACCATTTTACAAAGATTTTTAGTGCTATGTTCTTCTGTTTTCGTTAAAATTTGAAGGCACAGGTAAATTTCTCCATTTCTTCATATTTATTTTAAACAGGTATGTTTACCCACAGTCCAGAGAAAAGTTAATAAATAAGACCCTGCTTCTACTGAGAAATTTCAGTGACTACCAAAGGAGAGACCTCTATGTTTAACTAACATTAGCTCCAGCCTGTGTCTTCCCACTGAGTAACTGCTAAAGCCAAATGCTTTAGTTTTCTAAATTGCTAATGTGTGAGAATTTATTTGTAGAGGTATTGATGCAATACCTGGCGAAATGCTGGCTTTTAGTTGCCTCTACACCCAAGTTCTCCTCTGTGATGACTATATGTTGCTCCTGGGCAAGTTAATGGTTGACATGCTAAGGACACACAAGGACCCATGTAGCCTTAATCCCTAGAAGCATTTTAGAAAAGTAGCTTTCTAATCATATGATAGGGGCTTGGTGAAATACTGGAAAACCTAGGTGCCCTCAGAAATTTGTGTCTTTATCTGAAAAGTCAGATTTAAAGAAATCTCCTACTGGTTCACCTACCAGTGGCCAAAAGATGAGCCGCAGGCTTTATCACGGGCAGCAGCGCTGACATGGGATGGGATGGAGCAGCAGCAGGAAAACTGAGGAGAGGAGGAAAGAGCAGGAAGAAAGGGACATGAGGAAGGAATTTTTACACTGAGGGTGGTGAGAGCCTGGCTCAGGTTGGCCAGAGAGGTGGTGGATGCCCCATCCCTGGAGACATCCCAGGCCAGGCTGGACGGGGTTCTGAGCAACCTGAGCTGGTGCAGATGTCCCTGCTCATGGCAGGGCGGGCACTGGGTGGGCTTTGAAGGGCCCTTCCAACCCAAACCATTCTATGATTCTATAATAAGGAAACCAATTATAAGTTCACTTGAAAAAAAAAAAAAAAAAAAAGAGTTTTAAACTGTCACCTTGGACACCTCTGAGGTTCAGCAAGGTGAATCCCAAATCACACTCTGGACGTTCACACTCTCCTTTCATTTGCCTCATTGGAAGATTCATGGCAACTACAGACCAAAGTCTCTGCCCTGATGGAGAACTTCTGACATTCCCTTGCTCTTCCAGAGGTAAATTAAGGGCACGATGATACAAGTAAGGATTTTTTTGATTAAACCTTCAGGGCTGCAACACTAACTAGATGTAAGATTTGATCTGACCCTTACTGTCAGTTTATAAGAATAAAAAATACTGACTGTGAGACCTTCGAATACTGCAAATTAACTGTTTAAAAAAGCTTGGAAAAACCGTCAGTACTGTAACTCACAGAAACACTCCTCCTCCCTTTCACCCAGCTCCTAATAGTAGCATTTTTCCCCATATCTAACTAATATAGCAAAATGCTTTTAAATGTAGCCAATGTTTTCCAATAAATGACTCTCTATTCTTCATTTTTGAAGTTTCATCTTTCATTTTATGTTATGAACTGCTCCAATGTAAATAGTGTCCTGAACACAAAAGATTAAAAAAATTACACTTTCCACTCCCTGCAATTTTCCTGCTAAACAAATACTTAGATGAAGGACCAGACTTCAAAAATACACGCTATATTTTCCTAATACATATTGATCTAAATCACAGTTAGTAATGTTAGTATGAAGTTAAGTTTTTAGCATTCATTTTAACAGTTCCAGGAAGACATTAATACTAAAACAGAACGTTGGCACCAGATGAACACCTACAAGATTAAATTTAGGGTGGCAATTACACCTCTTGTGAAGCACAGCCTCAATCAATAAAAAAGATTTCTATTACCTTGCCTCCATAATGTCTACAAGAGACAGTGCTAATGAACAAAACCCCTTGCCAAGACTGGATTTGAAAACCTAAACTAGCTTTCAACACCTTGCAGTTTCTTACTGTATTTCTAGAGGTGGCTGTTTGAGACAATATACATCCCTATCTTTTTTTAGACAATTAGGAAGTTATTTTCCATCATTTAGGATAGTTCGTGTGTGATTATAAAGCAGAAAAAATTGCTGATAAATAACAGGTTCCAGTATCTGATACCAAACTATAGGTAACCTACAGTTAATGTCGTTTCACAGGTCATGTCAATGTAACACTTTTCTTGAGGACGCATTTGACACTGTTCCTTTCCTCTCATCCACTTCACTGATTTTCTTCCCTTGATTGTTCAATACACTCTGCTGAAAAGTCACTAGATATGGTGATAACTAAATGCTCAGCTTGTGTTTTAAACAAGATTAATGTAAGATGAAAATTATTGTCTAGAGTTTCATGGGTGTTTTACACCTTGTTCAAAAATACTCAAATCGGACTTTTTCTTGCAAATACAATGTCTTGTTTTTCTAAATCTTGTCTTAAAAGCCACTTCTACTTGTTATTTGTCCAAAAAGACTGCAAGGAGGCAGGAGTCAGTCTTACTAATTACACTCTACCAAAAAATATACCAGTTCTGCATAGTTACTTGAAGCTGTAAATTATTTAGTTGTAACTTCTGATTGTCATTTTGACTTCCAAAACTCTTTGTTTGCTGAAGACTTATTTCAAAATCCTATTAAAACCCCAAATAAATTGGGTATAATAAATCATGATCTGTCGTTATGGAAATAGCAAACAGAACCATTAGGCAGAAGGGGGAGTGTTTGCGGTTTTTTTGCTTAATGCAAACATTTTAAGAGCACAATCACAGCCAGATTTAATAATCCATGGCTTATAATATTAGTTCATGTTTAAACATTAAGGTCTTGGCTGTATTCTTTTTGAATTTTCATTGGGTTTTTGTTGTTTTCATGAGAAAAGGCAATACTAACACCTTTTCTGCCTAGAAAGGAGGAGACATAAGTAAGGAGGAGCTAATTTTTATGCCCACTCTATCATTATTAACCTTTGCCGAAAAGATGGAGCAGGTTAGATGCTTCATTGCACATGTGTATGTATGCACATATTTGTGTGCGTCTCCATAGTACATTAGCTGAAAACCTCCTGGAAATTGCTATGAAGCAAAAAAAATGCTTGTAATGGAAAAACAGCCATGCTATTCCATATTCTAGCAGGAAAAATACCATTTTCTTTTCATTTAAAAAGGTTTTTTTTCTCTCATGTTAGGAAGTGCAATGTAAGTTGAAAGAAGTCCATGCACTTCCTGCAGAACGAGAAGATAAAACGTCTTAATTCCTTTTTAGAATGAGCAGAACTTTGCTCCAGAAGTGCAGCACTTTCATTCCTTGGTTTTTCCATAAATAAGTGCAGCAGCAGCTCAACAGCACAAGCCACTAATCCTGTCCTAGGGAGGCCACCCATAGGGCAGAGAGGCGTGAGATGGTCTCTTACACGCATTTAACGCTCAACCTTCCTGCCAGAAAACCCTGTTCCACGCAGGTCATTGAAAAAACAGCAGATGATGGATTGAAACGAGTATATTTTGGGGTTTGATTCAAGCTGATGGCACATTGAGAGGGTTTGCCAACCTGTATATCACATCCCAAATGGAAAAGGCTTTGCAATACTCCATATACATAAATAAACACACATAGAATTATGCATACAATTATTTTCACTTTAAATTATTAAACTACAAAAGCTGTAGAGCATTACATGCTCTGTGGGCCTAATACTACATCTTTATGCTCAATTAATTTTCTAACATTAATATCAGTTGGAGAAGGAGCAGGATGTACCAGAATATACATGGTATGCATAGCAATATGTACCTGTAAGATTATTGTTCATACTTTGGCAGACTAATTCATATTCAGGAGCTCTGGGCAGGAGCTGCCACATCCAAAATTAACGTTCATCATTCAGAACAAGTTTTCATCGTGCCTGAGAAGAGGAGTTCTGGATCGGTCCCTGGGCATTTGCAAGGCAGGTTTGGAAAGGAAAAAAAGGCTCTGCCTTACAGGACACAGACGGACTCCTCAAGTCAGACACAAACCGTCTCTGAGTCACTGGCAACTCAGTTCCAAATTAGACTTGTTATCTGAGCTCTTCAGAGTTCAAAGAATATCTTCCTTCTCCCTCCTCCATGTCGCAGTCAGTTCTGTTATGACCCTCCCATACGATAGATAGCCCAACAGCTCCCCAAACCCTGCAGCTCACCTGGCTTGGAGAAGCTCCTCTATTAAAACTGATCAAAAACCAGAAACTGCTTCCAAGGTAAAACCCTAACTAGACAAGTTCCCAGTCTGAACCAGAAAGAACTTTAATCCTAATGATCATAGTTTTGTCAAAAGTTTTTGTACTAACTTTACTCTCAAATTTTTACTCCTCCATCATGATAGTGTTCCCATAGGGACCAGCCAATTTCCCAGCAGATTTCTTTGACATCTGGTTAAGACTTTTTTTTCCCCCTATTTAGAAGTAATTTTGATCTGGACATGTAACTTGCTGGCATATGTACTGTAACAGGATGATGGGAGTAACTTGTGATAAGTTTTCTGAGAGAATACGGAGGCTTTTAATCAGTTTGCCTTTGAGCCATGGGAAGAAAAAAACATAGTCCTGGTCTGCTCCGAAGTCTCCCCGCTTTTTCCTTTCATTTTTTCCCTGTAGCAGCTTTCAACATGCATTACCCATGACTGATTTATGAGATTGTTAGTGCTGTCAATGTCCGTGTCAGGTATAAGACAGATTTGTCATGAGGGTGTAGCAAAACTAGATTACCCTATTCAAAAGCTGCATGCCTTCCCTTTACTCTGTGCCAAGCTTCTGATAGTCAACCGTTTGTTACTAACAGGGATATCTCAGAAAAAGAAGATCCAAGCCTTTGCGATCATCGAGCCTGTTATTTCGCATTTTAACTAACTCTGGGATACCAAAAAACATTTCAATGGGCACAAAATGAAGCAGCCTATCTGTGTAATACCAGGAGCCACTATCAACCTAATACGGCCATTTGCCCTTTAATACAGACACCCTTTCAAAAATCTTTCTCCTGCTATTAAAAGACTTCTAAAAGCTTATGCCCTTATAAACCGAGTGATCATTTTCCCCTCAACAGCTATGACCAGACATCTCTTTACAAGACGAAACTATTGAAGACTGGAGGTTCATGAAGGCAAGCGACATGAAGAAACAGCAGAGACTTTCTGCAGGAGATAAAAATGACTGAAGCACCATTCACATACAAAATTAAATTCAAATTTGGCTTCATTCTCTTTCTTCACACAAAACAAGATCTGGTTTTGCAACTTCTACTTGGAAACATCTGAGAAGAAAGATATGAGTCAAGACACAAGCAATGAGCTAAACAGAATTGTTTTATAGACAGTAGCTAGAAAGATCAAGATGGAAAACCATTGGTTATTGAAATTATGCAGGTTCAGGCTATTGAAAATAAAACAATGTAGTAAATTGGGTGGCATTTGAACAAGGCCAAAGCGTAGAGATTAATACTGACATAAGGATATATAGACATTATAAAGTAAGCCCAGAACATTGATTTCCCTTTCCTTAAAAAAGTGGAATAGGAGGAAAGGAATGAATCCAAAATAAAGAAAAGAAAGCCAGGCTCAGGATCAAGGCAGCAAAAGCTGGGAGTGAGTTTTAAGTTCTGTGGGGGGAAAAAACAAACCAAAACCAAACCAAAACCAAAACCACGAAACCCACACACAATAATAATAATAATAATTAAAAAACCCACACGACAACAACAAAAACCAGAACTCTGAGCAAGGTTAGAGCAGCAGTAGAAAGGAGCTGAGGGACAGTGGCAGGATCTAAGTTAGCAGATATTATAATAGAGACTGCCTGGATTTTAAAAAAGAAAGAAAGATAAAGGGAATTCATATCAAATAATAGGAAATTATTATGGACCTACAAAGTGGATTACAGTCTAGAGCAGAAAACGTTTACGCGTGAACAGAAATCTCTTTAAAAGTTTAAAACATTGATCATGAAGGGGCTGCACATATGCTGATCTTAAACTGAGGGGTTCTATCAGTGGAAATGCTTATAAAATCTGTATAATCACAGTACCTGTTGTGTCCTTAAATAATCGAGAGAATCAAACTCAAACCCAATGAATTAACTTGATATAATTAATCTGTAGACACTAAACACATGGGTCTGCAGGACGGACACAAATCCACTGTTCAAGTCTTTACTTTTGGAAATGTTACTGCTTAGGCGAAGAGAACTGCACTTGTATAAACAAGGTTTCAGCACAAAAATAAACTACTAACTGAAAAGGGCCTCAAGGGAAATGTTAAATTGTTCTTCCACCTCAAACATTCCTGAAACTATTCACACAGCGGAATGTATGGAATAAGGAAAATGGATTTTTTACTGAGCTGGGACAGACCAGTCATCACAACAGAAAGTGACAAGATTTAAACAGGGACTTGAACCCAAGTTTTCAAAGTCCAAGTCCTGAGCTGCATATTAACGAACACGCAGTTTCTAACAACCTATATACAAGAACTGGACAAAGGAAACACACCTGTGAATTTAAGAAATTAAGATGCAAGAAGGCGAGCGACCTTCCACAGGTCTGACAAGACGCTTCTGCCAGATTCAACCAGCTGACTCTGCCAATGGCCATGAGCTGAGATCCTCCAGGAGACCACGGAGGAGGCAGATGGGGAGGTCTCCATGGCCTGAATGGGCAGATGGAAGAGAAATGGTTTCCAGTCAGGTCAAGAGGAGAGCAGAGGCAGCAGCAGCTGTGCTTACACAGCTTTCTGGAACTTCTGGCTTTCCTAGCAGCCAGTTCTACCAATTCAGACCGTGCCTATTCCAACACAACCTTAGGGCCAAGAGCTGAATACAAAATCCTGAAGTCCCAGACCAATGCTCTTATAATAACGCCATCTTTCTTTTCTAAAGACATATTTTAGTTTGGTCTTGCTATATTAAAAAAAAAAAAAAAAAAGACCCTACTACATCAAATAAGTGATGTTGAACACTACCCAAAAGACTTAACTCTTTCAAAGCCTACATGGCTGTGTTAAGGTCACAGGACATCACAAGGCCACACTGCCACCATTTAGTCCACAGTTCAGCTGAAATAAACTCCAGAAAGCAAGGCTCAAGCTATTTTAAACCCATTTTAATACTTCAGTTGCAGTATAAGAACCTAAACACACTTTTCCACTCATCGCAGTTAATAAGTAATCTGAGAACTAATAAATTTTCCATAGATGTGTGAGAAATTGTCCCTATGCTTGAAGGGAAGAGTTTTGTGCCAGCAGCCTGGCACTGTGAACCACTTCTAAGGTTTGTGTAGTACTTTCTGTCCATGAAAATAAATCTTAATTTGCAATTTTAATACTGTATACTGACAACTACTGTACTGTGATTTGTTACTACTTGAGAGTTCTGGGGAGTGTTTTGCCCAGATGCTGTGGGCTAAGTCCTGTCCTTGGGTGCGAGGGCACAGCAAATGCACCTGTGTATTTGAGGGTTAAACTGAGATGAAGGAGAAAAGGCCACATGAGATACCGAGTTCCACTTTGGATCATTTCATGCTTGGATTTGTAGTCAGTAGCTTTAAACTTTCCTAGTTAAGAGAGAGCACCTGCAATACACTCAATTTTATGCAAGTTAGGTGTGCTCACAGATTTGTAGTACGCTGCTGAAGTAGCTCCTATCTGAGCAAATGTGTGCTGAATTACTAACAGAAATGGGGAAAAACATAAAACAACAGCAAAACAAATTAAGCAGGAGTTCAGAAAGCTTTCTGGTTAATTTTGAGCTCAAGCTTTCTCAAGATGAAGCAGCCTTACAGCCCTTATCCACAGAAAGGACGGCGCCTGAAGCAGAATCCCCTCTGACTGCACAGCTGCAGGGAAGCCTGAGCTGTGTCTGCCCCACCAAAGCCAGGCCCAAAATACAACACTTACAGCTCCTTGCTTTACTACAGCTGCCTATAGCCCCTTCACAGGCTTTTCAACACCTCCTTATCTACGCTGGAGTTTAAGTTACAGATGCTCTTGCCCATATATCCCATAACCAAGGGGTATCGCGTCAAGCAAACATTCCACGTCCAGACCTAAAACCCACCTGAATTCCCTCCTTGGGAATAGTTCCCAGAGAGGGAAGATGCAGGTTACAGAACTATTCTGTATAGCAACTCAAGAGCTAAAGTAACAAGCAAGGGAACCCTCATAAAAGAGAGAATTTCTCTGATTTCAAAAGCTTATATTCTTTATAAAGCCACAGAATTGAAGTTTGGAGAAAATAAGAACCTGTCACTGAGTTCTAGGCTGTGGATTTATCAGTCTGTAATAGCAAATGAAAAACTTTAAATTATTTGCATATTAGAAAGATGTCTGTTCGGCACTGAGATTTGAAGCCAGCACTCAGTGCATTTTTGTTGAAAAGTATAGTGTCACTATTGAATATACCATACAAACTAAGCAGAGATTACATCACATTAGCAAAATTACAGCAAGAATTATCAAAGACAAAAGTTAAAACATTATTAAATAATACACTTCCATTAAAAATTACAAAATGATTGTTTACTTCTCTTTGGTAGAAGTAACTACTGGAGAACACAAATCCATCTGGATATTTTCTGGGCGCAATGCTCTTACTTTTTAATTAGTAGTTTATAGGTAAAACAAAGTACAACTCAAAGAGATGCAATCAGATCAAGCCCGGCCTTTAAATTTTCCAAAAATCAGTTTAATATTTCTGTATGTTTTACCCTTATTTTATAAAATCCCCAACAAGACAATAGAAATATATAAACTTTATCTTTCTAATTGTGTAAACAATATCTAGTGAAGAAAATATGCCAGCTCAGAGCACCAAAACTTGGAATGGACTTGGATCAAAATATATAGGGGGAAAAAAAAAATGTGCTTATATAATCCATCTTCAAAATGAGAGAGAAGAAATAAATTTTCCAGACAATATGAGATTTCAAAATGAAAATCCTATATGGTATATGGGTAAAATCACTCATTTCCTATTTTTGTAATATTTTTATTTTCACTAAATACATCTCCATTTCTCTCTCTTCCCTTTTACACACTGTTCACATCAGTAGAGAATAAATAAAATCCTGGTTTTGAGCTGAAGAAGTGATTAACAGTTAAAACTGGGGTTTACCAATCCTTCATAACCAAGTGGGGAATTATACCAGAAAAGTGCTTCAGCTAGCACCAGCCTTTCTTGCTCGTTTGAACATCTCCCGCATCTCTTCTTTGGGCTCTGTTTCTCCCCGCTCTCGTTCCACATTGCTGCTCACTCTCACCACTCTCCTCTGCACTTCTGCAATGGTCAAGACCTTTCTCGAGGGCCAGTTTCCCTGTCTGAGTGCGGGGAAAAAGCCGAGGCCTTTAGATGCCAGGCAAAATCAGTACCAACGCAATGCTTTTCTTTATACATCCCCAAATGCTTTTTGACTTCTATAACAGGACACTACGGACTCGTGTTTTGCCTGTGATCCACTATAATTCTCTATATGGTTTTTACAGAAGTGCCATCTACCCATCTTGGTACTCAGGCTGCCAATTATTCCTGCTGAGTGTGGCATGTTGTACTTTCCATGGTGGAACAGCATTGGATTTTGTCAGACAACTGCTCCAATTTACTAAACTCGCTTTGAATCCGAACCCTACCTTCCAGTTTACCCGCAGCCCTATGCAGCTGTGCGTTACCTCCACATTTCCTAGATCTCTGCTCTACTATCCCAGTTTCTAGCAAAAACAGGCTGTCACCAAACACAGGACAGACCCACTGGAGTCTCACTAGCAAAATATGTCCATACAGACACTGTGAACCATCAGTAACTCCTCAAATTTTCTTCTTCCTCTGCCCACAGTAAATGCACCTGGGCCAGGTTTCCTCAGTTTACTTATGAAAAAAAGTTCTGACACAGTTGGAAAAGACAATGAAGACACACAGCGCTTTCTACAGAAAAGGATTAGTCTGACATGATTTTTTCTTAATCAATTCATGCTATTATCCATTTCCTTGTTAGTAACCAGGCTACACACATATAGAGACAAAATCCTCTATCATCCACCTGCTTGTCCTTTTTCCCTTTCTTTCTCTAAGCAGATTCAATTGCAAATCAAAGCCCTGGAGCCAGATGATATTCTTTGCTCCTTATCTTTGATTTCAAAATGGAAGTATGATGGATATTCTGATAGAAATGAGAATGGACACAATCGTCCATAATAATACTGTGTTCTTGAATAACTTAAGGCACTAGTTCAGCTTCACTCTTTCAGCAACACGAAACATTATTTATTGGCTGTTAAATAAAAATATGGCAGTTTTCCACGACAAATTCATCTTTGTTTTGAAACATATGTTATCAGTGCTCAGAAGGGAACTGTAAGTATAGATTTTAAAAATAGCCTTGCAAAAACATCATCTCTGAAAAACTGAAAGCGAAGCTGCCAGAGTGCAGTTTGATACCATATTTTTGATAATGTCTGGCGATGTCATAGCAGCACATTTTCCATATTTCCAACATCATTTCTGACACACAATTGAACACGGATGGTGGGTGCTGGAGGAAAGGCCGCACTCCAACCACAGCACAGGCCTTGAAATCCCAGCATTTTTAATCCTCCAGACACCATAACAGAGGTCAAATACCATTTACAGTGTTTAATATTTTATTTTTAGGAAGACCGATAACATTACAGCTCATTGGATATTTATGAAGAGACTGAGTAATCTCATTTTCATGGGTAGCAGGCGCAGTGGACAGAAACATTCACGCAAAACCCAGCTGCTGATGAGCTGCATTGGGAGTTTTTTGCTATCCTACCCAAAATTTTGAAAACTGTCAAGCAATATTTTGAGCCAAGTAGCCTGTTTCCTTGATGTTCCCTTATAGCAGAAGGAATTTAAGTATTCAGGTATTTAAGTGTTTATTTCTGTTTAGTGCTATAAGTGACTTTCAGATAACGGGACCAGACTCCTGTCTGCCCAATGACAGGATGAGGGGCAACGGGCACAGACTGAAACACAGGAGGTTCCATCTGAATATGAGGAGAAACTTCTTTCCTTTGAGGTGCCAGAGCCCTGGACCAGGCTGCCCAGAGAGGTTGTGGAGTCTCCTTCTCTGGAGACATTCAAACCCGCCTGGACACCTTCCTGTGTGATCTGCTCTGGTGAACCTGCTTTAGCAGGTGGGTTGGACTGGATGATCTCCAGAGGTCCCTTCCAAACCCCAACCAGTCTGTGATTCTGTGATATCAAGGGAACAGACACAAGCAGGGAGCACAGTAATTCAGGTTCATTAAGTCATTGCATCACAACTTAATTTAGCTGTAGGACGTTATTTTCCATGGAAAATCTGGTTTTTGCTAACACAGCTCTACAGGACGTCTAATCAGAAATGTGTGGCACCCTTAGGGGGAGCAGACAGAGGAGCACCTCACTGCACCCCACAGGCTTCAGTTGCTGGGATCAGGGTTTGCAAGAGGAGAAACGTGTATGGATGGGTTTGTCTCCAGCTTCCAAAAATGCTGGAACCTCAAAAGCTCCCGGGACAGGGTTGCAGGAGCTGGAAGAGCAAACTGCACCTGCCGAGGGTTGGGATGTGGGATGGCCCATCGCACCATGTGAGAGCACCGCTCAGACCCCTCTTCGCAGCAGGAATAACCTCAGGAGTTATTTTGTCCCAGGTTTGTCTGGAATGGCCAACGCTGTGTCCCCAAAGCCACTCACGGGGCTGCAGGTAACGTAACCACTTCTGCAATGCCAACAGGAGAATCAGGATTGCAAGTGCAATAGTGCCTAACAACACCCACTGAGACAATCCTCACAGTTTGTGTTTCACCTAAAAACAGGCCACTTACCGTTTAAAAGTTTCTATGACAGGCTGTCAGTGCCAGATAACGCCAGACTGATGCTTATCTTTTAAACCTCAACAATACCCTCATAAATGGAGTGACATGAGCTTTAGTAACAAAAATTGCGCTTTTCCATAGGATCCCTGCTTCAACTGGTGCCTGTATGAGTATGGACATAGTCCGCCATAAATCTGGCGTTTCTTACCTCTGAGAACAGAGCAGATTTCCACTTCTACACTCCGGTGCATTCCCTGATTAAATTCTGATAGCTAAAAAAAACGGTACTAACTCTGCCTATGAGATGAGAAAAGATTGTGGAAATAACCTCTGCTGGAGAGACTGGGGGATGAGAGCGAGATGTAGATAAAGTAAATAAGGAAGAGGTGAGGAACACGACAAACTCCAGCGCTTGCAGACTTCACTTAAAAATATATAAATAAAACATGGAGTTATGATAATCAGAACAGAGTAATAAAGTATTATCTGCTAATCTTTTGAATTTTAAGTGCAGCTGTTGGATTCACACAAGCAGGGCTTGCTGCCTTTTAGCATCCCTTAGAGACCTTCCGCTGTCTTGACTACTTTCTATCACATTATATCACAAGTACGGTTTTCCAATTAGTTGAGGTACTTGATGGAAGTTTTTCCCCTTAAAATATAATTTTTACAAGCAAGAACAGCTTTAAAAGTGAGGCGGCGCTTTACTACATGGATACTTCACTCTCATTAACTGAACATCTATTACATTATGTGAAAGAAAACAGCTAGACATAGATTGATAAAAAAATGTATTGAGTTTAATTTCTAGAGCTATGGTACTTAAAATCTGGTTATTTTATAATAACTGGACAAGCTTATTATTTTAAAAGTAAAATTATTTTGATTGTAGATACTACTGTCACTCTTAACACGGTAGAACAACGTTCAGTATTCATCTCGCATGACGTGCACGTCACAATAATGAATAATTGTTCAATTTACTGATGATGTTCACTTTAAAACACTTCCTCTTCTTTCTAAGTGTTTTAATCCAGGTTGTGCAATCTAGTTTACAGTTTTTATCATTAATAAATGCGAAGCGGATATGTAACAAACCACTGTTTTCATCTTTAAAAGCAAGAATTTAACAACAAGAAAAGTGGTCTAAATATCTGATATTTCAGGTGGTGGCCTACCAAAAAGTATTATTGTTTATTTTTTCTCATAATTTATTTCAAAGGAATGAAAAACTGTTATGGTATTTCTAATTCTACTTCAGGTGGCATTTACAAATATAGTGAGATAATAGATTATTACAGCAGTTAGCACACTTGAAGGAAAGAGCTACCAATAAACCTTGAGTTCATTTTAGCTTAGTGTGATTTTATGTCTAATACAACCTATTAACAGAAAAAAAAAAAATATTATCGCTGAGCTGTAAAATTCACTCCCCCTTCAAAACTTCTTCACCTGGAAGTTGGCATCTGGCATCAACGCTAAAATAAAATATTATAAGACAGTAATAGGCTGAAATAGTGCAAAGTCTGTGTAATAAATCTTACTGTTAGCACAAAGTATTATAGAGTTTTAACCTCTTAAGACAGGAAGAGGCAGGAGAAAAAAAGCTATAGGTTTATTCCTCTAAAATTTCCCATCTTCGTGAACATTATCTTAGCTCCACTGGTCTGCAGCAAACTGAAGTCTGCAACTTCACAAAGCTGCAATAAAATGCATAATGTTCAATTTCTCCCTTTATGAAACTCTCTGTCCATTATCATTTAGGACTTACATATATCACTCCAGTCTGAAACTATGTATTTAACACAGGACATACACGCATTAAACACAGGTACAGACTTCTGACAAACAATTTCGGGAAAAATGTGTTAAAAGCATCGTGAAATCTGCTAGTATCTCCATTATTAATACACGCCACAGCTACGAGCTGCATGCCTATTTATTCCTGCCTCTCAGATTTTACTATAATTGTTCTGACCTCAGATAAATATATAAACAACGGTAACTAAACTCTATGTAGGTTGTTTTATTTTGTTATGAAATCTAAGGCTTTTCTAAAGATAGACTATGAAAATACACCATAGCTACTGCACTTTAAAAAAATAGTGTAGCTTATGACACATTCTCCAGCCATTCTGGGGAAAACAGTAACAATTATGAACAAGCCCCTTAAAGTTATAAATGGATTTTCCATAAAACGTCATATCTTTCCAGTTACTATATTAATTTTCATCTTACTGCCTCCACTAACTTTACCAATAGCATATTTGGGCCTTCTTACGCAACAAGCTAAGTAATATTCCATCTAGCTGAATATTTTTGAGCGATCAGGCTCCAGGTTCAGCAGAAGGAGGAAGGCAACCGTTGCAAAATAGTCTTTTAAGTCTGATGTATTCTTGCACTTGGCCTTCTATAAAGAGATTTTTATGCAGTAGTAATCTGCTGATAACATCTTCCTTGCACCAAGGTACAGAAAGTGGTCAGTCTATTGACATGTAAGTCAATAAGTTGTTCTCCAACAGGTGGTTTGGTTGGATTTAGTTTGGGGTTTGTTTTGGTTTTGGGGTTTTTTTTGGTTTTGTCCTTGGTTTTGCTTTTGGTTTTGTGTGTGTGTGTAAAGGTTTGTTTTGTATTGTTTTGTTTGGTTTTTTCTTGCTGGTTTTGGTTTGGTTTTTTTCTTTGTGGGGTGTTTTTGTTTGGTTGTGGGGTTTTTTTGTTTTTTTCTGGTTTGGTTTGTGGGTTTTGTTTGTTTTGGTTTTTTAAGATTAGTATCCGATTTGACTTCTTCCACTTCCCAATATACATAGTTGGGTCTCATTTACCGTAGGAGGGAACAGAACACTTTAGGAATAAGTTAACAGTATATATCACCGTGGAAGACCCTGCCAGTCTCCCATTTCCAGAAGGCTGACTCTGACTATGTTAGGACTGTGTGAGACTGAGTTTAAGACTAGAGGAGAGAAAACATCCATTTTAATCCTAAATCTGCCACAAATTTACCATGGACCTTCAGCAAAGGCATGAAAATGTTCTATACTTCAATAGCCTCCATTATTAAGATGTATAAAAACCTTTCCTTGTTTTGAAAATCTTCCCTTTAAAAGGATAACCTCATGAAAGGGATTAATGGAGAATAAATCCCTTATGGGCCGCCAGTCCCCTGAGCATGTCCCACCATTATCTACTGCACCAGTAGCCCCAGAAGCATCACACACACGTAAGGATTAGCAGTCAACCAGACCAGTTATAAACACGTCTGCATCCCAGTATTTCTTACACATTCTTCACCATCACAGTGTCTGAATCATCCACGTCTCAGTGACACATCACCCTCATGAATTAAACACCTATGAACCCCTTTGCCTTTAGATCACTAAAGAGCAAAGTCCTGATTTTTTTTACCTGAATTTGAGTTTTGCTGTGACTGAAATGCATCCTTGGCACATGAAAATCCAGCCTGGCAACAGTTCTCTTCCCTGCTACTTTTGACAGTCTTCCAGCAAAACAACTAACATCTGTAGCCTGCAATGAACTTTTTGAGATTGTCCAAATTATTGTTTATCAATATATGAGCTGCCACGAGGTAACTGGCAAACAAAAGCACTGGCATGAATATAAAGTGTGCAAGAAGAACCCAGGAAAGAAGAGGTTCTTCCTGATCGCTTCGGCCCATCTCCCTGTCATTTGCAGTGACAAGGACAAGGGAGGTGGACGCACAAAACCAGAGGTGAGGGAAGGGGAAAGATAAGTTGATCCTGGTGATGCCAAGATGGGGAGGAAAGAAGGGAAAACCAAGGAAAAGCAGCAGTTGCAAGATCGCCTAAGAGGCATGAAATCATTTCCATGTAATTGCTGCTCTCCTCCTTGGATAAGCTGAATCCTTGGGCAAGCGTCCTCAAAATCCCACATCCAATCAGTACACATCATTACCCATTATTTTTTTTAGGCAAATTAGCTCAATAGAACCAAAATTCAAGCCTGACTGAGACTAAATTCACGCTGAATTTTGACTCATTTCTAACAAGTGTCACCCATCGTAGATGAGCCATGGGTGATCAGCTGCAATTTGGGCCTTGCTGCAATTTTCACTGAAGTGAATTTTGGTGAATATTTCCACAGCACATGCCAAGCCTCAGAGGAGACTCAGCTTCAAGGGAGGACGAAGAAAGCTTAATTAAAAGCAAACTAAAATCATTGCATTGAATCCTTTGAGAGATTTTCACCTATCTCTGTTTTTAAATACTGCTGTAGCAGGACTCGCTGCAAGCAAACTATAGAAGTTTTTGCAAAATTTCTTTTGTATGGAATTACGACAGAATGTTTCACAGAGGATTATAGACAAAACACATCGCATAAAAAAAAGAGAATATCAGGCAAGAATCATGCTGCTTACCAAGATCAAGTTCAAAAAACAATACATTCAATACAGCTAAATTGTCAGAGAGGATTTTGAGACTGAAGAATTTAACTGGACTTCATAGGCCCAAACAGAGACAAAAGTAGAAAAAAAAAAAAAAAGACTATTTTCTTCATGCTCTTTTTATAGATACTGTAAAAACACTGGATAAGACAGGCTGTCACCTTCCAAAAATAACTAGTCAGTACTGTGCAAACATGCTCCAGTTGCTATTTCAGACGTTTGCCCATGATGGTACAAGAAATCCCACCAGAAAGCAGCAGCCTAAAGCCTGAAGCTAAAAACTGATTAATCGATCAAAGGGGCTTTTTTCTTCTCTGTCTAGATAATGGAGCCAGTGCCCGGTCATATATTCCATTTTGCAGTGGAATCTCATAAACTCAGGCTCCTGGGAAGGCGAGTGGCGAGGGACCAAGGAACCACAGGCCTCAGCTTCAGATCGATTTCAATTCTTACTGGTCAGGAAACCAGCTAATTCATTATAAAAATGTTTTTCATACTGTTGGGACAGATGCTCCTCCACTACAGTGTGCAGTTGCAAACTGTTTAATACATTAGACTTCCAAACTAAATTGCATTGGTAATTTTAGTTCCTTACTTTCTTGACCTCCATAGGTTCAAAAATCAGATACTTAACCTTTCATTAATGGCAGGGGTTTTATTGCACGAGATTACACATTTAAAGTCATGATTATAACCTCTGCTCCCAGGTATAAAAGGCTGAGAGGCGTCCAAATACATGCCAGGAAAGTGGCTGGTAAGGAAGAAAAGCAAATCTTTCTGGTGCCATCTTTTCCTTTTTTAAACTCGTTATAAAACTTAGCTCTCCGAGTTACACTGGAAGCTCCCAACCCTAACAAAATTATATGGATATTTCTAACGTTTTTAAGACTGACCAAAGCAATCTTAATTGTGGGATTGTAATTCAGGAGTTAGGCCTTGTCTTCACAAGTAAAAGGTTTGGTATTTGCCAGTTACATTTAAAATTCTAGTAAAGGCAAAATTAGTGTCACCCTGAGTTGGTAAACTGAGTTAAAGAAGAACCTAATCATAAAACCTCATTTTTCAGGCATTATCTTCAACTATCCACATGCTCACATCTAGGTTATGGTTGGACTCAATCATCTTAAGGGTCTCTTCCAACCAAAATGATTCTATGAAAAAAATCCTCTCGCTCACAGAATTGAAATTTTCAGGTCTTTGGAGCGATTCTAACTGGAAAGGCCATGTGCCGGGCAATGTTATTCTTCAGTTCTATTAATCATCACTTGTGAGTCAGCGTTCCCCACTACATCTGCAATTTTGCATTCAGGTGGAGCAACCCAGTACTTACCAGACCTTATCAATGTGCAATAAAAGGTGGCAGCTCTTGCTCACACTATCGCTGGGAATGCCAGATGGCCTTTTCTGGCTCATGACCCAAATAGATTGCTGGTTACATTATTAGTTTACTTCAAATGTCTACTTGCTTTAATTGTCACAGTGCTATGTTTTTTTAATGATATTTCTCAAAAAACCCCATGAATTTTATTCTTTTCACTAGCCATCTCTCTCTTAAAATATTAAGTATAAACTAAGATTATATTAGCAGGATATAAGTTACATTTTTTAAAAAAATAATAAAGACAACAAAAACTTGGAAAAACAAAACTTTAAATTTCATTGTATCCATAGGTCTTTATGGTTCACCTTCGATTTACTAGTATCCTGTGGAGACCTTTTAAATGCAGTGAAATGTCTGCCCCAGGTAAAATTGCCAGCACTTTAGGACAAAGGTTTTGTAAGTGGTGGTTTATAATGCATGTGGGATTTGAAAAGTATATTTTTTCTTGTCTTGAAGATAAGTCTTATTAAGATGGCATACCACCTTGGAGGCAATAATGGGTTTTGTCCATACTTCAAGTTTGCAATAATACTATTTCTTGTAAGAAAGGCAAAAAGGTTGGGTTTTTTTTATCCTAGATAAGGTTGATGCTTTCTGACCCAATATTGTTGCAGTGAGATATAGATTTAAAAGAACTCTTGATCTTCTAGACACAGAAATCATGACTGCCAATATAAATCACCAATATTCAATCTATATCTAGACTTAAATCTTCCATTTTTCATCCTGTTTCCTTCACATCTGCACCAGTAAAGCTACTTGGGATGTATAGTGCAATTTTAAAACAAAATACATTCTAGAGATTACAGAAATCTATTATGTCTGCAAATCCAAATCAGGATTTGAAGTGTACTTCAAAGTATATTTTTTAAATGCTTTCAGGAATCAAATTTCAGGGCTCATCTTGCACTTCTGAACCTTGCCAGTATCTCCAGGCCACAGCTGGAGTGCAGTTTGGTGGTGGGATTATCATCATTGGTGGGATTATCATCATTATCCCACCACCCCACCACCAAATCGTACTCTAGAACAGTGTTTTCCAGACATCAGGCTTCGAAAGAGCATGCATTGTCATTCTGTTAGCCCATGCTTCATTTAGTTGACTTGCCAAACAGAATTACAGCATTTTAAATATGCAGATTGCTCTGAAATGTTCTATTGTATGACACTGGGTATTAACGTAAATCTTGCTGAATGCATGCAAAGGCAGGTGAATCACTTTAAACAGCATAACAGGCATGCACACCTCAATTATTCTAGTGTTTCAGCTGCAAAGTATTGTTCCAAGCAAACTAGATTTAACAGAACATTGGCTTTGCAGTAGCATCAATTTGTCAACTAAATTAGAACAATAAATACCAAAAAACTTTTGCAGTAGACTTGCATTTTCAATCTAGTTTGAACAGTATAGAAGACAATTACCAATACAAAATCTCTCCTAAATGGCTCCTGATCATGAGAAGGGTTGGGACCACGTGGCTCTGCCATGCCCAGAGCCCATGTTCATCACCGTGCCTGTTATTTTCTGTATGTCCAATTTGAATCTCCCTCCTTGCAACATATGAGTTTTGCCTCTTGTCCTTCCTCTGAGAAGAGCTGAGGAAGATCACTATTAGGTTCAGTCCACCCCATGCCAGCCTTCTCTTCTCCAGGCCGGGCAATGCCAACACCCCAGCCTCTCCTCACAGGTGAAGAGATGCTCTTGTCCATCTCAGCAGCCCACCACGGAAAACTCTCATTTTTGGGGATGTCTCCAGTCTTTTAAGATCCCTCTGAGCCACCCGCCCAGCCCCTGCCACCTCAGTTGGAGCATGGGGATTTGGTGGGGTCTGCCTTGACAACCATGCTCATATTGAACCGAACATCAGCCAGGGTTGTCACCCAGCTCAGGGACCCTCCTGGCAGGGGTGACTGTACCAGCCAAGCAGGACTTGCCCTTCACAGGCCAGTGCTGGCTGCTCCAGTGACCTCCTCGTCCTTCACGTCTGGACACTGTCACATCCACGGGGACTTGTTCCAGTTTCCTCAGGCTCTGCGGTGAGCCCTGTAACTCCATAGCTCCCCCTTCTCATCTTTTTTAACTATTTCATATGCAGGAAGTGTCAGTAAAATCTGATATTTTGCCTAAAACACCTGGATGGGGTTTTTTCAGTTTTATCCTATTATCCTGAAATTTCCTTCTCATTTTTCTTCCCGGTATCGTCTATTGCATTAGAGCTTAAGGGGAAGTTTAATAAGCAAAAAGAAAACAACTTTACTGCATATTATTTCATTAGTTCCAGAACCAACCTCACTAATTCCTCTGCCCCTTCTATTTACATTCTGTATTTGCAGGCACCTACTCTGTCCTTTGCTTTAACGGTTGTTAAGCCATGCCATGCATATTTAACTCTTAATCATTTCTCATTAGTTCATCCTTCCAATTTCTGGCTCAGTTTTGTGAATATTAATTAGTTTGTTAAGAGCTTTGTGTATCTATCGGCCTCAGTCGTGCTTTTATGGAAACTGAAGGAAAATTTCAATTCAAGGGACCAGGCAGCTCCTGGTCCAACCGTGACATCTCCGAATACAAAGGAGAATAATTTCAGCCTTTCTCATCTCCGCTCAGAGCATTTCTGTGACTTCTCTGAGCCCCAGCCATCAATTCCCCAGATATTACCAGTTGTGGGGACTGTCTTTTATTACTGAAGAAATAAAGTAACTTATTCTCGCAATAAACAGGAGATGCAAAGGAGCAAATTATAGAAAGAAGAAAGAAATATTTTAGTTAGGTATTGGAACAGACAGGTTGTTATACAACTGCTTGGTTAATAGCATAAATATTGATCAATAGCACAGAGTAATATTAAAATAAATGCTCTTTCTCATAGAGAGGTACAGCTAAGCAAAGAAATTTACACCAAACTTTTAAAGAAAAAAAAAAATGTAGTGATAGCTAACATGGAATTAAGATGTAAAAGAGAAATTGCAAGAAAGAGCAGAAACAGGCAAGCTGCTCACATTTTAAATAAAACCTCTTGATTCTGTTCTCATTTTACATTTTTTCTTTAACAGTTTCTTTACTCTGCTTTTCTTTAATAGGCTGGGAAAATAAACATCTTTTTTTGACCTAACCAAACACTTCACCAGCTTTTGATTTGGCAAAATATTTGATTTCATTCTTAAATTGCAAAAGTCAAATGAGGAAATCTTCTTTTATCCACACTCAATTTCATTTTCTCACCAAGTAAATCAGTAGACAATGCTGGATAGATAGAAGAAAGTCCACAAAGATGCTCAATTACCTATTACCATTTAAATACTGTATGCTTTAAATACTATGCAGCACTAAATCATGGGAGGAAATGTTGGCTAGAACAAATACAACCTAGGGAGGGATGCCTTCAGCTTGGAAAAAGTTTCGGTTATTACCATAGGTCACCTTCAACTTCTGTATTACTGAAAACACTTATTTTTATGCAGAGTCCTGTCTGACAGAGGGGTTTGTATTTTCCTTTAGGATAACAAACAAATGGTACTGCAACTCCTGCAAGTCCCTAAGCTCATTCATTATGTCAAGAGAACTAGAATATTAGCGAAGGAAACAAAGTGTCTGAAGAAGAAAATGGAGGTGGTTACGGTAGAAAACTATTATTAGTGTGTTCCTCATCCTCCCAGTGCTCCCCAGGCAGGAGGGGGACACGGATCCTTGAGCAGAATCCTGGGGCTGCTGCTCTCTCATGGATTAAATCTTCCTTTTTTTAAAAAAAAAAAAAGCAGCAAATATGAGAAACACTGATCTTCTGTTGCAAATAAATCAAACAGGGGTGACCTGCAGGAGTTATTTTTCAGATCCAGCTGCAGGATATCTTCATTGCCGTGCCTTAAAAACGCATCCTTCCATTTGCAATAAGACGTGGGCTCAAATCTTTGAGGCTGCCTTAGACTTCAAAAGAAGTGAACCCTTCAGAGGTTTACTTCTGCCCAGTTGTCCTCTGGAACAATCATCATTATTAGAAAAGGGCTTCCCAATGAGCTGAATAACTTTTGCCCTCATTGAAAAACGTGGTTTTAGCCATTGTTTTAATATGCTTTAGAGTCTAAACATTTTTTATCATGTGATACATACAAATACACACCCTTCTGATTACTTTGAACTGAAGAAAAGCACAAGAAAAAAATAACTGATATGACTCAGAGAAACTCCACTGAAATTGGTGAAACTTTTTCAAACTTAGGAGTATATCGTCATTTTAAGGGCATGAAGGATTTAGTCCACCTTGTTTAATTGCTCAGAAACCCACATGATCAGCTGGTAACACCATGGGAAATAGTGGTTCACGACACTTCATCCCTGCTCCGAGACCTGGAGAAAGCTGCTGCCAGTTGGTAACAAAATTCCCCTGGTTCTGCTGGATTTGCATATTCTGGAGTAATGGATTGACTAATTAAATTAAATGGCTCACCAACATTGTTATCGAGGTTATTGTTAAGTGTTGGATGAGGTGGTTCAGGTGAAAAAAAGAAGACTCAAACCCTATCAAAAATTCACATCAGGCACTTCTGGCATCCTCAGCAAACAACTTGTTTGTGTACATTTGTGTTTCTGCATTAATGTAAGAGAGAAAGAAAAGGGCTAATAAATAGAAAATAGGTCTATCCATGGATTTCAAATGTTTTTTAAAGTATCAAGTCACTTAGTTTCATAACAACCTGTAGGGCAAATATCATCCCTATCATCTCTACTTGACAGATGGCTGAACTGAGCAGGGGTTTGGAGCAGCTCCCATGAGAAAGAACTAAATACAATCAATAGATTGGGAAAGACGGGAGCTATAAACACATGAATAGCACAGAGAAGAAGAAGAATTATACATTATTTTCCAAACTAAAAGGAGTAGGAGGAACTCAAAAATACAAGCAGGGAACAAGTTTTAAAAGCACAAGGAAATCTTACAAAACAGCAGAGGAAGGACGATGAGGATGAGAGGCAAGCAGGAGATTGCGGGATAGCCTGACTTTACACACACAGGAATTCGTTATAAGTTAATAAGACATTGTCTTATTGTCAGAAATGACCTACAAACTATATGGTGACACATACGGAACTTTTTGCCTAGTGCATTTTAATAATGGAGTTCATTGCCAAGAATTCTGTGGAAATCAAAAGTATAAATGGATTTTAAAAGGTATTGGGCAGATTAATCAGAGCCTTAAACTGCTTCTTGCCTGGGCCGAATGAATATGCCAAGAGTATGTTCACTTACGTTCCTCCTGCTTTTTTTACCAAGCATCTCGTTCCTGGGAATTGCTGGAGACACCACTGCACTTCAGTCCAGCGAATTTTATGTTGTTATCAAAGAAGGACGAGTGAAATCCTGCCCCCTGAAGACAGCAGGTATTCTGCCATTGCATTGCTGCATCCAGCACTTCATCCTGAATGTTCACTCCATATATTACAGTAATAGCCATGTGAGAGCCACAAAGCAGTCGCAGTCTCCTGAGAAAGACAGCATTACCTAGACCTTCCAAAATCTGTATTTCAACACTACTCACCTCCCAAGGAAGCAATAAAAAAACACCTTGGCATATTTCTGCCCAAGATTTCAATGTTTCAGATAATTTGCATAAGAAACCAAATCTTATTATCCATAATCCACTGTGATATTCGCTGTGAAAAGGTTGGTTTTCATAGTAAATTAATATTCAAAACCCACCAATAACTGGTTTAGCTGGCCTAAATGATTGTGCGTTTGGCAGAACAGTCACGAACAAACAAAGTCTACCTTGGGTTGTGTGAGCCGTGCCGGGTAACGAGGCATCATCGGTCATCCAGGAATGACAAACTTGCCAAAACAATTAACAGGACATAATCTCCATTCACCCCTCGTGTCAGACCTAAGATGATTATTCCTTGCAACCTTATTTTTCAAAACTATTCTCTGAATATAATCAGTTTGTTACATCCCCACTTGCTGAGGGATGTAACGTAGGTAACGTACAGGGAATAAAATGCTTGTTGTGCAAACGGGAAGGCCCTGCGTTCAGCAACGAACGAAGTTTCCACATTGGATTTAATTATTTCTACTATAAATTATGATCTCCCCTTGCAGAATAAAACTTCTGTTTATGTAAATCACCGTGTTAGGGAACATGCATCGCAATCATTCAGCTTTCAGTAGAATAATTGGATGTGGGGGTTTTCATCATGCTCATGTAAGAGATCCAGAAGATATTCCTCAACAGCAGAGAAGTAACTCCAGGGAGTGCAGTTATCATGATTATCATCAGGCAATTACTGTCTAGCTACTGAAGGATAAGAGACCTTGAGTTGCATTACTTGCGTCATAACACTGACATTTAGAGTTCAATTATCTCATAATACCTGCTTGTTTATCCCGGTTTACTGTTTAATTTTGTAGTGGGCATAAAGGGAGAAGAGCAACGATAAACACATACAAAGGGCAAAGAGCAACAATAAGAATGTACACGGAAAGAACATGTGACCATCAGGATGTTAAAAAAAATTAAAATAAGAAAAAAAAAATCAGTCTTTAGAGAAGGCTACCTAAAGCTCTTTTTGGAGAGCTTCTACAACATTTTCCCTGGATTCTCACTTAATAAACACTTAAAACACAAAAAGTACTTGTAATCACAGAACTAATCCCACCGTGAATCCATGAGGCCTTAACCCAGCAAAGTGCTGCTCATTCTGACTTACTCCAGCAAAGCACTTAACTCCTGCTTAGTCCTAAGCACTTGAGAATCCCTTTTTGGCCTCAGTAAGATTTAAGCATGATTAAAACAAAGCATATCTTTAACCTGCCTTGGGATTTGAGGTTCGAGCAACAAGAGTTTAATTTTATATTTTGTCTACGAAGAAGGAAAAATATTTCTATAAAATACAATTATAGTAAAATAAAGATATTCTAAAACATTCTGAGGAAGCTAAAATCCTCTAAGAAACATGTCATTCGATGCATATATTACCATGTGCTGTAAATTAAATGCACATTTGGTACTACATAAAGTGTATTGCCTATTGCTGTGTGCGTATGAATTTTTGCTTTTACAGATATTTTACCTGTAATTACCCTATCCTATTGTGAACAGGATAAGTATTGACATGGTTTGAAACTCCAGTACTCACATGGCTGAACTGTCTGGATCATTTTTTGAAAGCTGAGCCTATAGTTTTTTTCCCCAGGAAGATTTTCAATTGATTTTATGGCGTGCTATTCAGTTCCAACAGAAAGTTTTCTTCAGAAAAAAAGGATTTTTGTGGTGGGCACCAAAAAAGATTGAGACAGGCCAAAGGAAGCACAGTTTCATACAAGCAGGAAAGTATGGGCAATTCATTACATTTACTGAATCTTTAAGAAACACTGTGAGGATCTGGTTGTCTTTGTCACTTTCTTCCATAAGGATGCAAAGAAATAAACTAAAATAATAGGGAAGGCATAAGTCTTTGGGCAAAGGTATACAAAGCATAGGATATGTGTAACTAGGTTAACCTCACTGATTCAAATGTCTTAGCTTTTAATCAAGTCTTTTATTATCTTGCAATGCTATATGTCACCCAACACTTCAGACGTGTATATAACGATAAATCAATATCAATTGCTATATATAACGATCATAATTGAGTTTAGTACAACGTTTTAAGTCTAAAAGATGATCTCCAGGTAATGCTTTTTGTGCTGGTTAAACTCACCGCAATAAAGACCAGAAGAACTGGGGTTGAAGGGGAAGAAAAATATTGGTGATGTAAACCTGAAAGCAAGAAAGGTAGGAAAGTACCCTGTTTCCCCAAAAATGAGACAGGGTCTTATACCATTCTTGCTCCAAAAGATGCTTACTTTTTTACATGTATAGCTGCCTGGACACTATTTAAATTGACTTTTTTAATGAACTGTAACTAGGGCTTATTTTTGGAGTAGGGCTTAGATATATCCTGAAAAATAATGCTAGGGCTCATTTTCAGGGTAGGTCTTATTTTTGGGGAAACAGGGTAAATAAGTCAGGACACTGAAAGTCCGGCTATTCCTCTTCTCTCGGTATTTGTGGCAGCTGTGTGGATCGTTTATTTTGCAGTTTCCTATTGCTAATCAAACTGGCACATGAAGTTCAAAGGATTCACGGAGGATTTTTTTCCCAAAACTGGCTAATTTGCTGTGGACCACACTGCACTCCCAGCAGCCACACAGACTGTTCCCTGGGCTCATAGGCAGCAACAGGCTAGGGGGGTGTTTACACGGCTTTTAAAACTAAAAGGCAGCCTTGCCACGTTCAGTGACCTCTAAAGTGAGTAGAATTGCAAATGGCAAAGACTGAATTTAATTCAGTACCCAGGATGCCACTAATGTTTTACATGCATGATCAATGAGCAGAACCGGGATGTGAAAAGCGCTCAATATTCAGGGCAATGAAATTCTCTAACCCTAATTTCAAAGATAAAATACCATTTTCACTTTGACAAGGCTGTTTTGGGTGTTTTCCAAGAATAGTGATGTACAAAAAGCTCATTAGAAACTTTAAAACGAATGAACAGCCACTGTCCTTTGTCAGGGCCAGAATTACTTAGGGTGTAATTGGTTATGTCCATATGACTTATTGGCTAGGGTGCACATAACACAACGAGCTATCCATGCCAAATCATCCCAAATAGTTTGCCACATCGTTATTGTAACCTTCATACTTCTCCCACCCCTACGGTTTGTAGCTGCCGTTCAAGGTTCTCATCTGCACTTAGACTTGCTGGTTTTGTCTGATTAAGCCCTATGGAAACACACCTTGCAGTTCAAATTCTACAGAGACACGGAAGCATCAGGCACAGACAGGTATTTAACAGAGCTGTAGGGACACTTCAAATATGGGTGACACACTCTATCCAGAAGGGATCATTACAATCGGGCAATTAGACGGATGGTGTGTAATACCACCTGCTGGAGTTAGGGCAGGGAAGATGAATTTCAGTCCTTCCTCTGCGTATTCTCCACCAGCAATTCATCACATGCTCACTTCAGGTTGCTGGCCCTTAAGACAAGAGCTGTAGAGCAGGTAATAAAACCTGGTGTCATAATGAGTGAAATTTATATCATTCTCTGTCTTAAAACCAGCAGGAGGTCTTGGTGGCCTGTACTCAGGTTCACTGTAAGTACTGACCTATCAAATCTACTTGTAGCGTATCCATCCACTGCAATAAATCCAAACCATATTTAACCTAAGATCAAACTTCTAAGCTTCTGCAGATAAGGCCAAAAAACAGATTCAAAAGCAGTTATTTCCAGAGAGAAGATCCTTTCTCAATAATCAAGAAGAATCATTCACACAGGACAGTCATTAATGCATTAAGGCAGAATAGACCAGATCAGGAGAAAAATGTTGTGCTGCATCAGGGAAGAAATTACATCCCTGCTGGCACTGGGTCACATCTTGCATAATTTCTTCCACTAATTTTTACTTTGAGCCAACTCACTTTAAGAAATCACATATTAGTTTAATTTTCCATCTATTTTTATGCAAATATTTATTATTCTAAACGTACAGTAGAGTATTTTCTAGGGGGTTATCTAGTTGCAGTATTTTTTTCCAAACAATTTCATTTTTCCTTTAAAAGTCCCTCTTTAAATTCCATTTCTATTACTACGATTCCATTGAATGCTAACAAGTGTGCTGACTGTTGGCTTTCCAACACTACCTTGCAAGAAAAACGTCCTTTCTCTATCCAGATAAAAACCTCTTTCCTGTTGACATTATCCTTTTTCTACATCACAATATCCTGCAACATAGAGGAAGATGCAACACATGCTGTTTTCTCAGAGATCTGTTACCACGACTACATATTAATAAAAACTTTCTGGGACAGTATTCCCTTCCTTAGAAGTTTCATACTCTCCAAAGGTAGAGGGTTGAGCTCTTCACTGGAAAGACAGACACTCGTACATCTGGGAGCACTGGTAATGTGGAAAGGAAATCTGTGAAATTACAAAGCAAGAGCCAAGGTTCTGGTGACTCACATTTTGGAGGAGTGAACGGTGCTGTATTTTTACTGCATCACCTGCTTAGCAGAATTTTAGTTTGATTTTGGGGTTTTTTTTCTGGTTTGACTATGCACTTTCTCTGGCCTATACATTTTTCCCTTTGGCTCAAACTCCAGACAGGGAAAATATGATAAAAATTTATTGGAACTCATGGTATTTTCACACATGGCAGGCAGTGCAGTAATTATCTCCTGAACTCAGGATATCATTATGCTAAAGCTAGAACTGAAAACTACTTGTTTATTCTGAAAATTGCCTTCTACAAACAGAAACAGAAGTTTAGACAACAAAGACAGGTGGTAAATTAATCCAAATCATAACAGGAGAATTAGACAAGGCTCCTGAGCAAGAACAAGTCAAACCAGACCTAGAGCCATTCAGATGTTTGTGAGCAGTTACAAAAGTTTGGTTGCCAAGTACTAGAACAGCAGAAGGGACTGCGATCACACATCGTGCAGTGACACAAGGATTCATGAGCTTTTTACCTATTAATTAAAGCTCCCTGTCCTGCTCTGATACACCACAATTTCATTGCAGGGAATCCAGTGTATTAGGGACACGATGCAAAGATTACACACGCACGTCCATAAAGATGACCTGCAAAGCTCACATCTTGCATGAGATCCGACAGCCACAAGATTGAATTTATTCCTCAATACTCATTTGCTTTTATGCACAGGTTGCAATGTATGTGAGAAGATCCATATCTTGCTCATTTTAATGTCTGTGATAGAGTACTGGCAATGGAGTTTGTAAACCCTGTCCAGATGCAAGCTCTTACATCTTGTCTAAAATATATCCATGCTGATTTAAACACTCAGGTTTATTTTCTGTCATTGTTTGTAATATTAAAACTCCATTGCTCAGATGTTTGCAGGATATAAAACTCTAAGAAGGGGAAATATTGTCAAAGTGAATTCATTTCCAAATTCGAGATGACATTCATGGCAAAAAAAAAAAAAAAAAAAAATCACTTACATTCACCCAGCTATTTCTCTAATGATTTTTACTGCCTTCTGAATTCCTAATTAGGAAGACATATCTGATAGTTAAATACTGCAGGACATTACATAAGAATTATCGTCTCCTAGTATTTTGTCAAAAGTATAATTGGAAGTACATTATGTGGAAGAAAAGATATTTTTTCAGCTATTTATGCCTGTGGATATATTTACCTTATGTCTCTAATTAAATTTGTAAATGCAGGTGTGGTTTGATTATCAAGATTAATTTGCACAATTCATTGACTTGCAAACAGATAGAAATGTAATTTTTCTTTGTTCTTACTCTGTTCGTGTCTCCAACAAGCTCCATGTTTGCTCTCCGGTTTTGGCATGGCTGGAGACACGAGGCTGTCACCCAAAAATCAATGTAGGTGATAAGCTCTAAAGGGACTTCATTCCAACCAGAACTGTTTAGTGGAAAAAACAGCTAGAAACGGGGTTTATCCAAAATTATTCAGCACTCCAATGTTAAAAACAGAGATTCGGACACCAGTTGGGGACATTATCATGGCACGACCACCCAGGAGCGATCCACAACAACCTCCCGGTCCCGGGTCTCCGCAGAAACACCCGGGGCCGAGCGCTCACTGCGGGTGTTCCCAGCAGAAACTCACTCACCGAGGGCAGGGGAGGGCTCGGCCCCTGCTCTCCGGGCCGGGCTCTGCTCACCCCCGCTGCTCCCAGACCAGCCCCAGGGGCTCTGGGGGGTCCCTGTTCACCAGCCCGCGCGGGTCCGGCTGCGGCCATGACGGGCCGGGCCAGAAGCTTCTCTGGGCCTGGGCCCCTCATGGGCCGAGCGCCCTGTCTGCTGAGCGGGGTCCCGCACTCCTGCCCCCCCATTTGGGGGTGTCCGTGAGGAGACACCGAGCCCAGGGAGGGGACAAAAGTGCTACAGAGCCACCCGCTGCACTGTTGGCAGCTCCAGAGCTCATCGGGGTGTGGGTGCAGCATCTGAGCCGTCCTTTCCCCCTCCCTGCACCAAGTGAGTGACAGGAGCAGGGCTGTAGCTACATCAGTCATGAAATCATAGAATCACAGAATCATTTCAGTTGGAAGAGACCCTCAGGATCACCGAGTCCAACCATAACCTAACTCTGTCACTAAACCATGTCCCTAAGAACCTCGTCTAAACGCCTTTTAAACCCCTGCAGGGATGGTGACTCCACCACTGCCCTGAGCAGCCTGTTCCAATGCCTGACAACCCTTTCCAGGAAGAATTTTTTCCTAATATCCAATCTAAACCTTCCGTGGTGCAACTTGAGGCCATTTCCTCTTGTCCTATCAGTTGCTACTTGGGAGAAGAGACCAACCCCCTCCATGCTCCAAGCTCCTCTCAGGCAGTTGCAGACAGCGATCAAGTCTCCCCTCAGCTCCTGTTCTCCAGGCTGAACCCCCCAGTTCCCTCAGCCGCTCCTCATCAGACTTGGGCTCCAGACCCCTCACCAGCCCCGTTCCCTCCTCTGCACTCTCTCCACCACCTCAATGTCCTTCTTTCGATGAGGGACCCAAAACTGAACACAGGATTCAAGGTGGGGCCTCACCAGTGCCTTAGTAGGACACGCTATTCAAAAAAAAAAAAAAAATCAAATAAAAAAAATACAAAAAGTTTAGTTACATGGTTTCCACCACTTCAAAATACTTTTGCAGGACAGTGTTCAAAGTGGGGCTGACCACAAAAGTGTTCCTGTGAACAATCAGCACTCCATTCCTCGTGCTTTTCTCCAGCAATATCTTTTCCACTGGTGGGTTTCTTTTTTAATACAGCAACTACTCACACTACGGGATTTAAAACTAATCATTTTGCAAGCTGTTCTTAAACATCTACACTCCTGTGAGACTAAAAATAATGTTCAACCGTACATTCTCCATCTACATGGTATCATTTTCTAATTACATTTCACCACAAGGGCATAAAAATCATGATATCCTACTTTTAACACTGCAAACGTGGGCAAAACTCTGTCATCTCAGTATTTGGGATCACTTAGTGTTAAATTTTCTTCTGTTCTGATGTTCTGTTCCGGGTAAATTTTCTCTACGCTTCACTCCAGAACCTTTCTACCAATTACTTGATGATCTCTCTTTCCCATGTGGCAAGTTAATGTGAAATTGATCCAAATAAAACTGAAACAGAACTTGGTCTTTGGATTTTTCCAATTGAAAAATACTATTTTGAAAAAGAAAAATACACTGATTAAAAAAAAAAAAAAGAATCAGACAAATGAGAGAGGAAAATTTTCATTGAATTGTAATTACTACAGCTGTGGCTTCAGAAAAATTCAACTTTCGTGGAAGAGGTGTAAAAATAAGAAAAATTTAAATCTACATTTGTCTGTTGTAAAGAAGAAAAACCACAAAACCAAAATAACTCATCTCCTATTAGGATATAGCCATTCCCTCCGTTCTCATGAAAGCGAGGGTGCAAACAGAGCAACAATAAAATCAAATGTCCACTGCTTTAACTGCTTGCACTGCTTGCTTTGGGCTTGCGCCCCCCGTTTGCTGAATTTGTACAGAACCAGATGTGGATCCAGGACATAAATCAATATGCAAACTCTCTCCTGGTGCCAATCACCCAGAACAATTAGTCAGAGTTTGAGCAGCAGGACTGTGGGGGTGTTGGGTGCCCCCAGCAGCTCCAAACCCAAGTGGCTCTGAGCAAACTATGAGGTCACCTGCACCACGACCATCCAGGGTCTCTGCAAAGATTCCAGCTGGCAAAGAATATTGCAAATAAAGCAGCTCAGGAGAGAGCTAGCAGCAGGAAAACAGCGATCTATCAATAAACGTATAATCACATGAACAATTTAAAATACTTTGGTAAAGTATCGAAATAGTCAGCATCTATTAATTATTTATAAAAAATACTGTTTGATTTCACAAATACGCATGCATACATACCTCTAGATATATACTTATATATACATACATATATGTACACATACAGCTACGTTCCTGTGTGTATGCACATGCAAGTACACACAGACCCTCTGGTAAAGCTATGCGAAACTTGTGTGTCAGAAAAAGCACTTGTCCAAATTAAAAAAGTGTTTGCTGAGTAAGTAGGATAAAATCTAGTTTTGCAAAACAGTTTCGTACAGGTGAATACATTCCCCAGTTAATATATATGTATATATATGCACTACATTTCTGCAATAAGAAGCCTATTAACCTGAGATGGGTACTGACATAGTCACAGCCACAGACTATTCTCAAAGAATATGGAAGTAGCAGTCATTAGAAAGGATTTCTTTTGTGACTAGGTCACATTATTTAAAAGCTGAAAGTGAATAACAGAGGTATGATCTCAGTGCATGTGTCTGTACCAGGGAGTATTGTGGTTCACCCCCCAAAAACCCAGCTGTCCAAATCACGGGAAGGCTTTTGCTCACTATGATCTTTATTTTTCATTCTCTGGTCAGATTACACGATTTGACAGAGGTTATTAATTCACACTAAACTGTTTACTCCAAGGGAGCCCAGCCCATTACTTCCCCTCTGTATATACCAGTTGAAAACACTGATTCATAAAAAAATAGTTTCTGCGTACTTCACAGAAAAATAGCACATTAATGCATGAAGAATGTAGTTTTCCTTTTCAGATACAAGACAGTAAAATTTCCCAGAGAAGGTTTTTGGCCTCTGAAGTCATTTAAACCTTATGGTGGGGGGAGGAAGCCCACCATGTCACTCTGATTTAAAGAACTGGCTCGCATTCCCCAGACGACTCTCTTTCCACAGCCCTGTCCTTCCAGCCATTTGGAGAGGTTGGATTTGTGATCACAGGCACTTCTTTGCAATCAGGATAAATGCTGACATTTACAGCGGCTCCCTAAAACAGCACATGCCTTGAGAAGCAGAGTTTAAGTATGAGGGGAAATGTGCTAAAAGAGTTCATAGCCCAGCACAAAAGAAATCACATCACACTATGGAAACCTACAGTGACTCTGTTTATAAGAAACTCAGGAATGATTTTCAACACAGGCTGTTACGTTTATCAAAGCTTTTATGAGTTCCTACACAATGTTCCACCACCAATTTGAACTCCCTACAAGAGCTGAGTTTTCCAGAAATGAACAACAACATTAATTCTGTTATTATTAAAGTACACAGTAGTTCCCAAATAAAAATAAAATAAACAAACAAAATACCACATTTTCCTCAGAGTTTAAAATACGTATTTTTAGATTCCTATATTTCAGTATATGATTTCCTAGAAGTTGGTTAGTATTTTTTTTCCCCTGGCTAAGTACAAAACGATATTAGCAGCTCTAGCAGAAAGCTCTGATAATTAGTTTGACAATTAAAAACACAAATATTAAACTGCTGAGGGAAGATTACCCAGGTCCAGTAATTTGCAGTTTTGTTTAGCAGGACAGGATGCTTAAGGGCATTAAACAAACAGCATAAAATGTTCTGTGTAATGGCAGTGACATTTTCAGCTATCATTATTGTAAAAGGCAACAAAATACATATTGTCAGCTAACATACCTGCAGCAGCCTGTGTCCTCAAAACATGTGTTCACAGAAGCCATTTTTAGAATAATGCCAGATATTTAGGGCACGAGTTCCTTTACTTTAGAAAATTCGACACCATACACGAATCCTGACTTTCTGACAGACAACTCTTTGGACTGTTTGGATCACAACAATGCTCTAAAATAAGTGAAGGACAACTCCAAAGGCTGAAGAAGACCCATAGTCTGCGCCACCCCTTCCAGCTTCTCCCCTGGGAAGCATCACGTACCAAAATCCCTGGGTGCTCCCTTGCCAGCACCCGTACTGACATACCCATAAAAACCAGTTCCAAACTGGTGTTTCCTTCCTTGGGCTTCCAGTTACTGAGAATTTCACGACCTGCACTATCTTTGCAACCGTTCCTTATGGGTGTCTCGGAGAAAGTAATTCAAATTAATAAAAGGAAAGAGGTGAGATGTAGTCAGCACAATCCGGATCCTACCTGTCAATAGCTCATCTACAAAGACAGCCTAACCAACTGCTCCATCACACTTTCCTCATGAAGAAATAATTTGCAAACAGCAGCAGCAGCAGAAGAAAGATTGCAGTTCCACAGGGAAAAAAAAATCCAAGGAATTCAGCTAAGAACATTGCACCTGAATGAAAAGATATTTCCTTTGTTTTCTCCATTTAGACAGAACTGGACAGTGTCTGACAGAAAAAAACCCACTCGGTTCAGTCTCCAAAGAAAGCAAAGCAGGTCTGGCTTCCCAGGTTACATCTGTACCCAATCCAAAAAGGAACAGATACAACATATTTTTGGTCTCTTATATGTGCTATAGGAATGCAGCAATTTGCAGTAACTAATGTTAGGGATCAAAAATGCTTCTACAATTACTGTTTGGGGTACAGCTGCTCATTCCTTGAAGCCGTCCCTCTTTCCTCTGGTATATCTGGCAATCTTTTTGCAGCACTTTTACTCTGCTGCTCGTTTTTCTTATACTGGCTTCATACACTTAATTTTCAGTGTGGTGGTACAGGGTTTTTTATATTCTTTGCTAGTGTTGTCTCTTTAAGTAGTGGTCCACATCTTCTGCTGCAGTGAATCAGTGCATCTCCCTCCCAGCCATCACAGTAGTGTTTTGCTCTACACCACCTAAGGATCTGATCCTCGGTTTTTACCTGATATAAAGTAATTCTCACTGCTAAGACCTTCCTTGGCTAATGAAAACAAATCTCATTTGTTTTGCGCTATGAGATCCAGTTTCTTAAGTATCAGCTCAGCCCCAGAGAAACAGTTAAGGAAGGAATTGGGGAAGAGACGTCAGAAACTCAAGGGGGAAAAAAAAAAAAAAAGATAAATGAAAGAATAGAAAATGAAGTGTGAAAATAGCACAGACAAAGATATAAAGGGGCAAAGGCGGTGATGAGTCAGATGAGCTAGAAGACAGAATATTATCTTGAAAAGAATTAGAGGGCATTAAAGATTGGGAAAGGAGTACATTTTAAAGGTTCCTTTCTCACTTTTGGTTTGGGAGATTTTTGGTTTGAAGAGAAAAAAGAGATTAAGAGCAAGAAGAGGTAAATAATGAGTGAAAGCTAATTTATATAATAAACTAAAGCCAATCACCAACCCAACCAACCAGCTCATAGTTCAATTGGAGTCCTTTATAAAACCACTGTAAAATTAACAAGCAGCATTCAGGACTTAGATTTCAGTTACCTAACTCTTAATTACCCTTACCTTGACTATCTAGCTATGTAGCAGACCACTTTGATATGAGAATATATACTGCCCTCCACCTTGGAGGCTCTACAGCAGCTGATGCAAGGCCAGCAGGATACTCCTCTTTGTGGGGCACATAGTCCTCATGCTTTTCATCCAGCATTAGCCTATTTAGACATGAATAAAATGGTTAAAGCTTTAATGTCTGCTTGTCAAGATATAGATTCAAAGGCCCAGCTTGCAAAGACCAGGTTCTTTCTGCATGTGAGGTACCATACACACAGAAGTTGGATCAATTGGATGATCGAAGGTTGGCTAATAATAATTACAATAAGTTGGTGAAAAAGCATGCAATGCACAAGTAAAATTGTGCCTTTCTAACACACCCTTTATCTCCAGCACATACTCTCAAAATCAGAGTATTCTGCTCCTTGAGAGTATTAAAATTTTCATATGATGAGAACGACAACATGCCAGCCATACGGACCAGGATGCCAAAGGTGAGAAAAAAAGAAACGGTAATGGATTACAGACAGGAGATGATAAGAATTCTCCAAGGGACCTATTACTCTGTTGCTGGCCGGTCTACAAGGAGTCTCTGCTGCTACATCAGGGACAGCCAAGTCATGTCAAGTCCAGCAGCTCCTGCCAGCTCAGCTCCTTCCCCAGCGATGCACCATGAGCCACCAAGTCACCTCTGTCCTGCTGGTGTCACGCAATGTCCTTGCCAGACAACTCTGGTACCAGACAACTCTGGTACTGCCCCCACCAAAAACACGGTGGACTTCGGGGCACTCACATCGCCAGCACACCTCATAAATACGTATCTGCTTGACTCACTTGTAAAACAGCAAATTATTTGTATTTTTTAAAAAGAAACTTTAAGGCACAACTTTAGTAGGAAGGTTGTAGAGGCGGGGTGTGAACAGGGATCCCTCCAGCCCCTGATGGGATTTAAATCGTAGTAACACTCTTGCTTAAAGGTAATAAACTCTCCAAAGCAGGCACTCTGCTTTCCTTCATTAAGAATAATACTCTGAACACCTCAGGGACTATCTAGTACTAAGAAAATACTTATTAAAAATCTATATCAAACTATGCAGACATCAGATTTTGTCCATTTTATAAGGAAAATTGCATTTTTTGAATGAAAATGAAAAGGATTCCAGCCTGCCTAGACCATGGTTTCAGTTCGGTATCTCCATCATAAATAACAGAAAAAAGCCTTTGCTTTTCACTTCAGGTAAATGAGTTATAGGCCTAAAAAGCAGTTATTAGGGTCTCCAGCAAAATTCCAGACTCTGGTATTGGGAACCCAAGGAAACAGTAAGTCTATCTTGTGCATGTAAATGCTTGTGTTCATAATTCCTGAAGAAGAGAGAGGGAGTTCGGGTGATTTATACATTTTTCCCCCCCTTCATTTGCAAGAGGTAAAGCCTTCATTCAGCTTTTTAAAATTCAGAGAGATTGTGAATATTCTCCTGAGTCCTATGTCCCTGCTGTTTATGATCGAGAGGGACAGCAGGAGGGTTGGAATTCTCCAAATTCTTCCAAGAGTGAAGGTGTTCCCTACTTGTTACAAAGGAGGCAAAGAAGCTGCCTTATCACTATAATTTTCCTGCACTGAACCCAGAGTTGCAGCACATCTGTGAAATGTTTATTTGTTACTAAAATTCATCCTCATAGGCAAGTTTGTTTGCTTGATGTGTCACATCAAAATACACATGTAAATTTAACTCAGAAAACTGGTACAAAATCTGCTGTAAAGCACAACCAAAGCAGGTAGCAGGCCCTGTTGAGCAGCGTTCATTTACCCACAGTGGTTTCTTCTGTCTTTCATCTCCTACTGAAGGGACAGAAAGGCTTTTTGAGGAACTTATTAGCACAGATGGATGTTTCCGTCTCTTCCCTTCCTAAATCCCTGTAATCGTGCTTGGTGAAGTGGTATTTCCAACAGGCCAAATCCCTGCTCAAAGCGTCTTCTGCTGCCCTGGTGTCTCATTTGTTTGTCCTTCACCTTGTTCCTTGCATAGAATTTCCGCGCTTACCTTCTGCAGCCCGCAGAACACTCACCCTCTTTGCTAAACCCTGGAGCAATTTGACATTTTCAGCTATGAAGGCAGCATCAGATCCTTCTGCTCCTTAAACCAATATAGTTTTAGTGGTCACATCTCCTTTTTTTCCCCCCCTCCTGATTTATTTTCCTCCTTGATTTCATTCCTCTCTCCGCTTCCATAGGACCTGTTTTTATATGGATGACACCTGTGGTTCCAAGAAATCCTCAATCACTTTGGCGCTTGCAAAGACAGTCACCTATTTGTCAGGATCACAAGCCACCTCCTCTATTAGAAATACAAACTTACATTTCAGGCAAACGAAGTCTCCTCACCCTTCAAGGTAGCACCAGCCACACAATATCCTGTAGAAGCCACAAGAACTGATCATTCTTTCTTCTTTCTTATCATTGACACAAAAATGTACTTACTGGAACTTAAACTCCTGATAGGGATATTCCTATTAACGACTCTATATTTATGATTCAAATGTTTGCTGTTGCAGCATTTAAACCTGCTCAGTCTCTTCCTACAGTAAGTCAGCAGACTCACTAAAGTAAAACTCAAATATTAGATCAAGGCCTCATATCTCAGACAAAACTTCCACAGATCAAAGCTGAACTCCTAAGTTTGGTCATAGGAGACCTGTTATCTTACTGACACAAAATTAAACCTATCTCTAAAACAAAAGGTCAACATTTTAATCTGCAAAAATCCTATCGTTACCATCAAGAGTTGTGATTTTGGACTTGATGCAGGTTCCTTTGAATAATTCATAATTGATTTTATCATGAAAATTGATTTTTTTGAGGCTAGCATACACTCTAAGAAGTATCTGCAATGACTCAGATCAGAAATTCAAGGTCTCTATGTAAAAATTGCATATAAGAATTAAAAAACCTACCATTACAGTTAAACTCCAAAGAGAATTCAGGCAAGCAGAATGAACCCTGAGTCGAATTCATTTGAGCTGACACCTCCTCTCTTGCAAAAATAATTTTTAAAAATATTCTATCCTCTTACTTCCACACTGTTAACTTGCAGAATGGTCATGTACCTTGCAAATCTCTATTAATGACAATCTACTTTAAATCACAGCAGTTTTGAGCCACCCAATTATCATTTTACCTCCTCATTACCAAAACGTGCTACCTGTATCTTAATTTATTATTCACACACATACTCTGAAACATTGCTTATTCCCTTTGGAAATCGTCACTGGGATGAACTCATCCATGATAGATAACAGCTCTGTTAGCATTTGGTAATCCAGACCAGATTATTAGATTAGGACTGAACATGCATTAGTATAATAAGACAGAAATCTATTCCAAATAGAGTGCAAACAAGCCCTACTTTAGAAAATAAATGAATGCAACTCATCTTTGAGTACACCATTCAGTGGAAAACAAAGATGTTCTGCTAAGAAAACATGGAGGAGAACGTGATTTGTGGAACGGGCAGAGGTCCAGAAAGCATGAATGTCTTGCTCATCCTTTCCTCCTTTCTTTTTAATAAAATGATCTCTAAAAGACAGCATTCACATTTTCACTAATTATAAATAAAAATAAACCATCTGATTTTTTCCTATCATGCTGTGAGAAGATCCTACTCTGTTTTGGACACATTATATAAACAGTGGTCCAACTTTTTCAGTTTCCTGGAGTCTTTCTTCCATAAATTTATGCAACAAAAAGGCCTGGATCTTACTCTAAGCCTTTCCCCCATGCTGTTTCTAGGGGGTTTTGCTTCAGGATCTTCCTGTTCTATGCCATAATCTCTTCCACCCCAAAGGGACTCTTCAACTCTTTATCCTTGCTCAAGTTAATAGGGCTCAGAGGATTTAGCGGAATAATTCTTCGTCTCCAGGAAGGGCTCAATAGTTTCAAAGTGTGCTGACTCAACAATATGCCTTTATCCATTGACAAATTTCGTGCTCTACTCCCTCTCTTACACCAACGTACAAAATCCAGCTCAATCCATTTCAAATCCTAGATCCATTATTTGATTTTACAAAGTACCAAGAAAGACTTCAGAGCTGTAGTGTCTTTGGCTGAGATGCAAGACAGGGAATGGTCCCAGTTCCTCAACCCACCTCTTCAGTTTGGCGTTGGGTTTGGAGCTCTCCTCTTCCCGGGTCTTGAATTAATAGCTTCATTTCACAGAATCACAGAATCACAGAATGTTAGGGATTGGAAGGGACCTCAAAAGATCATCTAGTCCAATCCCCCTGCCAGAGCAGGAACACCCAGGTGAGGTTACACAGGAAGGCGTCCAGGCGGGTTTTGAATGTCTCCAGAGAAGGAGAATCCACAACCCCCCTGGGCAGCCTGTTCCAGTGTTCTGTCACCCTCACTGAGAAGAAGTTTCTTCTCACATTTAAGTGGAACCTCTTGTGTTCCAGCTTGAACCCATTACCCCTTGTCTTACTGTTGGTTGTCACCGAGAAGAGCCTAGCTCCATCCTCGTGACACCCACCCTTTATATATTTATAAACATTAATGAGGTCACCCCTCAGTCTCCTCTTCTCCAAGCTAAAGAGACCCAGCTCCCTCAGCCTTTCCTCATAAGGGAGATGCTCCACTCCCTTAATCATCTTTGTGGCCCTGCGCTGGACTCTCTCCAGAAGTTCCCTGTCCTTCTTGAACTGAGGGGCCCAGAACTGGACACAATATTCCAGATGAGGTCTCACCAGGGCAGAGTAGAGGGGAAGGAGAACCTCTCTGGACCTACTAACCACCCCCCTTCTAATACACCCCAGGATGCCATTGGCCTTCTTGGCCACAAGGGCACAGTGCTGGCTCATGGTCATCCTGCTGTCCACCAGGACCCCCAGGTCTCTTTCCCCTACACTGCTCTCTAATAGGTCATTCCCCAACCTGTACTGGAACCTGGGGTTGTTCCTGCCCAGATGCAAGACTCTACATTTCCCCTTGTTATATTTCATTAAATTTTTCCCCGCCCAACTCTCTAGCCTGTCCAGATCTCGCTGGATGGCAGCACAGCCTTCTGGCGTGTCAGCCACTCCTCCCAGCTTGGTGTCATCAGCAAACTTGCTGATGGTACACTCAATTCCCTCATCCAAGTCATTGATGAATATATTGAACAGTATTGGTCCCAGAACTGACCCTTGAGGCACTCCACTAGATACAGGCCTCCAACCAGACTCCGCCCCATTGATCACAACTCTCTGGCTTCTCTCCTTCAGCCAGTTTGCAGTCCACCTCACTACCCGATCATCCAGTCCACACTTCCTCAGTTTTGCCGTGAGGATGCTGTGGGAGACGGTGTCAAATGCTTTGCTGAAGTCAAGGTAGACCACATCCACTGCTCTGCCATCGTCAATCCACCTTGTTACGTCTTCATAAAAGGCTATGAGGTTGGTCAAACACGACTTCCCCTTGGTGAAGCCATGTTGACTGTCCCTGATGACCCTCTTATCCTTGATATGTCTTAAGATGGCACCAAGGATAAGGTGTTCCATCACTTTCCCAGGGATGGAGGTGAGGCTGACCGGTCTATAGTTGCCTGGGTCCTCCTTCTTGCCCTTTTTGAAGACCGGAGTGACATTTGCTTTCCTCCAGTCCTCAGGCACCTCTCCCGTTTCCCAAGACTTGGCAAAGATGATGGAGAGCGGTCCAGCAATGACTTCAGCCAGCTCCCTCAGCACCCGCGGGTGCATCCCATCTGGACCCATGGATTTATGGATGTCCAGATTGCTTAATTGCTCCCTAACCCAGTCCTCATCAACTGAGGCAGACTCCTCCATTGCCCTGCCTTCCTCTGGGGCCTCAGGGGTACGGGGCTCCTCAGGACAGCCTCCGGCAGAGTAGACAGAGACAAAGAAGGCATTCAGTAATTCTGCCTTCTCTGTATCTTCTGTCACCAGGGCACCCACCCCGTTCATCAGTGGGCCTACATTGCCTCTGGTGTTAGTTTTATCTGCCATGTATTTGAAGAACCTCTTCCTGTTGTCCTTGACCCCTCTCGCCAGGTTTAACTCTAAGGAGGCCTTAGCTTTCCTAGTTGCCTCCCTACATCCTCTGACAACAGCCTTATATTCTTCCCAAGTGGCCAGCCCCTCCTTCCATGATTTGTAAACCCTCCTCTTCCACTTGAGTTTGCCCAGCAGTTCCCTGTTTAACCACGCAGGTCTCCTGGCTCCCTTCCTTGACTTCCTGCGCGTCGGGATGCACTGATCTTGAGCTTGGTAGAAGCAGTCTCTGAATGTTAACCAACTATCTTGGGCGCCTTTACCTTCAAGCAGCCTTGCCCACGGGATTCCCTCCAGCAACTGTTTGAAAAGGCCAAAGTCGGCCCTGCTGAAGTCCAGGGTTGCAATTCTGCTCGGTATTCTGCTCCCACCACAGGAGATTCTGAACTCCACATTTGATGATAGATGAAGTCTGAAGATATCAGGAGAGAGTTTTACTCTGAATTTCTACTATGTGTCACTTCTCCCAGTTAAAAGTGAGGGAATGGGTCTGTAAGAACCCTCAGTTTGAGCAGCTTCCCTCAGGTACCCAGTCTGAAGAGATTGAGCTGCCTTCATAACCCAGGAAAAATAAATGCTCTAGAACTGGACGTCATCATTCACGATGCAACGTTTTCCCATCCTGTACTTTCTGTTGGTCACTGTGCTGACCTGGGATATAGATCTGAAAGAAAGCAGAAAAGCTTGGACATCTCAGACTTTGAGCAGACAAATGTGTATGTTTGAACAAGTGTTTCTATAAGAGGAGCCAATGACATGTCTCCCTTGCAGCTGATGCACAAGCTGGCTTTGACCCAGCTGTCTTGTAAACCCTGGCTGGCTACTCCAGTAGCAAGCAGCTCAGTACAGGCTGCGAGATCCACCAAAAAGCAAGATAAACTACCCTGCGTGGAGCTGTGTTTTCTCTTGAACCCATCCAAAGGCTTTGTTAGGACCTCCAGGCTGCCTGTCCTGGTGAGCTTCCAGAGTGCAGACTCATTCGTATCTTACCCTGCACTGAAAACAGGAGGCTTGAAGACCTGATGCAACTTCAGTGCAGACATATTCTTCATTTTCCTGGAATCTCTGTTAGCCAGCCAGGCTGCTTTTCTAGTCTTAACGTATTTTGTAAAACTCTCTGTGCTTTGCAGCTTCATTCAGATGGATCAGAGTCTTCTTCTGTTCTGCTGTTCCTTACAAGGAAACTGAAACCAGACTTGAAAAAAAAGATATTTCAACCGCCGATTAAACATTGTGAAAAGATAGGTTAATCTCAACGGATCTCCAAGTTGACAAAGTCATTGTTTAATGTGTTTATATCTAAAGCTAAAAGAAATTTGATAACAGCAATAAGGCAGTTCCAAGAATATCGTTACCATGAAATAATTACATCCCAACAGGATTAGAGGTAATCAGCCACGCCGTGTCTCAGGGCACCCTGGGGGGTGTTTATCTTACCCTAACAACACCACCCATTGGGTTTCATTGCTTAAATGTGTTCTGATAAAACAACATACTTTTAAAGTTGGTGTAGCTGTTTGTGTCAGCAGAGGAGAAAGAAAATTATAGTCATAATATATTTTCTTTTCCCAGTAACTTTGTATTTTTAAAAAATTAAATCCCCTTGGAAATTTACAAACATATTCGATACAAAAATATGTTCAGCATTTAGATTGCAACATAAATAATCAGAATTAGGACATTCAAATTTATCTTGGCAGGTTATACTTTCTCCATGCTGCTGTGACTTTGATTTGTGTCACCATTTTAGTGTTACTTAAATATGGAATTTTACTTAATGCGTTTATGAATTGCTAGAATGAAAGAAAATAAGGAACTGTTTCATACAAGATTATGGGCCACACAGATTATTTATTTACTTAAATGGCCAAAAAGTAAAGTAATAAATCTTATTCTCTCAAATAAATGAAACTATTATGCCTGATTGAATGTATTTATTTATATGAATAACAAATAATCTCTCCACAGGTATTACTTTGCTATTATTATTTGCTGTCAGTGTGTTAGGGCTACCAAGATGATGAGGTGCCTGAAGCACCTTTCTTATGAGGAGAGACTGAGACAGCTGGGTCTGTTCAGTCTGGAGAAGAGAAGCTGAGAGGGGATCTCAAAGTTTATAAATATCTCAAAGGTGGGTGTCAAGAGGATGGACCAGACTCCTTTCAGTGGTGCCCAACGACAGGATGAGGGGCAACGGGCACAGACTGAAGCACAGGAGGTTCCATCTGAATATGAGGAGAAACTTCTTTCCTTTGAGGTGCCAGAGCCCTGGACCAGGCTGCCCAGAGAGGCTGTGGAGTCTCCTTCTCTGGAGACATTCAAACCCACCAGGACACATTCCTGTGTGATCTGCTCTGTGAACCTGCTTTAGCAGGTGGGTTGGACTGGATGATCCCCAGAGGTCCCTTCCAATCCCAGCCAGTCTGTGATTCTGTAATCGCAGGTAAGTGATATTGTCTATCACTTATTTACAGACAGACCTAGTGGTGACAGTTTACTTGTTCTGCAGATTTTCATGTGATTGACATGATCAAACTAAATTGTTGCAATTCCTTTATTACTTCAGTATGACATTGGCACTTGGGTTGGCAGTCTAAACTCAAGAAAAAAACCCCAGCTTATTCTGAGCACATGAGAAGCCTTGGAAATGTAGAGGCACACAGAGTGCAAACAATAAATTACAGATGAAAATAGATTTATCAAGAGCAGCTACTACTCAGAGAAAGATCATGGTTTGGTCTTCTTGACCTTCCTGAAGACTGGCTTTCTGTCTTATTACTAAGAATTTTAAAAACTATAAATGGTTGACTCAGCTATTCTAGAAATGAATTACGCAGACTATAAAGGGAACTTAGCTGACCTCATATACTACCATCTTTTGAATGACTATTTTGCTTTGAATTAAAAGTCAAAGGGAAATTAAAATGGTTCTCTTTATGACTGCTTTAAGGAATTTTAAACCCATAACTGAAAAAATGTAAAATTTTGCATTTTTATAGCACATTACTCAAGAATCCCCGAAACAGCTAATGTAAGGGATCCCCATTTTACAGATAAAAAAACTGAGGCACAGAGACAATAAAGAACAAGGCCAACCAGAAAACTGACTTTTACAAACAGAATCTTCTTCCATTAATGCATCCCAAGATCATTCCATTAGTGACTACTACACCATGTCATTTTCACACTAATTTCTACTAGAAAAAACTTGTATTTCAAGAGCACCAGCATTTCAATATTTAGGAAGCCAAACTGGGAATAAATAATGAGACCATCATTCTCCCACACGCACTGTCTTCTTTCATAAGACTCCTCTGAATTCATCTATTTTCTGTTCATACTGAGAACATCTAAATGAAGGTGTTAATGCTCTATGTTTGAAGAGAATCAAAGCTGAAATCAAAGAGCAAAATGTCTTACTGTGAAGGCATCTTTCAAGTTGTTCTGTGCCATTTTGCAGATAAAGAAATAAAAGCCTCTGCCCTATCAATAGGGCTTTGTTTTAACTCTTCATCACACAGGCTTCTAAATCTACTGTCATTACCTCTCCGAAAGTTCTTCTACAGTTGGCCAAAATCAATTATTATATATATTTGTTTGGAAACTTCTAATACATATATATATTTTTTTTAATTCTGAAAACTATCTATTTTGAGAGACAATCATTGCTATTTAAATCTCACAGTGGAACTAGCACATACACATGAAATGAAGAAAATTTTTTTGCTTTACCCATTTGGTTTTTTTCTAATACTTGTAACTGCAACAACATCTGAAATTAACAGCTATTTTGGGCTTTGTATGCCTTTTATCAAATTGCATTTAGCAGAAATACTTTCCCTAGTGATCTTCAAAACTCTGATATACGTGTCATAAAAATCTATTCAGAATTCAATATCCACATTAGTAGTGGTGCTGTTTGGGAATACATCATTCTGACAAGGACTCAAAACACTTATGTAAAGGATGAGTGGGTGAGAAAGATTTCCTTTTTGTGAGGCACAACAGGACAGACCTCAGTCTGCTTCATATCTCCGCACAAAAGGCACAATGCCAGAAACAAAGAAACAAACAAACAAACAAAAAAAATCAAACAAAGAAAAGAAAAAAAAAAGCCAGTGCAATTAGGTACTTGGAAATCCCATGCAAGGGCTGGAAATCCTTGGTGCCCAAAGACAAACGGGATGGTTGGGAGGGCTTTGAGCTCCAGACACTTCTGGGTTCCACAACTTCTTTAAGAGTCACACCACCAGGTCAGAAATTGAGGATGAACTAAGGAAAATATCAGAGGGTCAAAATCCCACCCTCTGCTGTTTTAAGTATCCATGATGAACCAGCCAGCTTCTATCTTTTTAAATGATTTAACCTTCTTGTCTACAACAGGTCAGAGTTGTTTTCCAGTCTCAAACTAGACCCAGTCCAATCTAGTTTTTAGCTACCATTAACTTAGTCTTAATGTATTTTCTAAAACTTGCATCAGTTTCCATTCTTCTATTGTTTCGTTTGTGAATGACTCCCTCCTGCAATCAGTATTTCACTTGAATTTTTTTTCTTCCTTGATTCTCCTGTGACCCTGCCACCTCCTGATTTTCATTCCTTCTCCTCCACTTTTTAACTGAGCCTTTCAGTCCTTCTTCCAGCTTCCTAGGTGGTTCTGCAGAGCTGCATCCATTCTCACCATTTTTTGCTCCTAGCTTGCTATCTGTTTGGATGACACCATCAAACCCACAAACTCAGTAATCGCCTTCAGGATAATGTTTCACAGAACCGCTGCTCTGCTTAGGTAAGTCTACCAAGGTTCTCTCTCTCTGACAACCTCTATGTGCCAAGCAGCCAAAGGCCGAGAAGTTTTCAAGTCAGTCCCGCAGGATCCTTCCGTCCAACACAGACGCAAGCAGCATCCTCATGTGCTCATCACATGTGCATCATCTTTGACTCAAACTTTACTCCAGCTTTGCACATCCAGGCTGATTCCAAGAGGCCCTTTCTCTTGTCTGAAGGCTTTCTTGTGCATCCACGTGAGCAGGCTTTCATCTTGGATCCCAGCTGCTGAATAAAATAAGATGATGCTCTGGATCGGTATAACTCTTCACATTACCATTGTCTGAAGACAAGAAGCACCAACTTCAGACAGTCTTAGTGGAGGAGAGATACACATTTCTTTAAGGTATATATTTCGTTTGTACATAACACAACTTGTCAGATCGACAGATGCCCCAGACTCCTCAACGTTTTCTCTGCCGAGACATTTGAAAGCTGCATCTTGTTACCAGAACTTTATCTTAGTGTTTTATCTCTTGCTAGATATTTCTTCACATGATGCAAAAAAATGAAGCTTTGAGAGGGAAAATACACAGACTCCCTAAACTCAAAAGATTCCCAAAAGATTCCACAACTGTAAACAGCAATAGCAGCTACTTTTTTTTTTTCCTCTCCTCATTTCATCCGGCACAAGTCTCCTTCCAGTGCTCACTGCCTATATTTTCCCTCTCAAAATAACAAAATTTGTTTTGGTGGAAAGAAACACTTAGAACTGCTGTTAACATTTCTTCAGTATGCTAATGAACTTAATAAGCTCCCGTGACGCTTCTTACAATGTAGAGAAACCTTCAAAAATATTAAAGTGACTCTGTTTACTCCAGCAGTAAGGAGCATTCCAGATGACTGGTGCGATACATCAATATTTCACGTATTCTCTTAATGCTGGAGAGGAACTCACAAGAGGAAACAATTACTCACTTTGAAGCTTTTAAATATTTTTGAACGTGACTCAATTACAGTATTCTGCCTGTACGTTAATTTTTTGTTTCACCTGAAATATCACTTGATTTATGATGAAACCATATTTTCTCACCCAGTTCTAATTCCATATATACCACACTTACAGTTTCCCAAAAATTTAGTGGCAGTTTCAGTTTGACACTGTTTCTCTAACACCTAAAGTAGCTCCACAACTAACAGAGTCCCCTGACTCTGCCAAGAGTTTTTAGAAATAGGGTCCTTATGAGTATTTTTTCCTATGGAGGATGTGCCCAGACCTTAGAAAAATAATTTCAAACTATAATGGCAAAAAAGCAAGTTTTAGAAAAAGTAAAAGCATAAATATTCTGATACCTTATTCTCAAAAAACAACCTTAATTATAAATCATGTGATATATACAACTTAATAACATATGCATGAGTAACTCCATACTCATTACAGATATAACATCACATATTATATATTTATGATATTAATCATATAATTTTCAGAAGTGTTGCTAGCATTGCATAAGTAATTATTTGAAGTAAGATTTCAGCTGAAATTACCCTGTTGTCACTACCAGAGCAATAGACGGGGCTTGGCCACTCTCAGTATGTGCCCAGTCCCAGTCCTGCCAGTGACTCGCAGGTTGATTTAATCAGTAAATCACCTCATCCTGTCCTTCCCATCTAGAAAAAGGAAAAATGTTCCAGCCCTCTCTATTAGGCATTTTGAAATCTAATGATTATGCAAGTGAATTTTCCATGTATCAATCTTGCTATTAATTGAACGTCTGAAGTGTAAGGCTAACAATTTGCATAAATACCTGTTTATTGAATTTAACTGAATCAGAATCAAGCACTTATCTCAGTTACACTTTTAAATAACTTTTAAAGAGGTAAATTATTTTAAGGCTGAACTTTTCAGGTGAATAAGTAGATCATGTTGCTAATATGGAATTACTATAAACTTCCTGATTTCCCTAAAATATGCAGCAATGATAAGAGAAATTAAAAAGATTAAATGAGCACATTAGCTGTAACAAGAGAGTTCAATTTACAAACTAACCGGGACAGAGAGAAAAAAAAAAAAGAAAACATTAAAAGGAACAGTTTGTAGACTGATTTTTTACTAGCAAGGAATCCTAAATGAAGCCATAACATGGTAAGGCTAAAAAAGGGGCACCCGTAACATGTTCACACACACCTCAATATCACCAGGTAACCCCAGCTCCTTGGTTGTGACCACATGGAGCAGTTCACAGGTTACTGTAGTTTTGCTCGTGATTACGAGATCCAACACAAGAAATTGTGTTCCTTGCTGTCTCAAGACTCAACAACGAGTCCTGTGGACGTCAGTGCAGAGCTCCCTTTGCTGAGGGACCAGGGCTGGCCCAGGAGCCCATCAGCGAGGTCACTGTTACTCCAGCCGGTCCCAACCACCAGCAAAACTTGAGGAACCACCATTCTCCCCTCCACACACACCATTTGCTCTTCTGCATTTTTTTATGTTAGAGCAGTGCTAGCATCTCCTTTTCAGACCTCTCCTTCTCCCCCTATAAAATTACCAGATTTAATAAACCTTCAGGAACAATTAAGAACCTTAGTGCCTCATGTCTCACATGCTACAACTACAGGAATCCATCGTTTGTGTAATCACGCCAACTGGGTCTTACACAGGCTTTCTGCAAGCAGGAACTGATGTTTCCCACGATGATCTTGTGTATTGGAAATTAATAAAAATAATCTGGAAAAATAAATGTTATTAATTAGATTATTTGTGTATTTGGTGATGGATTTACTGACAGCTCAATTGTAAGGGTAATTCCTCACATTTGTGGTAAAAAGCATTGCTAGTCATGTACAACACAGCCAAATAACCTGTAATAGTGGATTATAATCTGAAACTTTAAAATTCTACCAGACCAGGCTTTTATTATATGCAAAAAATGAGGATAAAAAAAAAAAAGAAGAAAATGGGTGGGGGAAGAGAGAGAGAGAAAATAAGACAGAGTGGAGGAACAAGGGCACTGACTCAGATTCTTATTCATTGTCCTTCAACATGGGAATGTTAGCCCAGAAAAGGGCCCACTTTGCTCGCCTCATGAGTGTTGTATGACTAGGAAAAAAGAAAATTTGGGGAGTGGAACTCCATTAAAAAAATATATATACTCAGATAATGTAATTTGCTAAACTGGGTCTACCCCTTTAAAGTACTTCAGTCCTTTATGACTGCAGAATTTTATATTCTTTTTTCTGTTCTTCCATTTCATAAACTTCTAAAATTCTTAAAGGAAGAGGTTATAGATCATAATGAAATCAAAGCCAGAATGTTTTTACACTTCCATCTGCTTCTACCACACTCTCATTTTATGGCGAATCATTTAATTGCATCTTCTTTCTTTAATTTTACTGTCTATTTACTTCTTTAAAACAAACTGGAGGGGGGAAGCAAGGGGGGGAAAGATTCTGCAAAATTCTTATTTAGGAAAAGTGCCTGAAGCACCAAAGAACCACACTTGAGAACTCCCATGAAGGATGAGTGTGCATTCAGGTCACTGAAACTGCAGCGAGATGGATGAGGCGGCAGCTCCTATTCCCTTTCTGACCTTGGGCAAGTCACTCACTTGTCTGAATGCTGTGGTTCCCTCATTCATAAAAAGAGGATGATAATATTCCATTAAATACAGCCTCTTCTGCATCTGACTTTTCAACCTCAAAAGTTTTCCAACCCAAAATGGCTAATTCTTGTTACACGCTTATACAGTACCCAGCACAGCGCAGGCACATCCTCAGCTGAGGTCTGTGGTTATTGCTGCACGGCAACAATGGTGCTGAAGAACTGAAGGAAAAAAAGGTTCACGATAAAAAAATTTAAAAAGCAAAGTGGATAAGAAATTTTGACTGTCGTTAACTATCAGTATGCCTTTAGGGAGCTGAAACAAGTCAGGTATAAGTAGACGAGCAACAACAGCTAATGTGGAATCTCAAAAATTCTACATCTATATTTAAACCCCTTTAGCTCCAGGGAATATATGCTCAAAGCAGCAATCCTAGCATGTTTTCATTAAGAATATAGAGACCAATTTTAAAGCGTGAAAGAGTATTGTCAAGATATGTCATACAATTTCCCTTTTAAAAGGAATTTTAGCAGAAGAATCCTGATATTTACATATTATCAAATCTGTGCTGCCACATTTTTATACAAAGAATGCATAGAAATAGAGATGGCATAACAGGGAAAACAAGTTATTCACTGACTTGAGTAGCCTAGTGATTTAGTAGAGAAATAAGGCTGTTTTGTTTTGGTTTTTTTTAAGAAGAAATAAAGCAGCAAACTCTTTGAGGCATAAAGAAGTTCTAAAGGGAGTAGATAAGGAAAATGCCAAAGGATATGTGACCTCCTCTGACATATGTAACAATGACCAAGCAACTGGACTAAGGAAGACCAAGGCAGGAAGGGATTTAAGACAATATCATTTTTTTCCAGCAAGACTATAAAAATCTATGATTAAAGAAAAAAAAAAAAAATCAAATGTCCTGCATCGCGAACAAGCAGTAAACATTATGAATTTTTAAAACCTATTTGAAGGATGAAAATCCTGCGTGAGAACAGAGAGAGGAGAATGGCAGCAGGCAGGGTGGTTGGCACCGTCGAGTCAAAATGCTCTTTATACTGGGAACACAGTGTGCATTTATATCAGATTTGGGTGTTTCCAGACTGCACTCTTCCATTACAAATCAGCTGGAAAACACCATTCAGTTATTCTATACACACACTGATATTTCCTCTAATCTCCGCAACGCATATGGTAGGTTTGTGTGAGTTACTGGAGTTTAATTTTCTGTTTGTTGCCAAACACCAATCATGTCATTTTAAAAAAAAATTCCATTGAATTTTTCTTTGAACTAATTCTTTGGTATCTAGTGAAGGTGGAAACAACCAGTATGGGTAAGCTTGCAGAAGTATTTTCCAACGTAGTGGAAAATTTTTCATTCACACATAATTATTTAAAAATCCACCAAAATGATAGAAATTTGCCATTCTTTCCTCTAGGAGGAAAATGTTTAACGTTCACAAATTTGAGGGTGAAAAAGTATGAATAATATCAAAAATCCTAGCTCTACTGCTTCCGTATTTTTCTAAAAGAAGAAACTCCAATATATAGCCCATCCTAATATTCAGCTGGCATGAACATAAATATCCTAGCAATATTTGTGTACGTTCATCATTTTAATGTCCCACGTATCTGAATTTTGGAGACTGAGTACTTGGGCTTCTGAATTTGAACCTGTCATCAAATAACTCAATGATGAAAAAAGGAAGTATAATTGTTGCTTCTGGCAATCACTCTGGATTTAGTTTCCTGCATTCACCAGACCACAAATGACTATCTAAAATTGCTTAAGTTTGATCATAATTAAAAAAACAAACAAAAAAAAAATCTATCTTTTCTGGTTCCATTAAGCGATCTCAATTTTGCACAATGTAACAGTGAAGTTTGCACATTAAGTGCCTGGAAGATCAATTTTCTTTTAGATGGGGGTGGGGAGGGTAGGAAAGGAGGAAAATGGTTTTCACTTGGAAAAGAAATAACCAGATGACAGCACCATGTACAAATGTATGCTACAAAATGTAATTTCTTGTGGCTTGACTACAGGAAGAAGGGAGGTCAAAGATGCTATTAAAGAAAAAGAGGATCTATCTTAGGCCATTTAAATAATAACGCACGATTGCTTCATGTGGTATATTTCCTTACTGCCTCATTCAAGAGTTTGAGGTAATGAGATTTTCACAGTCATCTTTTGAAGAATATTCAGTAGTCTAATGGCTGAATCCAGACCTGAGTGAAGGTCCTGCAAAGTGTTATATGCTCCCTGAAATAAAAAAGAACAGGGAAATGCAAGACTTTACACAATTAGCTCTTTATATCACATTCCCAATTAAAAGGGAAGAAACTCTAAAGGAGACCTATAAGGGGAGAATGTGAAAGTAATTGATAAATTAATGTTAATTTATATTTTTCTCTGGAGATGTAGGTATGCCATAAATGAAAATCACCTTAAGTACTACATTTAAAAAATAATTATAAAAAAATAAGAAAATTAAAACCAACAACAAACAAACACACACACACAGATTTTGGATGACTGGGGGAAAGGAACGCAAGATCTGGGAAAACGGCAAAGAAAAGGTCATACTTCAACATATCCATGTTTAATAAAAATTTGGAGAAGCTCAGGTTTAAAACGGTGGCCAGCAGAACTATGAAGATGACATGGGAAGCCCAGCACACCTGTAAGAACTCCAGGCTGTTTCTGGCTCGATTCACTGCTGTGCTGAGAAGCTTTAATCTAAGCTAAATTCAGAAGGAAACAGAATCTCTCAGAAGTTTACAGAACAAGTAGCTTCAGCTCCTTCAGTCTGAGTGGACTTTGCTCGTCTCACCCACAGAGTATCTTGAGGAGTCCTGAGCAAACCCTGAGCCACCTCCAGGCAGTAGGAACTCGGTGTGTTCTCCTGTGCTGTTCCTTTGAGAAGACAAATACTCATGTCACTGAGCATCGCACAGTTGGATGGAAAGCAGCCAGTTTACCTCTTCTCTACAATTAGTGTTTCCACCCTGTCTCAGGGTAAAAGGTCCAAGCCAATCTGGGCTGGGATGCAGAGGAGAGGAATTGTGTATATCTATGTTTCCTACGTATGTATACGTTTGATTTTTAATATCATACTGTGCACATATATAGATAGATAAAAATAGCTTTGAGAACTCTGTTACAAGAAACTATGTAAAAATAGTTAGGGTTATATATGTCAAGTTCTCTAAAGACAAAAATGGCAAAGTGAGAACAGCACAGGAGCTCCCTTAGACATACGGCTTCTGATACAACTTCTATGTACGTGATCACATTATTTTTTAAAGACAAAAGTTCCACCTCAGCCAAAAGATAAGGTCGTGAATTCAAGCGTAGACACCTGGGGTTTGATTTGCAGGCAAGCTGAAGACTCACAGCTGTAACTGAGATCAACAGAAAATGCAGTTTCAACATATAACATGCTGCAGAAGACACACCGCTGTGCAAAACTAGATGCTAGTCATTTCAAACGGGATTTCCAATATTAGCACTCACTCTTAATCTATGCCCTAGTTCATATTCACACAGGGGCCAAAACTGCCGGACCTTGCAGGGGTGTCACGCTAATTCATTCACAAACAGTTGCAAATCAGCAAGATATAACACTGCAAACATCATGCAAAAGCACTAGGAGGTTTTTATTTTTCTTTGTTGATGTAAGGTTTCAGTAGCTCTCAGTAAATAACAGAAGAACAATGACTAGAAGAAATACAGACCCACTACTTATTCAGTAGGAACTCTGTACACTGAACAAAGCAAAGGTCATCTGGAACTAGGAAAAGGGCAATTTAAAGTTTCATAGGTGACTTTGATCCCGGGACTTCTAAGTGTTTGACTTGCCTGACTTTGAGGTTTGTTTTTTTTTTTTTAATATTAGTATAGGTTTGGACAAGGTCAGTTATATGTAAATTAGACTAATTTAATGTTACTGGGTGGAATTCAGACTAGAATATAGAAAATCCCCTACAACACAGACGAAATTTAAAGGGTTCCTGGCTGTAATTAAAGGTATGCTAAATTGATAGACAAGCAAATCTGTCTGGAGGGAACATAATGACTGCCCTTGTAATGAGTCAATCTAGGCAGAGAAATGTTCAAACCCATTATCTTAAAGTCACCTGCTTACATAGGCAAAAAACTATGATATATGTATTTATCATGTCCTTTTTTTTTTTTGTTGTTATCTCTATCAGCCAACAGTTGTCTAAGTATCATTATGACTCAGAAATAATCAGAACTGTTACTGCTCCTTCTAGAAATGAAGAGTGAAAAATGCAGCATCTCGCTTTCAGGGTGAAAAAATCCATCGAAAAGGTATGATGTTCCCTGATGGATAACGTTTGTCTGATCACCTCCTACCATACACACAGAAAGTCTGTAGAGTGTGTCCAGCTGAAGAAGACACAGCAGCTGCCGTCTAAAGCACAGAATCCAAACGGATTTAGACATCTCGCAGGGTTTGCAGATAGACACCTGAGCATTGAATTTCTTAAAGACAAACTTCCAGATCTCCCAACATCTCATTTTAGGTGCCAAAATCATCTTTCTGGGGCTGCCTGGGTTAGCAATTTGTTCATGATAATACAGGCTAATGATAACACAGATGAATCTTCCCTGCTCTGCTGCGTATCAGGAGGAGGGAGGAAACTCCTGTATTTGTGGTGGCAGGCACCTGCCCCTTCTCAGACAGACCCCTGACCACATCTCTCTCAGCTACTCACCTCAGAATGTTTCTGTTTGACGTACGATCCCAGGACCCCTCTGATATGGGTCCATAAATCATATCCCCTTGGCTGATAATTGCTGCTGCAGCCTGCCAGACTTGACTCCAACACAGTTTTTCTCATGGAAGACGAGAGGCACTACTAAAAAGCCGTGATGCAGAAAACAAATTCTTCAAAACAAAGTATGATTTATTTTGTCGGAAGGTATACAGCACTCAGAAAAATGGACTTAAAATAGCAGAGACCAAGGCATGTACTGTTACTGCTTGGTGTCACCTTCAGCCTCCAGGTAGATGTGATTTAACCTTGATGTCCTCTGCTCTCTGGAGTACCTCGTTACAGCTGCCCAGCCCCTGGCTCTCCATCAACCTTTAGCAGCCTGTGGCAGCTGCTTGTTCCTCTCTCCACCTGGTTACAACTGTCCAGTCTTCCACAGATGAGTGTCTTCTGATCTCCTGCTCTTTCTTAGCAAGACAGCTCTGCTGCTTCTGTTAGGACTCTGCAGCTGCAACTCATGGATATAAATATGACCGCTTTGTTCAAGTATTTCTGGAATGCCCTTATTTAGCCCCTTATGTTACATTTCTTGCCTGGTTTTTACTTCTTCTCTGTTCCACTATCTCCTTCCTACGTATTTCACTTCACGTGATGGAACTCACTTCAAACAGCCAGACAATATAATCATGCAAAATAATTCAGAGATAGAGGGATGGATGTACTGAGCAGAGAGACCTCGAAGGCACATTTGCTCCCAGGCAAGGGACACAAGCAGATCTTGGTCACTGTACAGCTCCTGCATCCAGAGCAGGGCTGTTTCCATCCCTCCTGCTCCTGCAGCTGGAAGCTATGGACTATTGCCCACTCTGAGCTCTATTCTTCTCCCTTGCCCTCTGGGATACAGAATTCCTCTCACAAACTAGATTAAAATGTATCTTTTAAGAGAAGGCATCAGGCTTATCCTTCCCCTGTGGTGCACACCCTATTGTAACTTCCCATAGGAACCCTATGAAAGTACCATTCTCTTTGTCACAGAAATCTGTAACTGTGTTGTAGATGTTCAGAGAGGTGAAAAAGATCATCAGAGGGATGACTTCAATAGTTCTGAACAGCATCGTGCCTACACTTTGATTTTCAGATTCAGCATTTAGTGATATTTACTCCTGTGTCAGCCAAGCCTTCTCCTACAAAGTAATTTTTGCTTTCTCACAACCCAAGGGAGTGGAGTTAACACAGACCAAATGAAACATCCAGGCATTTTTCCTATCTTTCTGAAATTCTGGGGGTGTGAAAGTCCAGAGAAAGAGCTGTAAACAGCAGAGAGCATAGGAGGTGGGGCAAAGTGGGGAGGAGGGAGCAACTGGATGAACCCCCCATCGCTGATTGAACAGGACACTACATTTAGATGGAATTAATTTTCAGTGTCGAAATTATGTTGCAGTAGTGATGGCCAGAAGAAAATATTGATGGCAATAAAAGCAGAAGACAGGACGTTGACACTATTTATGTTAATTTCTCCAGGTTTCATCCCCATCTGCATTATTGTTGACACCTCATGTAACCGAGCAAATAACTCTCCAAGAGCCAGGGAGTGAGAGTAAATGATTACAGCTGCCATGAGAGTCCTATATATTGTAGTAAGCAAACGTACCAACTCATTATGACCTTGATCTAACAACCGTAGCAGTCGGCTCAATGGTTCATCGAGTGCTACATTTTTAAATGTTATTTCACAAAGAATGTTTATAGAAAGTTACATTTCTCTTACCAATTTTCAATTATAAAAAGCAAAAGGCTATGGCAGAGTGGGAAAATAAAAATGAGAACACAGAAGGAAATCAGAGGCAAGTGAATCAAAAGCAATGAGCAAACCTTTTTCAATAGTAGGGTGGGTTTTCAAAACTGTTTAACAGGTCACAGACAGCAGGGGACACTTATTTGGGTCACCTTAGCGTTGTGTTGATAGGCATCCTTTCCAATTTTGTCACCGCAGAACCTGACTCTCCAAGCACACTCTCACACATCTAAATAACTTTAAATAAATTACAGCAAAGTCCTGTGAGCTTGTAATTCAGTCACTCTGATGGAGCTTCTCACGGGGGATCTTTCCACAGGGAAAGAGGATACACCGAGTCATAAACTCCCATTTATTCAAAGCCATAAAGGCCAGATTTGGACAACAGAAGTCAGTAGAAAAATTCCCACTGACTTCAATGGCCTTTGCATCCCACACTAAGTTCTCAAGAGGCATTTGCCTTGTCTTTAATTCAGCTGTTTACCCCTTTCCTTCAGGTGTAGTTGCCATTTGGTCAAATTAGCTGTTGTCAGATTCAGGAGATAGATGGGATTTGGGATCTGCCTGTGTGGTTGCCCCTGCTACATTTTCATTTTATACAGCTGCCACTCCTTTTTTCATTTGAAAATGACTTTTTTTTACTTGAATTGCCTTCAAAAGCAGTCTGTCCAGGCCAGCAGATGCACTAATGAGGGTTCTTTATCTTTAAAATGTGCAAAGGGTAATTTTCTTGTTTCATTTAATTTTAGAAAGATTTTAGTCTGTTATTTTTCAGTTCACATTTAATACCAGAATGAAGGGACAGAAACATAAGATTCTTTGTTCTAATCTTTAATGGATTAGTGGTATTGATCAAGAGCTTTGGGTGCTGATGTGAATTTGTCACTTAATCTTACAGGCATGTTTATCTATTTACCAAGAAATCAGAGTGTCAAGCTGGCAGTGGTATGAGGCCAAGGGCTACTACATCTGCCTCCATAGTGGGATACACTTAATAAGGAAAGGAAATAAATGGTCAAATTATATATCACTGTGTATTAGGGTGGGGTTTGCTGTTCCTTTTTCTAACTCAGAATTTCCCTTAACTTCATCTAAACAGAGTGGTTTCATCAGGGATGGAACAATGCAAGACAACATTCTCTATTAAATTAGGTAGTAACCTGTGCCGTGCATCTTAATGGGAAGAAAAGCTGCATCACTGGGATTTCTTTCTTTTTTAATTAGATACAATCAGTTTGATAAAAGGACATTGAGCGGTCTTGATTTTCATTTCAGAGAGATGTGATCATACTTACAATATATTTGTTAGGCAATTTAAAAAACCACCATATTAGATTATTAAATTAACTCTTTGCATCTATCATATTGGTAAATTACATCTGAGTGACCTTGAAGAAATAAAAGTTTCAAATTTTAAAAAGGGTAAGTTTTTGAAGGGAAAATAAGATTTGCATGAAATTAATAATGTGTTTATTGTGTGTTCAAAATTTCAGCTCTTCTCACTTGCTCCAGGACCCTTTATGGAGAGAGGATTCTAGGATATTGGCATTATTCACAGGAGGAAAAGATAACTGGGAAAAAATATGTCAGTTGAAAAACCGTGTAAAATCACTGTGACTAGAACCTGGCAGTGGTTAAAGAAGAGCAGGGCAGGGAAAGGAGCTAAGATAGGGTTACATATCAGTCATATGAGAAAGTAGAGAACAGGGGTTCTCAATTTATCTGGTCCAGAGGTTCCCTTTGGATGAAAACTGGTCCACTGAACATTTCATACGGCCTTTTCCCTGCCACCAGGATCTGTCTCTTCTCTCAGTGATTTCTCCACGTGGAATGACCTGTGAAGGAAGGTGCTGGCCCTGCTCAGGCAACGGACAAAGGACGGCTGGCTGGCAAAGGGGATCAGAAAGGCAAAGGGGATCACAGGACATGTTTGGGCATTGTGCGAGGTGGAAGAAGACTTGTCCCAGCACCGGTGGGGCTGAGGAGAAGGACGTGAGAGTTTGCCCAGAAGGCTGGGGTGGTGAAGTGTGTCAGCACGGCTGCCAGCTGTGCAAAGAAGGGCAAAGAGGACTTGCTGTCCTGCCAGGGAAAGAAGATCCATGATGACAACGGAGAAGGGAAAACAAAGAAACACTGTTTATGCAATGGTGGTTGAGAAGGTGGAACATTTCTAGTCATGTGGCAGAGATGGTGCAGTAAAAGCATCGTAATGCTGTAAAAACCAGTGCTGCAAAGTAAACCGAAGAGCCAAATGAGCTGGAGAGGATGCAAAGCACCAGCATAAAGCACAGACTTCTTGTAATAAAAAAAGATGGACAGCTATCTTCCATGAAGAGTATTTGAGAAAGCTGCAAGCCGAATTCAGATGTAGCACTGGCACGTCATTATCAAGACTTTCATATAATATTTGCTCCTGGAAATTAAAGTTCATAGCATTTTGGATAAGGTATTTGCATATAATAACCCCTGATCTCTTTGCTCTTTCTTGCTGCCTGGTTTCTGGTTCTTACCACCAAACTCCAGGCTCAACCTGTACTTTCTGTCAGTCTTGTTCCTTTATCTGAATCTGATGCTGCTACTTATTCACAGCATCTTTCAGCTAAGCTGATCTTTGCTCAGAGATGGCACTTCTCCTGCAGGCTCAGAAGGCTCCAATGTTTTTTAGCACTGACACGGCTTAAATGTGTCAGCTGGGACTGATTCAGTTTCCGCACGCTTGAAACTTTTCTGCTCTGGGTAGAATGGTTACTCAAGCATATCTGCTTTTCTTCTACCGAGAACAATTGCAGGTATTTTCAAAGCTGTGGATGATAACTGCAAGAGCCTGGCAGCACAGACTGGAGGGCTTTTCTGAAGCACTGCTACAAACCGTTCTCACTGGTAACTTTGTAAGCAGCGTGTTAACCCCGATCCTTGGGAGTCACATTCAGCTGTAAGAAAAGTATTCCTGCTAAAACAGAGCTCCAGTTCCCTCAGAATATCCTGTGCTCAGACTGTCCTCTTCTCACTTTGGGTTATGTGCTTAGACCGTAAAATTTTACATCTCTGTTTGGTAGTATGAAGCAATGCGGCTTCTGCAACTTATGTTTCTGACTATCTGTGTAGTCTTCCATACAGCAACACCTTTATTTTCCCTCTTTAAGATAAGTTTCCATAAAACTCCTGCTAGTTGCAATGAAACAGCTCAGCAAAGTTTCTTAACAGCGTGTAATTCACCATTTTTTCCTCCACCTGCTCCAGGCTGGGCATAGTCTCAAGCACAGATAGAATCAGAAGACAAAGCAAGGAGGTCTATAAAGGACATTATCGCTGGAAAGAGACACTAGGATTTATAACCTGCTCTCTCTGGGCCAATGCTTTAACGCAAGTAAAGGCCTATAGCTATAAACATTCTGCCAACAGTACAATAAGAGTGACATCCACTAGAAGTTAAGCATTTCAGTTTGATAAAATCGTAATAATTGCTCGTATTTTTTTAACAGAATAATTCCAAATATCATGGAGAAAAAGCAAACTCTTTTCACATGAGTTATTTTTCTCCTGGTTTGGACAGCGGAAGGAACAGGAGAGGGAACAAGGACAAGGTGAAGACCAGAAGAGACACCAAAAAAAACCCCTACCCAATTTGTTCTGACCAGAAACAACAAAAACCATCAAATGTTCCTGCAGAATGGAAACCCACGTATTTAGCTGGGTCCACATGCCATCAGTTGCAAACACCACTCGACTGCTGCTCCCACACACACGGCCCTTGATGCTTTACCATTTTTTCCCCCGGCGGAGCAGATTCAGGTCTGGTAACCTCCAGAGCCATCCCACTTCTGCATAAGCAGCAGAGCTTGTTTATAAGAAATGTAAACCATTAAAAAAAAAGATGCTGAGGAAACTTTAGAAATGGAGCTGTTGTCAGCAGAGATTAAATTGTATACCAACAGCACGACATTTATGCACTGCTACTTAAACTGTGACAAATGGTTGCAAACATGATAGTTGCAGGATCTTTAATCTAAATGAATGGTGCTTTTAGCCTACCTCTGACTGGAATTCATTTTGGAAATAAAGAAGCATTTCCTACTCGGTTGTGTACAGAATTACACCACCAATGACTAAAAGGGCAGGAGTCGCAGCTTTCACAGCTCTCGACAGTGCCACAGTGCGCTAGAAGGGCTGGAACAGGCTGTCTTTATGTATTTATTCCCTTCTGAGTCCCGAGCAATGTCTCCAATGTAAATTAAGATTTTTCCCTACCTGCCAACCTTACAGAAATTGTTTTCAAGGAGTTTTTTCTCCTCTTTCCTTTTTCTTGTTATAACAACATGCATAATGTAAGCCCATATATGGCAGCAGGGATTACATTAAAATGTAATTTTTAAAATTACAAACATGTCAAACAAGTTATTCAAAAATCATTTTATCATTATCAGTTTAAATGTAATATTAACTACTGGAGAAAACTGATAGCATAGGTAGGTTATCCTGCTTACGCCAAATTTATTCCTGCATTATCCTCAGAGGCTCTCAGCTGAAGGAATTAAAAGCACAATTCTTACAAACAAGTATTTGCAAAGTGATTTTTTTAGTGTTTACAGTCTCGTAATACAATATTTATGAAATAATCTAATTGCGAACATTCCAAGGTGTTCTTCAGCTGATAGCACAAGAGAAAAATTCACTCTTTTACCTCACCCCCACCTCCCTATTCCCAATCACTGGCTTAGCTGTACCCCTTGGAGATTTTGGAATTAAAACAAAACCAAACAAACAAAAAAAGGAAATAGGAAAAGAGGTTAGGTGAAAAATATTTCTTCAAGAAAGAAACAACTCATCAGAATTGCAAAAATGTGACTCTGGCAAATAATCAGATGACCACACTTGCACAGTATTTCTGCAGGAGTCCCCTTGCACAACCGCAAGATTTGCAGGTCAGGGGGAGACGTGGGGTGGTGAACTGGGTGTCAAACTAAGAAAGCAATCCCTTCAAGTCACCGCTTTAAGCCCTGATGTTTACTCCAGCTTTTTTTACAGCTCCTATATTTTTAAAAAGACAATAAAAACAATCTTCCCTGTTCCTTTTTTCCTTCTTTTCTTTTTTTTTTTTTTTTTTTTTTGAGGGAAAATACAATCTTTGTTCAGAAGAAATTCTTCTGATGAAATACTTAACTTAGAACAAGGTTACGGTGAAGCTGAAGCTGTCTGAAGAGCAGGAAGGCACTGCCACCTCGTGGAGTGTGTGCTGGAGGCCATGTGGGCAGCCAGGCTGATGAAGGGGATGAAGGTGATGAAGCTGATGGATGAAGCTCTGGCATGAACCCCACTCCAGCCTGCAGCACCTCGGCCTCACCGCCCCGGGAACGCCACCGCGACAGACATCGTCCTTCTGGGCACGCTGCCACGTGAGAAAAAACAAGCCTCTGTATCTTTGGAAATGATATGAATTTTCCTTAAGGAAATATATGTGAGCGAGCAAGATAAAAGACTTTAAAAAATACATCTAATGAAGAGATCAGGATGAAATTCCGAGTTACGTTGCCTCCAAGGCTGCTGCTGTACTGGGAGATCTGCACCTCAGCAGCCCACTAAAGAAACTGGTCCCAGCACAGAGGCAGTTTTGACAGGGAAAGGTGAGCCGACTGCTGATGTAGCAGTAACACCTGCCACCAAAAATTGCATTAGAACAGTAAAGCAGGGAGTTTATGGCAGATGCAGAGTGCTGTGGGCACAAGAGTGTCCATTGAATCACCCCCTGATGGGCACAGAAGTGCTGACAGAAATCTGCAGCACGGCCCGTGGTTATTCTGTCCACCCTGCTGGGAATTGCCTGGATGCAAGAGTGTATCACCCTCTCATTTTTTTTTATCAGTGTCTGTTATTTCAATATATTAGAGCCGAGATATTGAAAGCTGCCTGAGGGTTTGGAGAATTAGATTCAAAATGTTCTAGGCAGTTCTGAAAATTCCTAAGAGAGTGATTTTACAATGCTATGAGTCTGATCCTTCAATCCCTCCTTGTGTAAGAAGCGCTTACTTAGAGAAATAGTTTAAGTAGTATTGTCTTAGAGCCAAATTTTGACATTTAGCTGCTGGCCATGCCAGTAGCACATTTTTTCTCATGTTCTCCAAGCTACGAGTAAACTCAGAGTGAGCAAAATCTACCATCTTGCCTTTGGGCAAGGTGCTCCCCGGGATGTGCACCAAGAGAGGAAAACCTGTAATTCGGAGATGCTGTAGTTGTGAGAGACACACTCAGTGCACCTAAGTGGAAAACGGGTTCCTTACATGCTGTGTTAAAAGTGGGAAAGACTTTAATTATTTTACAGAAAAATGTGTCTTGGTTTGTTTGCCTGCTATTGTGCTGTGGGTTGTTTGGTGGGGTTTCTTTTGTGGGATTAAAATCCAGCAAAAGTTAACGGGCACAGAGAAAGGAAGAATAGACCCATGTGTCGTATCACGATGCATTCACTTGTAATTAAAAGATGCAGCAGAGAACAGGCTGCTCTGAGTCCCAAACCAACTACCTGCTAAAGATGCAGAAACCAGTGGGGAGCAGTTTCGGTGTCCCAGGACAGACAAAGCCCATGCAGATAAAAGACAGACTGACAACCATCATCAGTCAGACACAGACAGATAGAAGGTAAAGCAAGCTTAACTCTGGTTTTAAAGTGATGGAGGGATAAACAGGGCCTGCCAAAAGTGTACAGTTCAGGGGGGATGAGACACATTAGGCTTTTTGCGTGAATTTTCAGGAAAACAAATATATGCAAGCAGTCTGCTCAGTAAATTTTTAATCTTTCAGCCAGTCTAACCAAGCCCAACAGAAAGGCAGTGGGCTCGAAGGCCCTGTTTTCCTAACCCAGTTTATCAGCACAAAAGCTGAGACAGTGACGATGCACTTCACAACCCCGTCAGGAAAACAGCTGCAGCGTGAATCAGAGCTCAGTCATAATCAAGCTCCAAAACAGGCACAAAACAGTGGGAAACCGGACTTGAGGAGTTCTGCATTTTGTAGGACTAACTACTCTAACACATTTCTCTCTGTCACTAAATTTAGTGGCTGGTTTTCCTTCCCAAAGCATTCAAATTATTGTATCTCAGGTGGTAAAAAAGGAGATGGGGTGGAATGCTGATTTGATTGAAAAAAACAGAATGAGCAGTGGGATTTCATTTGGAAAGGAGCACAGACAGACTCATCTTTTGGAAGAAACAGCCAGGAGAAAATGAAAAACAGGTCATATCTCATGCTGAAACCATAATGCCTGTGAAGAAAATCTGGCATGAGTAAATGATGGAAGCAAATATTTTCAATTCATGTCTAAAATAGCACTTCCAGGCAATCCAGTCTATAGCCAGTGCACCAGAATGGGTGTTCAGACCCCACAAAGTAACCTTGAACAAGGTGTAAAAAATGCTGTGCATAAGGAGCTGGCACGAGTTTCTAAAATGCCCTAAGTGTCTGATTTGATCCAGCGAAGGGTTATGAAATGAGGAAAAGCTGAGGTTTCTCCACCTTGCTCCCAGCTGGTAACTGCACTCATCATTCTTACTGTATGTAGGAGATGATGGCACACTGTGTGAGGATGGATTTTGTTACTGAGGGTAGAGATGAAGAACGTAGATGGTATTGGCAAAAGCCTGTCAGGGACTTCAGCATCACAAAACTCAAACTAAAAATTATGGTAAGCTCAGATCTGTGTTGCTCTTTATCAAATTCACTAAAGCTTGGAGAGTTCAGAGGTGTGGAGGAGTTTTGACCACGCCTACGGCAGATTCAGTTCTCTAACACAATTGCTGGATTTCAGTAACTCTTTTCTCCCCTCCATATCTATTAAAGTCTTCTCCTTAGTGCCTGCTGGTTCTCAAAATACACATGACGAACATCAGAGGATTTTTCTGCAACACATTTAGTAAGCTCCACAATGCTGAGATTAGAAAAGGACGCTATGTCAATAAAAGCAAAATCCTTATAAAGCCTTTGATGAAAACACGAGGTTACTACACTTTCTTCCATATACTTTGGTTTCTAAAATGCACTATTCCAATCACTTCTCAAAAGTGATTTACGCATATTTGGATGAATAACTTGCCACATATTCTCAACCAACACTTATGTAACGGCATATCATTTTATTAGAAACATTTCCAAGTCTTGCAGAAAGTAAAATATGGATTCAAATAAGCATGGTTTCAGTTCTTCAGATCAAAAGCCACCTCAGTTAGCGACACACAGTACCAAGCCATATCCTAACTTGCAAGAATCTTGGTCTGGTTTATGAACAATAAATTAACCTTGATTAATAACATGCCTGGGAAGAGCTTAGACACAGTAATTTCCCACAAAGGCAGTATTTTAGTAAATCTCCCACACCCAGATGTTATGGACAGTTTCACTACATTTTAGCCCTTGCAGCTTTATATTTGTAAGCGGGCATTTTCTCCCTGTCAGCACCCAGCTCCCCTCTCCTGAGCAGGTCGTGCCTTTTAGCTCCGCACAGCTCATATGTGCTGGAGAAAATCTCCTTTGTCATCTGCACACATTGAAACTGTGAACGTTGCCAACACTGCATCTGAGTGCCGCAGCGGTACCCAGGGGTCCAGCCCAGTCTCCGCCACACTCAGTATAGTCCTTGCCTCCAAGGAGCTAATTCACAATGAATAATTTAGGTGACAAACTTAAGTCTGCTTGAGAAATACCCATGAGCAGATTTCAGTTTCTTCAGCCACAATCATTAGTCAAAATATGCTAGAATAAAGATGGGGTGAAAGAGGTTGAGAGGAAGAAAGATGAGGGAAAAATGAAGGGGATCATACCTGTATTTCTGGGCAGCACAGCATGACTCAGGCTCCTAATTTCTATTCCTCATACTCAATGGATGAAAATAATTTAGACAGAAGAGAGAGAATAAGCCTTTCCAGACTATGAAAGTGGCTTATATCACAACTAAAGAACTAATACAAATTTCACCACTTTCCATTCCAAGTACAAGACTGTCTACTTTAATTAGGGTGCCTATAAGAAGAGGTGGAAAATCCTACTTAGTGCCTACCCCACATGCAGAATTCCTCTACAAAATACAAGCAGAGCTAAAATAAAAGCCTAATTCTGGGCTCATTCCATGTCCACCAACCAGAGTGACGACATACTGATGACAAGCAAGCTACTGCAGAATTACGCCAACATACTTACACAACAATATTGCCCCAAACATTAAAATACTTAATACCTGACCTATCCCTTATCAGATGACTTTGCTGCTCCAGGTTTATGGCCTTGAGGACATTTATGCCACTTTTTTCTCAAGTCTAACATCTGACCTGCAACCTGAATTTCTCTAGGAAAGGGAAAGGAGCTAAACTGTATTTTACTGTTACCTAGTAATTGCTCTTTTTCTGTTCAAGTAAAATAAAGCATATATTTGATTAATAATGACCATGTGGCACTTACAATATTGTGTAAGTACCTGAGAACTGGTTCCCTGACTCATAATGATCATGTGCAATTTTTAAGACTGAACACTGAAACATACAGTGTCCGCCTTCCCTTTAGTCCTTCAACACAGAATAGCAATTTTGAATTAAAAGTGTCCCCACTCCCTTCAGCAAGTTTGGCAGCTAGATTACTGCCCCAGGAGCGAGCACAAGCATATGCAAGCTCTGTGTTATATTAGCAGAATTTTTTGACAGCCCTCTTTATTTTTCTAAACATGAGTGAGGGATGTTTGTTATATTTCTTATACATTTGAGGTTAACAGTGAATATCACACACAGTGATTGGTCAGGACTCAAAAAACATTATTTACAAGTTCAGATTCTAAATGTCCCATTCAGAAAGATGATGTTTGGGGTAAATAATTGTTCGGGATTGTCTAGAAGGAAGCTTCTCAAGGCAAGTACCTCCCAGGCAGGCAGCAGTTCAGTCTGCTAAGGACACAACTCTGTATGGAGCTGCTTCAAAGACTGAGAAGATAACTAGACAGATGTGCCTTGGAGGCAGGTCGTCAACAAGGGGACATCTCCTAGACAGGTACCTGTTCTTGTCTGCCTGGAAAGTGAGTTCTGAGCCTTTGTACAGCGCCTTTCAGGCAAGGAACTGATTCAGGACTGCCTAGAAGGCAGGTCAGCAGGCAGATCCCCCTAACAGTCACGGAACTATGCGAGTCTGCCTCTCCATACCTTCAAAGATCCCAAGACAAGAATTTCATTTTAATGATTTCAGCAGAAAGCCATTATTTCCTGTAAGAAATAATTTTCAGTACAGATGCTGGATATGTCAAACTGCAGTTTCTTTTAACGACACATTCTTAATGCCAGACACAAGAACAGAATTCCTTCCTACAAGGTTCTGGTGGTTTTCTTAATATAAAAGGAAATGTTCTTTTATAAGATTTGGCAGCGGGTTACTACAGAGAGAAAAATGTCCAAAAGAACCGGCAAGTACAACTGGAAAAAAGAAAACTGACAGCAGACACACTAAGAAATTGTATGAACTCTACCCACATAAGCACAGATGTTGGCCTACTGTTTTCTGTCCCATCAATGTAAGTAACAGCAATGATTGCAGTGAAGGTTTAAATACAATTGGCAAAAGCGATAGAATTAATTTAAATATCATTCATTTCAAAAAAATCTCCAATCAGCAAGGACTTTAGCAAAGCCATAACTTTAATCAGTCTACTAGACAGTTGTTAATAAAGATGAAGAGCTTGCTTTGCACATAACAGAGGTGTGCTTTCAGAGCGTTGAGAATTCTGGCAGTTTTCCACAGGTGTGCTCAATTAGGGATTTCAAGTTTTCTTCATTACAATATCATCTGCATTTTCACTTTTTCCATGAAAGCTGAGCTCGTACACAAGGGGGTAGTTCTGGACCAGTGTTCTGAACACTGTGATGGTGTGTGCTGGCCCAAAGTGAAGCAGAAGTGTTGGACAGAGAGTGGTTAGCGGCAGTCTGAAGTGAGAAAGAAAAAACTGTGGTGCTAATCAGGAGTTGTTTATTACGGAAAGGTTGTATATCCCTAAGAAAGATTCGGCAGCATCCCCTGTGAGGGAAGAGCGCTGTTGTGGACAGTGGGCTGGCAGTGGGCTATCCCAGCCTATTGGGAACCCACAAGGCAGATTGGAAGTTGTAGTTATTTTAAAATAAATAGAAGCAAGAAAGATGTACAAAGTTCCAAAACGGGCTGTAAGACAGGTAGTAGAGTGGGCATATTGCAGGAAGAAAGAAGTGATAGCTGTTGCTGTAGTGCAAGTTGTATTATATAAAAGACAGAAAAGAAGGAAATATAAACCAGTGCTCCAGTTGCTAAATTTAATATTCTGTTCAGACCAACTGATGTAGTAACCAGTATGCTGTAAAATATTGTGACACTGAGTTCCCACAATATAATATCCCAGAACATTTCATATTATTGATGGTCTCTTTGAGGGTAATACCAGGCACAGCGAAGACACCTGTCTTGCAGGGCATAGACAGGAAACACAAGGCAAACAGCATTTATTTCAACTAAAACAAAACAATTTGGCTCAGTTCAGAGCACCAGTAAGGCACACTTTGTAGCTGCACAATCTTTAAAGACTTGTGTTATGCAGGACCACCTGGTCTGCCAACTGTCAGCAGGAATCTTAATGAGAGTGACTTATCTTTTCTAAGTGATATCTCTATAGGCACCTGAAGAAAGGTCAAATAATCTTTGTAGCGGATTTCAGTGTCTGAAAGCTTGATCTTTGGTGTGCAATCTGTAATACATGTAAAAGTCTTACTATATAACAGATTCAAGGAAAAAATTCTATAGTATAAATAGAATTCATTCATATACTTGCAGTATACATGAGATTGTTATAGTCTGCACAGCCTCTTAATCTAAATAGCTTAGTCAAACTTATTTTACATTATCCTTCTACATCGATAGAGCTAAAATTTCATACCAAAAGCACGATACTGGCATCAATCCATGTTTGTTTGGCATCAGAGAATACCCTTTTAAGCTTTCAGACCGTAAACTCTTTGTTTGCCATAATTCACCTATTATTTATTAATCTGTATTATTCCAGCTCCAAAGAACCACTGAACAGACATATTCATCAATAGCTGTGGATTTAGGATTAGGATAGAGTTAATTTTCTTCCGAGTACCTGGCATGGTGCTGTGTTTTGGATTTAGAACAAGAATAATGTTGATAACACACCGATGTTTGGGTTGTTGCTGAGTGGTTGAGGACTTTCCAGCTTCTCAGACTAACAAGCAGGTGGGAGTGCAGAAAAGGTTGGGAGGAGGCACAGCCGAAACTGCTGACCCCAACTGGCCAAAGGGATATTCCATATGGTGTCATGATCAATATATGTTTAAGGGGAAGAAGAAGAGGTGAAGAATGAGTGAGCGGCTGTGTGGGGCTTAGCTGCCACCTGGAGTTCAACCACAACGCCATGCCTGGCCATGCAACTACACTTAAGGACCTTCCCCATCTGCCAGGCTGCACTGGGAATTGTCACTCCAGTACACCTGTTTCCCTACATGGCACTAAAAAGTTGGCCGTCTTCCTTACAACACATATTTGAAACAGAAATAGCTTTGTTTTTATACACAGACACACACACATATATTCCACTTCACCATCTCTCAAAAAAATTGAGAATCTGAAGAAATTTACCTTCATGCCCCCCCTCTAATATTAGTGTAATATTTCCACCAGCAGCTTAAAACTGGCTTTGCTGGTGTCAGACTGGAACAAATTGCTAACCGGTGAGGACCAACTCTTGTATTCTGCTTTCGTAACACTGAGTGATTACGAAGCAACCTTAAAATCTTGCCTACAGTTCAGAAATTGATTATTATTCTGATTATGCCATCAGCTACAGTGGCGCAGAGACAGATTAACTCGACCGGCGACAATGAAGTCAGTTCTGACTTGAACCTGAGTGACTGAAATTGAATCTGTCCTCTATTTTAATTTGAACTATGGAATCATGATCACAGATGTCTTTGTTAACAGAAGTGTTAGTGTTCAGTTGAAGTACAAAGGAGAATAAAGTGAAGAATCTAAAGAATGTCAGATTTTGAGTATCTTCATAGAAGGACACTCAAAAACCTAAGAAGAGGGAATGAAACCATACAAACAACTTCAGTTGTGGTTATATTGCAGAAGCTCCAGTAATTATACAGTCAATTACATTTCTTTCATGGGTTTTGGGATATCTTTCTATTTGCCAGCCCTAAGCACTTGAAAGAAACTATTGAAAACACATCTTTTAAAGTATCTACAAAATCTTGAGCAGTATAGCGCTCTTCATAAAAGGATATTGTAAAACTACAAGTACGAAAAAAGAAGCTTTCTTTGCAAGATATGGCAATCATGGGGAAGCAAAGATGGAACAAATCAAATGGTAAGAAGCATTTTGAAGTGTTTGCAATAGTTCTTCCAAACAAGTGGACGATTCTACCTCTCATGTTCACGTTCATTATTACAGCAGTTAGGTATCTTTTATAACTAAAATTCAGTTCATTTCTACAGTAGCATTCCACCTGTTTAAAAAAAAAAAGTAAAAAACCACCGGTCTCTTCGATACCTAATAATATATGTTCTACTCTTATACGTCTCAGTGATCTGAAAAACTCTAGGGAAGCTAGAAAAACTAGATTATCCATGAGTGATCCAAGCTGCAAAGCCTGGATAAGACATTGGAAACAAACCTAGGAAACCATTAGTCTCTGAAAAGGCAAAACCATGGAATGTGGGTTAGTAAGACAATACACAGACTGACCATCATCCTGATAGCATGTCGAAGTGAACAGAAAGAGCACAAGCAGTTGGTACTTTGTCATAAGAAAAATTTGAAAAGTCCATGACACTTTGCTAGATGGTGCTTCAAGTCCCTTTTGTCTATAAAAGCAACCAGAGCATCTTCCAGCAGGGCATGGTTGGGGCACGGACTCACACAGGAAAGAGCAGCTTCCACCAGAGCTCTGGATTCTCACCAACATGAGGATTTCCAGACAGACTGGCAAAGGATCTCAGCCCCCAAACCACACGCCACAGCTGAACCTTATGGCCAACATCTTCCCAAGCACCAGTCAAGCCCGCTTGGGAGGGATTTAAAAGACAATGAAAGAAGAGAGCGGGTGGGGAGAGCTCTGGCTGTGTTTCGCTTTAATGAACAAAAAAGCCTCTGCACAAATACTGCTTGCGAAACATTCTCTTTCCGAGGGCAGGTATACTGTCCTTATATCATTTTGATTTGACAGAGAAAAGAATGTGCCTTGTCATCATTCCGCTGAATGCAACCACGACCAAAAATTACTTCTGAGGCAGTTAATAACAACTTTGAGAGTATCAGCAGAATCGTGTAAAACACCACTTAGATTTGGCAAGTTTAAACAGTTTTGAAATAACAGGTGAGTAATATATTTGGATTTGCTTCCGTGGGCAGCCAGAGCAGAGAAAATTACTGTAAGACAAATTTTTTGTCAAAAACTCAAGATAAACAACTCAGCTGCTTTTTGTCAAGAGTAACAGAGTGGGCGTACAAATAAAATACAGCAGGCAGGATGTCTCTGGAGTTTAACAAGGCCCCTAGCACTCCACCACACAGAAAACTCATTAACACACCGGAGAATCACGGCACAGATCAATTCAGATGAAGAACAGCGATTGTAAGTGAAGAGATTGGAAGTGAAGAGGTAAGTATCATCCTGAATCTGGCTGGGCAGAATATCAAGAAGGGATTTGTTAGATCCCACATTAATCAAGTAGGAGCAGCCCAGGGCAGAGCTGGTCCTGCTCTTCCCCTACGTGGGTTCAAAATGTGTAGAGGATATTTTTTAAAATCCAGAAGGTGCACCATCCCACCTGACATGACTTAAGCACATGAAGCCTTAAATCCACCTCACGTTTTACTTTTCTTCATTTAAAGTGCACTGTGCAAGTCCTCCTCCAAAAAAAATTCTCTTGTATAGTTCCATATTTTGACTACTCCTCAATCTTCTCTCCTTAAACCATTCTCTTACAGAACCCTTATAGAGTAAAATGCCATTTAAAAGATTATTCCATCAACACGTATTGTATGGCAGTCATATTTATTAAGAGCATCAATAAAAGTGGCAACTCTGTCATCCAGGTTTGTTGTGAAGGACAGAAGTAGTTGTCACAACCAGCCAAAGTCACAGACAGACACACATATAATGAATAACACTTTGTCAAATGTATTGTTCTCAACTGTGTGGACATTTCCAGCCATCAACATCCTTTATTTGTGTCTCTTTGTTAGGTCCCTATGGAGTCTTCCTTGAATCTGTCAAATGTGAGTGAAACATCTCACGGACAGGTAGCGCAGCATAAGAAGTATCCTGGATATCAATGTGCAAACAGGAGCGTCATCGATTACTCCACACACGCTCACAGGCCTGGTGCCTCTTCATGAGAGAGAACAGCTCACAACTACACCAGAATTTGTTGCTCAATATTCCTCCCCTATGAGGAAGGGAGCCCTGTGGCCACTTGGAGGATCCACGCGAATGGATGGTTGATCTGTGGTTTGATTGTGTGTTGTGGCTTGGAAATCTGTGCTACACATCTCTGCAACTTTTGCCTGCAACATGTAACACGTTTTTTTGTCTACAGGATTATTGTGTATTGCTGCTCTTGAATGAACAGGGGACTCCAGCTGAAGTCAAGGGGATCTGCAGGCGCAGAATGATGCCATAAATATTTGAGCACTGTTTTTAAAGGCTCTTTTGTCTCTTTTGTTATAAGTGAAACAAATTTGGGTTATACTTCCTATTTAATGGAAATACATTTGGAAGGCTCCTTGGCTGTGACCACAGACATTCTGAGCCACTAATTGGGACTTTTTTCTTTTGTTACCCTCTAATTAACTTGCTCTCTTCACAGGTAGAGCTTTTCCAAATTATCTTCAAAATTCTTCTTTCTTTCATGTAGTTCCTATTAACACTGTTTTTCAAACAATGAAGGCAAATTAAAGAAATGCCAGTGACTAGACTGCAACTGTATCAATCACATATTTCATATTTCCAGTCTTTTGGATATTGCTGAATGTCTTCCTTACAATGGCCATCAGATACCTTTCTCCACATAGCACCAAGGCAAATTTCAGGCAAAACCTTATCACTACACAGAAAACACTGCCCACTCTTCTGCTTCACATTCATGCAGCCCCATTCTCGCTTGTTATTAGCAATTCAGCAAATTGTAAAAAAACAGCAATCCTGCGTTACCGCACCTTCCTGGAGGAATATGCTCCCCCTAGCACTTGCATAAATGTTATCCCAATCAATAACCTAGTAATTACAGTCACCAGCTTTTTGGCCCTTTTACAAGTCTCCTTATCTGGAAAAAAAACATTTCTTGCTCTACTTTTTCAAACTGCCTTGGAAACAGAACTAGAATCATTCGGCCACCCCTTTTTTCTTAACCTCTGAATTAGCTATTGCTGCATTGTCAGTGAAAATTCTTTTGTTTTTCTCTGCAGACACAGCATCATTTTCTCCCTGAGTCCTCCTTATTCCTTTTCTCATTCTTCCAGTTTATCAATAAGACATAAATTCTGATTTTGAAAATAGTAGTAGTAGATTTGTCTCAGGGTTCTTTTTGTTGAGAGGGCTTGGTTTTGTTTGTTTTACTTCCAGTAATTAAAAAAAAAAAAAAACTCAAGAAACTGAAATGCTAAGGACAGGAAAACTCTGGTAAGCAAATGACTGAGCCTGACAAACAATCAATTATCAACACTGCTCAGCTCCTAGAACATACCAAGGGTGAAATCCCACCTCCATTATAGTCAACGGGAGTTTTGTCATTGACTTCAGCTGAGCTAGAATGTCACTCTAGAAATATTGTATGTGAGCAAATGGGAGAAACCCACATGGAAGACAGTCCAAGCTTGTCTGGGAACTTCATTTCTCAGGAAACTAAAAGCAGCACTTCTAAGTATTGAAATTCAACTTCAGAACTTTCTAGATCATTTACTCTTTCAAAGGTTAAGCAGACAGAAGACAGAGCTTTTAACACTATGGAAGTATGATACGGTTACATTCACACACTCTAGGGAAAACTATCACTTGCATGATTTTGAACACGGCTTTCCCAGCACCCGATGATGAAGAGCCACATCCCACTCCGCACCCCAAAGGAACCCCTTTGGATCAGTGGCAGGGCGTCCACCTGCCCATCGGCCTCGTCTTTCTGCTGCCTTTGCTACCAAAGAACCTCAACCTGAAGCTAAGTGTATGGCATTGACATTTTGTTACAGAAATCATAAAAATCTCAAAAACATCAGCTGATGGGAAGTCAAAACCTTCCCCCCTCCCCCAAAGTAATATATATATAAATCACCTTAAAGAAGTTTTACTCATTAATGCACTGACACATGGTACAATTAAAACAGGCTGACAAACAGAGCTGATGAACACAGCACATAGATGTGGCCCTGCCTCCTGGTACTAGATGTATTTTGAGAGGCCATGACTCCCAGCCAAGCATGTCAAAGTAGCTGTCTATCCTGAGCGTGTGCGTCCTCGATTAAAGAGATACGACTCTGCTAATCCGGCCCTGATTGGGGAAGAAGGATTAATACTTAGACAATATCACTGCCACAAATAAGCTTCTGGGACTGCAAAAAAGAGTCAGTCAAGGATGCTTCATCAGGTAGACATGATTCATTTGAGAAAACCTGCACCGTGACCTTTCATGAGTTTCTGAGCGGAGGCAGGCTGTCAAAGTTCTATGGAGAAAAGAGGAGTAATCAACCAGTGCTTATGATGACCTTTTAATAAGTAAATGGTTGAGGCAGGCAGGCATTCTGAACAGAATGAGAAATTGGTTTTGTATGTGTGTCTAGTGCTTGCTGGGGAGGGTGATGAAATCCACTCCCGTGCTGGTTCTATTAGCTCCCTCCAACTAATACATATATACCTGTATATGTACATGTGCACAGCTGGAACGGCGCAGGGGGGTGCAGATTGGGTAAAACTGTCAAAGCCTGCACGCCCTGAGAGCAGGGACGTGGCCGTTCCCACCACGACCCGGCTGCCGCGGGTGAACCTGTGTCCGCTGGAGCCCCCCGGCCCCCGGGGCTCCCGTTGCAGAGTGCAGGGCAGGACAGGGCACCCGGCTCCCTGCAAACCGCCGTCGCGGGCTCCCCTCGTCCCGCGGACCCCCCGGCAGCGGGGAGGCGGAGGAAAGGGGGGGGGGTCCGCGGGAGCCGCTGCCGGATCGAGCCCTTCGCGGCCGCGGCGACAGGTGCGGCGGCCCCCGGCTAAAAGCAGCAACCGCGCCAGGCACGACCTGCCGCGCTACCGGCGGGACGCGGGGCCGCGGCGGCGGGCAGGGGCAGGGGCCCATAAAAGTCATGGGGCGGCGGGGCGGCGGCGGCGGGCGCCATGAAGGCCGCCGGGGGGGCGGCGGAGCAGGCGCGGGCAGCGGGCGGCGGGCGGCGGCGGCGGGCGCGGGGAGGCGGCGGGCGGCGGGCCGCGGCCAACGCGCGGGAGCGGGACCGCACGCACAGCGTTAACACGGCCTTCGGCGCCCTCCGCCGGCTCATCCCCACCCGGCCGGCCGACCGCCGGCTCTCCAAGGTGGAGACGCTGCGCCTGGCGTCCAGCTACATCTCGCACCTGGCCAACGTGCTGCTGCTGCAGCGGCGCCAGGCCGAGGGCGCGGCCACCGCACAGCCCTGCCCGGAGCCGTGCCCGGAGCCCTGCCCGGAGTCCTGCCCGGAGCCCTGCCCGGAGCCCTGCCCGCAGCCCCCGGCATCCGGTGCCACCGCGCCGAGGCCCATCTGCACCTTCTGCCTCAGCGAGCAGCGGAAGCGGGTAAGGGGCAGCTCCCCAGCATCTCCCTTCGGGCACTGGGATCGTGTCTTGCGGAGGTGGTTATGGCTCTGGTTTGGGATTGTCCCAACCGAGGGTTCGGGGGTCTCCCTGGTGTCTCCTAACCTGTGTTTTTTATCCCTTGTACAGCATCGAGAAGGAGAGAAACCACTGTCTGGTCCAGCTTTAAGTGGACACTAAATCGGCTGAGAAGCTCACGCCAGCCTTGTACGGACGGTGCAACTGCTTTGGGTAACGTCACTGCACTCATGCTATACATTTATGCTTAAATAACAAAGTCCTAAAAAAGTTGCTTTTGAAGCCCATGTGCTTCGTTTCACTTTGTGACAGGTTTATTCAGGGCATTTTGCAAATGAAATCGAACGCTGTTGAGACAGTTGCACCTGGTGCGGCAGCTATTTTAGTGCGAGAAACGTTAAACCTCAGCAGCCAAGCCCTGAGCCTGATGTCTCCTAAACCTGTCTCACATGATGAAACTTGAACTTGCAAACGCACAGTGTCCCCTGTCAGGAGAAGCTGTCACGAACACGTCGTGCCGTACGCCTTCAGCCCAGCTCGGCTGCACGCTGCGCGGCCGCCCACTCCTCCAGCTGCACGCTCAGTCCCAGCCTGCGGGGCTGAGACCAACAGCTGATGTGCTCAGGCGGTTTGAACAATGCTGGAGGATTGTTTTAAGGTGTTCACAGAAAGTCAGGAAACTTCCAGAGAAAGCACCACCATTCGCTGTGCACATAGGCACGGAAGCACATAGACACAGGACATAGCCAGGACAGGAGAGGGAAGTGGAGAGGTGCTGCATAAGCAACGCTCTTATCTTATTAACAGTGCGAGTCGTGCCAGTCCTCTAAATAGAATCATAGAATCATTTCAGTTGGAAGAGACCCTCAGGATCATCGAGTCCAACCATAACTTCACTCTAGCACTAAACCATCTCCCTAAGAACCTCGTCTAAACACCTTTTAAACCTCGCCAGGGATGGTGACTCCACCACTTCCCTGGGCAGCCTGTTCCAAAGCCTGACAAGCCTTTCCGTGAAGAATTTTTTCCAAATATCCAACCTAAACCTCCCCTGGCACAACTTGAGGCCATAGCATGGGTTGTTCCTAGATCTGGCAAGCACAGGGTAGGGAGGGTTCCCCAAGGGCTCTCTGCGTTTCCCCATCACCCAGGTCATTCCCAAGTTGTGCCTATACATCACCGATGCCATTTATCTCCCTCGGTTTATTAACTTGTATACTTTTTTATTTTTTAGAAGCCTAAAAAGCAAATGCGCATTTTACGTTTCCAGTTTTGGACATCAGCGAAGCAGCAGGCTAAAATCTTAAACCCCACTAATAGTGGATTTAAAAAAATATATAGTTTAATTTTGTGATGTTTTTTATAGTTATTTATAATATATTTAATTTGGCCTTAATTAATCTTAACTTGTTACTTTGAGAGGCACTCCATATTCTTTAAAAGCTTGGTAACTGTACCACTCTGAGGGGCTCTACAAGGAATCCTTGTCTCTGTTACTCTCCTCTGATGCCATCTGCTCGGTGCTCCCGCCAGCCCCGCTGCTCCAGCCAGCTGGGAGGCCTGAAGAAGCGCCGCATTGCTCACTTTACTTTCTGATCTTCCCCCAAGTGCAAAGCAAATCCTGGCATTTATTATGAAGAACTTAGCGAGAACAAGATCTTGGTGTATTGCTCGTGCAACTTCACATTTTTAGTTTTCCTTCTCCCCTCCGCAACATGCACTGACCACCTTTCCTTTATCACGGGGAAAAAATCTGTTGTACCTCCAGAACCTGCTGTAAATTTCTCCTTTAAATCCTAATCAAGAAACACACCGAAGTAAAGTTCCAGCAATTTCACGTCACGTCAGTCTACCCACTTATTAAAATCTACATGCTGTATTTTCCTGGATTGAGAACAGGTTTTTTGCTTTTAAAAGGTTTCTATCCTTGTTTTATTTAGTAAGGAACTTTAAATGGCTGCCAGATTATGATCTTTGTTTTGCTTTGGCATTGATTGGTGAAGCTGGAACTCTTTCATGTTTATACAGAGTGATTTTTAATTTATCTATTGTTTCAGCATGTGTATGGGGTATAGATTTCCACAAACATGTCTTCCTGTTTGTTTTTTTATTTGAAAAAGTTTGTCTTTTAAAAAATTATTTACTTTATAATTAAAGCTGATCTTACAGTTAAGCTCTATATTCTTAGGAACACATCAAACCAAAGCATCTGACCTGCTTTACGGACAATTAGTACTAATTTACTCATTTAGCTGTATAATTCAGTACGATACCTTAAAATGACCAAAAAAATGCAATTTCAAACAATTTTAGCAAAATTTTGCATTGAGTATGCAAAATTTTGTGATTCATAAGACAATAAGATTAATTATTTCAGGTTTTAAAAATGTTGTGACATTATTGCAGTTTTAAGAGTGGTTCCTGGCAAATGCAGCTTATTTGGATTTAATAGGATTATCTCTATACTTAGTTATTAAAGGAAATGAGCATAAAAATTGAGGTCCACTTTTTCCCCATAGTATTGGCTGAAAGTTCATGACTTGAAACTCATGAATAATCTGCACAATTCTGCAGGAATTTGGTGTTCTCACTATAACTGGTATTTTATCCCCCTGGTTTTCTATAGCATGTATACAAAATGCTTTTCGATGACAAAAGCAGGAGCAGGCTGTTACGACTTGGCTGGATCTCCTGTTGCATGTGGCTCAGTGTAGCCTTAAATTCTACTCTTTTTACTCAGGATAAACTGTTGAAATCAACTGGGCTTGAAGATTTCAGTATAATGCTTAGGGTTTCAATTACTAAATAACATTAGAATTCCAGTAACACTGATTGATCATGGCAGAAATTAGGCGCCAGAGCACTGTGGCCCAAATATTCATGGTATGGACAGATAATATCTATCCAAAACAATTATGACAATGATTTCTCCAAGGAGCAGACCCCAAGCCTGCATTTATACACATGTAACACTCTATATTTAAATGGGGACAGATACTTAACTTTGCTGAAGTTTATTTATAATTTAAAATTTCTCTACCCTCGGGAGCAAAAAAAAGATACAGGACTGAGCTGTTGCTGTGTACTGAGTTTTCTAGACACCTAGGGAAAAATAATTGCATTTCTAGAGACACAGATGAATTGAGTGCTCAGATTTCACATATAAAGAGCTCACTTGTCATTGGGTGTTTTATTGAATTTTTACTGTGTGAGTTTATGTGTCTTATCAGTTCTATTTTTTTAATCACTTGGTGGAGAGGCATTGTTTGTGGCATGCACAAATCTATATTTATAAGCCAAATTTTTGAAACTCGGCTGTCTAAAAGCAAGTACCGTGCTTGACGGCCAGGCACTGGAATAGTGTGAGTTTTTCACCCTCTTGTTCTGCTGAAGACGTTTTTTCCACATATTTGTAAGTTCATTCTGTATGTATGAACAGAGACATGCCTTATGCCAATCCCATCCTTGTTTTCCTGTAAACGCTTGGCTATTCAATTTACATGATGCATGAATAAAGCAGAAATGGTGAGATATACACCATTTGATCTTAGATCCTATTAAATGATTGTTAAAGTATTCCAAGCATAGTACTTTGTATAAATCATTGTACTTAGCCTGGCACATCACAGCATAAAAGCAGCATCAAGCAAAATGAATAAATCATGTTGCTGATTTTACTGGTTAAGTTTAAAGAAGTATTTGAACATACTACTTGGTTATTTATGGATTAATCATAATGTAAATCAAAGTAGTTTCATGTTAGCTACTATTTTCAGTTCTGTTCTACAAAATGGAAGTTTCCTTTCTAATGCCTTCTTGGGAAATCTACTTCTTTACAAAAATCTGTATTTGTTTGCAAAATATGCTTATATTTGCTGAAATAAACAGTATTTTTGTTACTAAATTAAACAGTAAATGATGAAAACTATGGTGGTAGTTCTATAGCCATCTCAGTTAAGATGTAAGTATTTAAGCTTTTTCTTTCACTTTTTCAAATCTATCTATACAAGATTTCAGCAGCATATATATATATATATATATGTATGTACATACATACTACATGACACTAAAGATGCATCCTAGGTCCTTTCATGAAATTGTAGGGCTTAATGTTTCCCCATAAGCAATTTTCTTTGGATGTTACGTGTTTGTGACCAGAAGGATTCGTGGTTCCTAAGGCAGCAAGAGGACAAGCTTCTCAGTCAAGTGACTACATTAAAACTCTGCCAAATTTACCCTTTGAAAAAAATCTTCTAGTCACCAAAATGATTCGCTTTGGCCCTCTCTGAAAGGCAAATAGTAAATAATAAATCTTTACTCACTGTACTTAATCTTGCATCATCACATACTCCCCCTTTATATATAGTCCATATGAGACCATATAAGCAGTTTCACAGAAACCATAGGAAGACAACCATAAATTAGAGTCCACTGAAAATTTCAGACACAAAAATCTTTGATGCTGCTGGTTACCAGGTTCTTTTGTAACAGACCTTCAACTTCCTTCCACTAAAAAAGCTGTTTTCTGTGTTATGTCCTGTTGCACTATGAAACACCACACGCTATGTTGAGAGAATCTCTCAAAAAAGATAGAACCTAGGACAGCTGTCTAAATACCACTTTTCAAAAGCGAGCAGTAACGTCCTGATTGATAGTAAGAACTAGTAGATAGTACAAGGCTAAGAGAAAGGGTTTGTATAAAATTAGCTAAAATAGACTGTATGCTGCCAAGGCAAAAGATCTGGGGGGGGGTATATTATACCAGGAATCCTGTGAAGGTTGAAAAAAAAGTGGTTCTAAAGCATCAACATGGGGCTTGTGGGGGAGGAAGGGAAAATTATTTACTTATTATGGGCCAAAAAATACTGTAGAAATTTGTGAAAGCTAAGAAAAAAACATTACTTAATAGTGAGAAGAACTGAACAGTCTGCTCTGAACATTTTTCTTCAAGAACGTTTTCAAAATTTGGATATAGATTCATAGCCAGGCAGCTCAGTGTCTTATTTCCACTGAAATCCTGTAGCTATTGCAACGTAATACAGAGTTTCAGAAACCTTGAATATTCGTCCCACTTTTGAAGCTGTACAGGAATACAGGCTTCCTCAGGAGAGGAGGAGGAAGAGAGGACACTGATGAAGAGTAACTGGGAGCCCACCAAGGAGGAGATTCTCTGTGATGCCAAGAGAAATCCTAGTTCAAGTCCAGGTCAGCACTGACCCCTACAAATGCTCTGACCATTGTAACCCTCCCTCACTCTCCGACCAGGAGTGCGTACAAAGAGTATTTGGTGTCTATTTGGGACTCCCAAGCAGCCTCTGGTTACAGGTATCTGGATGCTCAGCTCTGCAAGGACTGTGCTGCAATTGGCCAAGAGATGGGCAACCAAAGAGAGTTTTGTTGTTGTTTTAATTAATGTTTAGATATTTATCATAATTTAGGGAGCTGGGAAAGGTCCTCATGAACTGCTGTGCTACAATCAGGTACCTAAATTATGGCTAATGGAAAATCAGGATGCACATATGCATGCATTTTCCCCAGCAGAAGGCAAATTTCAGGCAGTCCTTCCTCCAGCTTCTCTTTCCTGACCCCTCAGCTGTGTCACTGGAACTTTTTGTGGACCCCCTCTGAAGCCAGATGAGGTAACGCATTTATGTTAAAATTAAAATAAATAAACAAGCCACACACAACAACAAAACAACCAAACAAAACACCCCCAAACCCCCAAAGAAATCCAGCTCTTGCAAGGATTTGACATCCTGATACAAGTGAACCATGATGCACCAAAGAAAGTGTCCCCTGTTAGTGTAACAAAACACTTAACATATCATTTGATTTAGAAAGGCCTTATCTTCTCTCATTCATTTACTATGTTCACATCACAGTAGTGTTGTGAGGTTTTAATTAAAGATTTGGAAATTGCTATTGGTTCTTTCAAAGGAAAAGCCAATATAAATAGGACAATTACACTGAAATGGGTGATGAAATAAGGAAGTGATAAAAGTAATCCTACTTGTTATGGCATCTCTGTCTAACATCTGATTGTCTTTCCTTCACATTATTAAAGGAAACCCTATTTTCCAAGCATATGTATGTAGATCATTTTTAAACACAAAGATTACAGAAAAAGGTAATTCTTTGAAGAAGAGAACGGTGCTTGGCGGAAAGGGAAGGCATCTGTCAGGTCCTGATAAGATCAGACAGCTGAGCTTTAGCCTGAAAGCGTGTCATGAAGCTAAGTTTTCCTAGGGAAATAACATCTTTGCTATGAAAAGGTGCAAAATGTAATGAATTCTCCAAATAAATAGAGAAAATGGGAACTCTCGGAGCTTATTTTTGTCTAAAGTACCAGCCCTATATCAGAAGAAAAAAAGAGGATGAGAGGAGGATAACATCTTACCAAACAGTAAAAAATAAGGTGTGGGAGGGTCATCTCACTTTATATTCTCAATTAAATTAATCCTTTAGATGATAATCACACGTAAGAGGAGACTTCAGCAGCAATAATCACTGCAGAGATAGTACAAGGGCTGGGACACGCCTGACACCCAGGACAGGCCACGGGAAAAAGGGTGGTTAAAATGGAGATGAGGAAGAAAGCTGGGCAGAAATCGAAGAGAGGAACACAGTGAAAGGATAAGCAGCAATGATGACAAGTTGCAATAAGGTTGTTGCCTTTTTCTTTTTTATGCTTAAGGAAAAATGTTTCTCACTACAAGCACGGTTAAGCACTGGAACAGGTTGTCCGGGGAGGCTGTGGAAACCTTCTCCTTGGAGAGTTTCAGAGCTTGATGGTGCAAGGCCCCGAGCAGTCTGGTGTAACTTTGAAGTTCAGCCCGGCTTTGAAAATGGAAAATGTGTTGAATAACTCAAGAGGTCGTCCTCAATCTTATTTTTCATATGATTCTATGAAATGACGAGCTTATGGTTCTCTGGAAAGGAAGGCTGTAGAACAGAATAATAAGAAAAAATCTTGAAAGACGCAATGACTTCATGGAAAAAATCTATAATTCTGGGCAGTGCCAGGATCTATTATTCTGAGTGAAAATGAGGGGCATCCAGGTATGCATATCAACGGAAGAGCGAAAAAAGGAGGAACTGAACATGCCTATAAAGGGGATTTCCAAAAATAGAATCAGTCAGAGGCAGGGCTCTATTTCCATCAGAAGGACCTGTCAGGTTTATTCTGGGCTTGAATTAGTAAAAAGGCTTTCACGATTTGTTTGAATGATGGATTAAGATTTAAATTTACAGGCGATAGCTTTGGAGGGTAGGACTAGAATTAGAGATGAACTTAGAAAAATAAAAGGAGAAACATTATTTAAAAGATGCATTTCAATATAGAAATATACGTAGTACTATACATGAAGAGGAATTATCTACCACACAAAAAAATGTGGAGAATGACAAGCAGAAAATGATTTTTGAGGTGTTGCATATCACTAACATGACGAGCCTTTGCAAGCAAAGTAAACCTCACACAGAATGCATATTCCATCCAGACCCCTTTCGGCACTATTTTCTATGATTATTAGAACTTCTGAAATGTCTAGCTGGGTGGAAAATCTGTTAAAAATTGTAACTTTAAAGAATACTATGTGTAGAGAAATACAGAGTCTTAACTACTGTGCCTGTGCAAATGAAATGATGGAGGGGAACTTGAGATTGTGAATGCCAGACTAGGTAACAGTAACAGAGGATATTCGTATCTTATTAACTAAAAAAGGTCTACCAAGGATACCTGCAATAGTTATGAGTATGAAAGAAGTTATGAGACTCTGAAATTTTGAAGGCTAACGTTTAAAGAACACGTGGTGCTGCCAGTGACTGCAGCCTGAGCGTATGCTAAATACATGGATGTACAGTAATCAGCGTATCAGAAATGCACGACAGAAATTTGAGCATCATGATAGAAGGTATAACAAACTGATTCAAGACACCTGCGTAGGAAAGGGGAGCCAGGCTGCAGGATGGGAAGGTCCTACTCTGTGCTGGTTTGTTGCCACTGCAACCTATTATTTTTATTTGCTACACTGCTCAAAGAAAATCTGAGTGGAAAAGACAGGCTTTCATAACAGGTGCTGTGAAAGATAACAGCCTAAGCGAGCGTTTCTGGCTGAGGTAAGAGGCAGCCTCTGGAACGCCCAGTATCTGTGCTGTGTAGGCGCAAAGCTCCAAGCCTGGACTAGCCAAGCATAGGTCAGGACCACTGCAGCACCAGCAAGACAGACCTGAGGAGAAACAGCCAACAAAAGCAACCCAAACCATTCCTGCACTGCATAAAATACAGCTGAGTCCGGCTAGGGTCAGGGTAAAAATCAAAGACTACTTTTCTGTTCCATAAAGCACGTTACTGCTTATTTTAGCATCTGTAATGAGACGAAGGAGAAATAAAATGCATGTTACGGTGCGTCTTGACAATTCAGCAAATGCCGAAACATTGCAGTGTACTTCATTGCATGAGACATTCTGTTGATTGGCACATTTCAGCTGCCACTAACGTATTACACATCCTCTGCTGGGCAGAAATGATTTCTCACTGTCATCTTGGTGTGTTTGCCCATACCCACATGGTCCAGCTTCCCCCAGGATGGGAAATACGCAGGAATAATTACTTTAAAAGTCACTGCTGTTAGGAAAACACCAGCACTCTCAAAATGTTTTAATTAAGGTGGTTAAACTGTTTAATTAAAACTATTTAAAAGACCCATTCTCATTTCCATTATGGACTTTAAAGATCTTATGGCCTCGAAGAGTATAAAGGGGTCCAAAAATAGCCATAATGTAAATAAGAATTAGGGAACTTATTTTTACTGACATTATTTATAGTCACTGATCTTCTCATGTTGGCGTAATGATCTGATTCTAAAAGGCTAGTAATTTCACTGCATTACCCTCCAGATCTGGTTCTCTTTCATAAGTAGTTTAGCAGATGCCAAAAATAAAGAAAGAAAAAAAAAATAAAAAGAAAACTTAATGATCTAAGTAATGTAGAAAATAAAGGCTGTTAAAAGACAAGGTTGGGCAATTCCTGCACCAGTGATTTGGAATTTGTTGCCCATCACCTCCATCTGCTGAAAGTTGCTGCCTGTACCAGCAGAAACAGATTAAATCCTGGAGGTACCACTGTTCCTGGACTGACATAAAAGCTGAAACTAGATCAACAGTAGTTTCAAAGGGCACATTGGACTGTTAGTTGTGGTGGTTAAGGATCTGGTTACTTTTGCCAGCTCCACCAGCCACTTACTCTGCCACAAGACATACAGTTGGGGCAATGGCTTCTAAAACTGTACAGTCAGGAATTGCCCGAACTTATACAGTCAGGAATTGCCCGAACTTATCTGTCAATATCCAGATTTATTCGGATTTCAACAAGACTTGGGTCTTGGAAAATGAAACTATGGTTTTACGGAAAAAGAATTGCCAATATTCAGATGCTGATTAAAAATGACAACACAAACATCTAACATCCCCCTACATCCTAACATAGTTCTGTGTGTGTGCTTCTAGACCAACCGCTACCCGAACTGCACTAAAACTGACCAGTGTTGAAATGAGCAGGAACATGAGCGACCACCTTGGTGTATCCCAAACCGAGAACGTGATCAAGCTAACGCAGAATAATATATAGAGGTGAACATCAGCTAAGAAGTGATGTACAGAGTGCCTGACCTCTACGTGTTTGCTACAAGCTTAATTCCATAAAGATATTGGTTGGACTTGATGATCTTAAGGGTCTCTTCAAACCAAACTGATTCTATGATTCTATGATACTGAAGGAGGTACCGTCCCATCCCTGCTGGCCAATACAAGCCATGGAGCCAGTCACGGAGAGGAGGAGTTGGTAAAGATGCTCTGCTCAGTGTATTTGTTCCGTTTTACATTCTAAAGACACAGAACTGAAATAAGCATTTTAGTAACTTAGCTCAAACCCAGCGTATTGTGCAATCTCCACTCAGAGGGTCCCTGAACGCAGAACTGCTGTTCCACAACCAAATGTCAGCAGAGCAGCTGAGCGACGTACAGGGCTGGAAGAAAAAGGGAGAGCTCTGTGCCGATGAGGGGAAAAATAACAAAAAACCCTTCTGTGTGGTTATTTAATGACATGCGGTACATAATTTGAGCTTTCTTGTGAATCCCTGACAAGTCAATCTGTTATGCAGAATCGGAAATTTACATCAGATAATGTCCAAGCCCCAATTTTTTTCAGGACTGGTACTTCGCTATGGTCATTTTAGGCAGAAATGAAGCCCACAGCTCAGTTTGCCTCAAAATTTAAGGATAGGTTTCAGTTGCTAATAACTCTGCGTCACCTTGGAAAATGAAAATAGTACCTCTGGTTTTGATTGTATATGAAACTATAGCTAAAACAAATTTCATGGCACTGATTAAGTGTTGTGTTCACCAAACTTTGGAATACCATCATGGCTCTTTCTATATGGGTGTTTGCGTATGCTACGCAGTGAGTAAGAAAAATCAGATTTCAGGTGCTTACAAGCATGACAAATAGGCACTGAAGTGGCCTTGAACACTGTGATGTAGTGACAGAGAGGAAATTGAAGTATTCAATATATTCTGAGGTGCCTGAGCCCTCTGCAGATGGCTCTTGGATGCCTGTTAGTAATCCAGAAAAAAAAAATGAAAACGCCTCCAGTTTTGTTGAGGTTTGTTTTGTTTGTTTTGCTTTTTGCATTGGCAAAATAAATAATTTTAATGCATGCAATATAATGTGAATAATAATAGCATAGATGCTAAATTGCAGCTATTACTTTAGGTGTTCATCTCTGAATGAAATTAATGCAAGATTTAGCAAGTCCCCTGTACAGTAAAAACCCTCCAACTTCATGAGGTTAGCGTGCATTTCTGTGTTAATGAGGAGCTTCGTGAAATTTAATTCAAGGTTGCTGACAGAAAGGCTTGTGATCAGGAGTATTTTAAACTTGTGACTGACAGTAACAGCAGCGCCACAGCCTACTGCCTTAGTTGGACTGTGCATTCTGCTCATCTTCGCACCCCAACATCTCATTAAATAAGATGGTGCTTAATAACTCATTTTAAAATGTGCATATATTTGTATATATTCATCTTTGTAGAGGTCTGCATTTTATAATTGATTATATAATTAAAAATGCAGAAATCACATTATATGCTTTTATTTTTGTGCCTGTTTCCGTGTGGCAAGTAGACCTGTGTGCAGAAATGAATTCATAGATGAACAGATGACCTTAAAATATTTATATATTATAAAATCCATTTAGACATTCACTGAAAGTGACTGAAAAAGACAATATTAGCTGGTATCTGATAATTAGGTACCATTAGCACATGCATACAGATAAATTTTAATCTGGTCTACTGCAATGAAACTATGGAAGTTTAATATTTTTAACTTAAGAGCTTCTCTGGTTTAGGTTTCATAGATATGGAGGTGTTACAATTCTGAAATAAAGCTTAATGTTAAAAAAGTCCCAAAATATTAGAATACTGAGACTTCCTCTAATGATTGTCAGGCACTTGTGAGCCATAGCAAAAATTTCGGATTTCTTAACACAAACCTCCCTGATCTTCCAGCAAGAATAATTCTGTATCTTTAAATAAAATTAAATTATTTGGGTTGTAGGTCTGATCAAACATGTAGAGCACATAACAGATTAGAACAACAAATTGGCTGTTATTCAGTAATATACACAGGTGTGACCCTGAAAAGGTCAATAGCCAAACACTTTGTTCAAGTAGGGGAAGTTAAATATAGACTGTGCAAGTGTAGTTTATATAAATTGGTGATGTACAGTAGCCTTTGAAGGCCAATAAGAGTGAAAAAGTGTATTTAATTACCTAAAATTGAATTGACCTGTACAGAGAAAAATATGAAATGTGAACAATGCAGCAGTTTTATAAAAGAAAGGAAGTGGCACTTTATAAGATTATTACGATTTCCATTGACTTTGTGAATAATTGTGTCCTTGATTATTTTGTCTGTCTTTCCACGTATTCAGTCAGCACCTACAAATGAAATTTAATTATTGTTTAAACAGAATCTGAGCACATCCTCAAGTGCAATAATACAACTAGCCATAGCCCAACAACTGCAGGACACAGAATCCATCCCAAATTTTGTTGTGCCCCAGGGTGCTGCAAAACCACACTTTGCTGGCTCGCCTCATGTTATCAGGCAAAGCCAAGTCCACCAAGGGATCAAATCAGGTACCTGTTGCTTGATTCCTGTTTCTCCCTCTAAGCAAACACTCGCATACCTCCAGTGCTTTCTGACCAAGCCTACAGACCGTGCAGGGGCAGCGACACTCCGCTGATGGCCAAAGTGGTAAAATCAGCTTTATTTTGAGATATTCTTCACGCTTCCTTTCAGTGGAAGTTCTTTGAAATTTAACATGAGTGTTAATGCAACCAAAGACCATACCCGGCCAGGACATTTCTGTAAAGGCTGCAGAATCACAAACAAGATCTGGAGTCGGCAGCTGCCTTCTCATCCGTGCCAGTCGTAGATGCCAACATAGAAGACTGATATAAAGCTGCATGATGTGGTATATTTAAAGTGTACATCAAACTGCAGAATTTATCAGGCTGGATTCATCACTAATTTTATAAGTACATCTTCCACACAATTTAACCTTTTGAAAATACTAGCTATTACTGGGCCAAAAACATCTTTTAGCTTTTGAAGGTTTTTAAGTTCAAAATGTACTTGGCATTTCTGTTTCAAGTAAAGATTAAAAGCTAGTAAAAAAGAGTTTCACACTGAGCTAAAACCACCCCAGAATGGTGTTATAAATATGCAGAGGCTACAGGGAATAAAAACAAAAAAAAGACCATTCAGCAAAGAAAGCTGCTTCCTTTTCAGGATCAAATGTGATCTCAAGACCTAAAAGAAAAAAGTAAAAACTATCAGCAACCATACAGAATGAGAATCTGTAGCAAAATTTAGAACAGAAGTATTCTTCAGCAATATGTGAAAGAGCAGGGAAATACGAATCAGGGATGCAATAAACCATGGTCAGGCATAAATTACAGCTAATCTAGCTATGACTAAAAATTCTAAAAATGATGTTTAGATTGTTTAACTTTAGGCATTCAATCTACACACCTCAAGAGGGAATCTATCAGTTCCTGCCTCTGAATCGTGTGGAACAGCTTTGTTCCCCATTTAGGCTTCTAGACTGAGACACCCAAGTCAGTCTCGGGGAATCCTCACTGAGATGACAACTCCCAACCTTCCTGCAGAGATGGGACAGGTAACTGTAATGAGGCTGAGGAACAGACGTTGCTGAATTCCAAGAAAGAGTAAAGCTTGGTGTCCTCAAATTGAATACACCCAATAGTTACCATTAATAAAGCCTGACAGCATGGTTTGTCTAATAAAGCTAACAAGTTCAGGCTTGAAAAGAGAAAATATACTGTGTATGTTTTAAAAGGTTGGATGGGATAACTTGGGAGCTACAAATTCATTGGTCTGACATCAATAATATGTGAGTCTTTAGAACACACTTTGAAGGAAACAAACAACTGTCCCATACACTGACCAAAATAGCTTCAGCCATGCTTGTGTACTTTCTTAAGAGAGAAAAAAGAAAAGGAGAAAAAAAAAAAAAAGAAAACCAGAACAAGACTCTACACCTATTTGTAGGCAAATGAGCATATGCAAGGCAAACACGGAGCCATCGTGTTCTCGGTAATATTCCACGTGCAGCTGTGAATATTTGCATTAATGCCAGTTAATCTGCAGAGCTCTGAAGTGAGGGCAGGGAGTGTTGGCCACCGTACCGGAGTTATCGACTGCTCTTCAAACACTGTAACCAAATCCTTCGCATCCTCCTGGACTCTACCAGGACTGAGCAGATGGAGCCTCACTAAGCAGCTCATTCAAACACAAATGCATAACAAAGTAATAAACATTAAGGGTTTGACATGATACCAAAGCAGAGGAGCAAGAATAGTTTCACTAAAAGTGCTTCTGACTTACATCTTTCTGCGGTGCTTCCAGTAAAGTGAAGAGTTCATGGCTTAAACCAGGACTAGCAGCATGTAATTAAGTCTAAAATAAATCTGGTTTACATTAAAAACCAACAAAATGAAAACCAAAGAAAGGACTCTTTGTGACAGCACAATCTGACTCTACTTTTATGTGATGCATGAACTTCAAGCAGCTCTACAATTTTCTGAGTTTTCGCATCCTTGCAATTAAGGCAGAACTCATCCCTCACATCCTGCACTAAGAGGACGCCTTCCAGCTTGTTTTGGGGGCTTTTTTGAAAGGTCTGGCACATTTCTCTTTCATTCCTACTCCAGCTGAATTTTGGATTTTTTTTTTCCCCGAACAAAGCTTTAGAGAACAAATAAAATGAGGATGAAAAAATATTCTTGCTGAGCTTTTTAATTTAAAGATAGCTGTGCTCTTCTTTCCTTTATTCTTTTTTTTTTTTTTTTTTAATTCCTTGACATCTTAGGGTCAGTAGAAAATACAGCATTTAAGTATCTCTCTCTCTTGAAACCATAGCAGAAACCATCCATCCCTTTGGGATAAACAAGCTGAGAGAAGACTCTCTTTTGTTCTCTTTACCATGACTGAAGCAAAATTGCTTGCGCCACTGCATTATAACTTCATTTTAAAGGGGTTTTCTTAATAAACGGAAAGTAGGAGTCAGACTACAGAAAGATAAACAGTGGCAGAAAAGAAGAAGAGATCTGCAAGTGGAATAAACTTCAAAAGAGTTTTCTCCTACTGTGTGAATATCACATTCTAATTCTGACATACACTTCCTCCTCATAGAGTAATTCTGCCTGTAAACTTTTTCCTATCAGCTCTTTTGAGTTTAATAACATTTTCACACACTACGTCATCTTGTGCATTCCGGAACTTACACGTGGCCCTACAGTTTTTTCAGGATGCATTCCTGTCTCATTTTATTAAATACCCTGAGGACAATATTAGTTGCAACACAAGCAAGGAAGAGAATGTGAAATGGAGTCTTAATTCTGAATTCCCTGACCAATCTCGTTGTTCAAATAGAAATAAAGAGTATGGAAGAAATCCAAACAGGAGAAGGAGAACGGAGTTTTCTGTGTTTATTCAAAGGATAACAATGTCCTAAGGGAACCAATAAAAGAAAATGAAATTGTACAAAGGACACCTCCAGTACATCTAGTAAATCTTGTAGGAAAACACAACAACAAAAATCAATAATAAAAAACTACTTGCAAGGATGCTACATAAAGCAAGCTAGGAACGAGCCCTTTTGAAATGCATATATTGTAGGCTGAGTGCTAAGACTTCAAAACCATTACTCATAACCCAGGTTGAAATTCAATAAAGATGTTTACCCAGTGTTTACACTGTATTTTATGCAACCTGAGTTTTTACAAATTACCAGGGAAAGAGGAAACACGGCAAATCTCTTAAGTATAGTACACACCACGTACAGTTTCTGCTCAAAACAATTTTTGCATTCCCCCAACAGCTGTATACATATTTAAGGAAGGTAGTCCATGTGCCAGTTTAGTCCATTCGCATAGATGGTTACTCCTGTTAAAGCTTCTTGTTTTTTATCGAAGAGGAACAGCAAAACAAACACATGAGTTCACATCAACAAAGCAGCACGTTGCACCTCTTCACCAACACAAGAAAAACCGCACAAGGCGCAACAGTATTCCAAAACCAGTCAGATTATTCTATATAGCAGGCTTGACACAGTGTATTTTTTATATTCTGCTCACTTAAAGGGGATAATCAGATTTTCACCAAATTAGTGCCACAAGTAAATGTTTCTGTTGAAAGTAAGCACAAAAAAAATAGAGTCTAAATGGGGTTTGCATAAGCTGCGAAACAGGATGGGGAAAGCCATCAAGTGAACTAGAACGATGCCTGATAGAAGGGCAGGAATGTGTCTTCAGATGGGCTACAAATTACATCTATTAAAAAGCAAACCAAATATCTCACTGTTGTTTTAAAAGACAAGTTCCTATATACTTATCCAGTGCTTTGAAGTCTGGAAATTTTTGAAGTGAGTTGTTTTGAATGAGACCTGCACACTTCAGCAGTACTTCTGTTTTCAGGTAATCCAAAATTTATCTCAAAGATTATTTGCATATAAAGGATTGGCATTTCAAGTGACTGAGCCTTAATCTGCCAAATGATATATCTTAAAAATTACAGTAAAAGCCTGGTTTTAGTATATTTAAGATCTGGTCATGCATTCCAGTGTATCAATATTAAAGAAGCTTGGCAAAAATAGAGGCTGTGGTTGAAGTTCATATTAATAAATCACAAGGTCCCAAAGAAGACTTTCTATCTCACACAAGGCTTTCTTAAAGATTTAACTAGAAAAAATGCTAATGATATTGTAAGATTTCTCTACACTGGACCCATATTTCCTCTGGAAGAGTTTCCCGCAGTTATTATTCACAGTTATTATAATTAATGCATATACAGAACATACAGCGAAAAGTCCTTTTTTCAGGACTAAAATCAGCATCGCATTTACATTTCAGGAAGTGCTGAATGATGACAATGATAACTCTGAGATGATTTACTGCAATCAAACTTTGTGCCACTAAAATAACTCCTACTCTAAAATACGTAACGCTAAATTAAAGTACAGGAAAGGTTCAAGGAAAAAGGCCTCAGTACTTATTGCGTCATATTTTATAACTTAAAGACTCGCTGTATCCAAGTTTTAGAACACTTAATAATTACATTTCCATCTTTTTTTTTCCCTTGAGGGGCGCTTTATCACAGGGGTGCACAGCTGAGTAGGGATGGTCTCACTGACCTCTCCCTTCTCTTAAAAGTCCAAGATTAATTCCCACTTACTATAAATGATCAAAGTTTTATGGACTAATGACAGTTTAAAATACTTTTTTTCCACTTTTACTGCAATGCTGTCATTAAGACTAACAATCTAAAGTAGCTAAGAGAATGAGTAAGCAAGATGATTTACACAGATGATAGCGCAATGGTTAAGAAGTGGGGAAAGATTCTTTGAAATTTTTTGTAGCTGAACCATTAAAAAGATTTACACCAAGGTCCTTAAGTGAAAAGAGAGCATTGCCAAAGGAGTCTGGCAAGCTCTTTTATCAATAAAATACTCTGGCCCATAAATTTAGCCAAACCCTCAGCTTAAAACCTGCTTAAAAGCTCGAAGGAACTTGCTTTGTTACCAGAGATAGCCCACCAACCCAGTACGCAAAGAGACTGACTACAAAAATCAGTCAGGGTAGCAACACTTGGATAAAATCTTCCATGTCCATTGCACCTGCTGTACTTTTCCATGAGCCCATATACAAAAATTCAGGAAATATTCAGCATGAGGGAGCACGGGTCCTAATACAAGACAAAGTTGTGTTGAAATTATTTAGGGCTGGGTATAACATTAAGACCTTATATGTTTCTGTACCTGGCTGATCTGTACCTCATGGCAAGGCTTCAAACAATCTTGCCATACAGAAGACTCACAAAATATGTATATATTCTTATAAGGTTTTGGGTTTAACCTCTTTCAGCATGTTCTTTAGTTAGAGGTTAATTTAGTACAAGCTTGTATCTTTTCATATCCAACCTCCTACCAATTTTGTTCATTAGATATACTCTCAGGAAGCAATAATCAGATCTGGATTCAGGTGTGGGGCAGGTTCAGAGTCAAGGCTTGATTTTATGACTGTACCGGAACATACATTTGAAATTTGAAAGCAGCAGTATCGATAAGGTTTTCGACAAAATTTCAAGAGAAAATAATAGAAAGAACATGGGATATTTTCTGCTGCTCAGTATACCATAACATTATTTGTTTGGTGCTAAAAATGGGCTTAAGACTGTAAAACACGAGTGTTTCAACAGTCCTTGCTTCAAGATCAGCTGTTCACGACATTTCCATCAACTTGGACTGCAGCCCATCCAGAACTAGAAAACAGGTGCCATCGGATTTTGGACGTCGACCAAAATCAAAACAGTGGGGATGGACACTCACATGCCCTCACCCTCACCCTGAAAGTCTGAATAAAGCGATGAACTTTATGCAGGGCACTCCAACAATCAAATTCTAGCAGGCAGAAAAGCAAGGGGCCAAGGTGGTGGCAAAGGAAAACAGCCTGTCGCTTGCTTGGGTTTTTTATGCCGTAATAATTCACGCATCTCTGCTGGCTGAGGACAGCAGGTTGCCACCATTTAGACATCCCTGAGCCAAATTCTTCAACCTCCAAATGGAAATACATAGAAAGAAATCCACAGGGATGGTAGCCAGGCCAGCTTGTTAACCACTGCGTACATCCTGTGCCATTTTATTCTGCAGACTGATTCAGGACAGTCTTGGATAACTGGTCCATCATAGTAGCCTTCAGTTTCTATGGAAATGTAAAATAAGCTGAATGTAAAATATGCTGAATATGTAAAATAAGCTGAATATCAAATGAGAATTGTTGTGCTCCTTTAGCCAAGCAAGGATGGAAGGGAAAGACACCGAAAAGGGTGTAACACTCCCTCCCCGCACCAGCTCCATAACCAACACCTTTTTCAGATCATTGATGCTATTTGGCAGTCTATAGGCAGGCGGAAACATCAGGAAATTTCAACCACTCTGGTTACACAAAGGTTACAAACACTGTGGCGGTATTTATCTACACGTCCTTGGAAAAAGGCACAGCCTCTCCTCAGTCGAACTTTGAGCACTTTGAGGTCCAGCTTCCAATTCTCCAGCTTTTGCCCAGGTCTTGGACTACTTACTGGACAGTATCAACAGCCAGCTGTAAGTTAGTGTCACAAAATCCAGTTATTGGCATAGTAAAATAATACAAAAATTTCATAGAGACCCAACAGCCCATCACAGGAAAATCAGCCTACAAGTCTTATTGTCAACCTTTTGTCTTCATCAACGAATAAACTCCTCTATCCAAACACAAATATTATCTATTGTTCTCTAAAGTACATTTAGTGTTTCTGGTGGTGTTTTGAATGAGATAGAAAAAAAAATACTGAAGATTACTCATGAAAGTGCTTGCCATTTTCTTCCTCATTTTTGGATCAGAATTCTAAGTTTTACCAAATCAACTAATTATTTCAAATAATAAGAGAACCTGTCCCAGCATTACATTCGTTCATTCAAAAAGAGGCATTCACATGTGCATAAGGAAGACTTTAAAGACAGATATGGCCCATAAACAAGAAAGAGGACAGAACGTGAACTTCATCATGACAAAGTTTTAACTGAACACAGAGATTTTTAGCTGCTTTACATTCACCACAAAAGCCATTTATCAACCATCAACAAGGCGGGTGAATCAAGCAAAGCTGGGAAATGGGAGAAGATGACTCAGGGAACAAGAAGATGAGATGTTTGGGAAGACATGATGGGAAACAAGTGGACACACAGTTCATCCACATTCGGATACTATAGGTAAGCACCCAGCGCTAGGAACACGGGCTCACATGAGATGCTTTGGACTGCTTCTGCCATTTCACTCCTTAAGAGTCAATAATTGTTTCAAAAAGCAAAGAGACTCTAGATGTTTCTGTACTTAGGAGAGGGATAACTCTTCTGCAAATGCAAATACGTCAGCTCGCTAATGGCAGGTGATAACCTTGGTCATAAACAGAATGATTTTACTCTCTAGTCAACATCCAGACATATGATGAAGCCATCAGGATTTTTATATAGGTTCCTTTTTCACGGGAATGAGGGAAGAGTTGCATATATTACTCTATACGCATACAAAATATTTAGGAAAATTTAGCAGGCAACTTTCACAGAAACACAGTATCTTCCCCCCACACCCCTCCCTTAGTGTGTTGTACAGCAGCCTGGGAAACCAACGTGGATTGCGCACAGAAAAACAGTTTTCAGAGCGATCCATTAAAAGCCCTGAAGAATGCTTATTGCTTATATATTCTCCCCAGATGATGTGTAGACTGCACATATACAAACCCTCATTCCTCACAGACCTGGTCCCAAAACATTGAGTGAGAGAGTTAAAAGTGGAAACACACATTACTCATTCAAGTGTGTGAAGTTAGAGAGGTTCAGAGGGGATTAAAATGTCATTTATGCTACCCAATCTCTTTCACATGGAATACTGTTTACTGCACACGTTCACATAACGTTCCCCTTTGGCTGCACAATCGTCAGCTTTCAGATTTGTAGAACTGTTTCAATCTCAAGTGTCTTACTTGAGGGAAATGCTGCATATTTCTCTTGTTTGCAGCATGTTGGGAAAGACACGAAACTTGTTCCTAAAGAAGTAGTTTATTTTCTCCCACATTTCCCCTCTAATGCGAAATACGACTTTTACATACTGCGTATTGATCACTTGCGTACTATTGTGATTTATAGCACTTGTCTCACTCATTTTCATAGCATTTTTTTTGATTCTGAGAATTTTTTTTTGGTCGACTTTGTCTTTCAATTACTGGTTGTCTTCTACAGCATATCAACTTTAAAAGAATTACGACATAAATTTGACAGTATTTGCCAGTTTTTGTTCTGAGTACCTATAGTGCTTTTTGCCAGTAGATGGCAGCATGTGGCTGCTTAGCTCGTACTGTGCAAAATGCCTACAGGGAAACAGACTTCAGACAGAAACAATTGAGTCTTTTTAAACCCACATTCCTATATATTCTCTCACAGCAAAATACTGTGGTCATGTCTCTTACAAGTCCTCCAGGGGCTGAGTCAAAGAGTGAAGTTTTCCTTGATTCTTGGTTTGGGTTTTCGTTGTTTGTTTTGTTGGGTGAGGTTTTTTGTTCGGTTTTGGTCTCGTTTTTTTTCCAAACTAAAGTTTTTCAGAAATTAAAAGATTTCTGGAAAGCAGAGATAAGATGGATGAAGTCTCTTGGCACAGATACTCAGAAGGGTTTGTAAATTTGGAATTCCAGCCCTGTATCTGCAGTTCAGGACATCATTTCTAGCAACAAAACCAGCTCTTCTATCCCTGCCTCTTCAGAATTCTTGACCACACAAGATATTTTCCTGCTATCAAACAATATGCACACATACATAACAATTTCTCCCTTTTCTATGCGTAAAAAAAGGAAGCAGCAGTATATCTATGTGTATATACCAAACAAATTTAAAATAACAAATTCCAAAATTTTATTACTCTCTTTGGTGACTTCCATATGGTAATTTTAATAGAAACAAAACTCAAGTAAGTAGCATGTACAGATTTCAGTTACTCTAAATTCCTCATTCTTTGCATTTTCAAAACCAAAATAGGCTTGAGATAATGAGCACTGCTATTTGCTACAGTTTGCTCCTATATGTAAGCAATTATATTAAACACTGTGGGCAACATAACAAAAGTGCATTCTCCTCTCCCTTGTATGCAAGGCTTATTTCAATTCCTGTGATGTGGTTCTTTCAGGTTAGGAAGAGTTTTCACAATGTATAGGCAGCCTTTTCATGTATTAACAGAACCTGGATATATCCTTTTCACTTTCTGACAATATTGGAGCTTAACAGTATATTTGACTGGTTATTTTATAAAAGTGTAAGAATCAACTACCAGCTCATGCATCATGTCGTGTTGATGCTACAGCCAGAATGACTTGGCCATTTCAAACTACATGTTAAGGAAACAAGAATCTATTTTGGATTGTTAGTGGTTTTTTTCTTACCTGAAATGATCTCTTTAGCTGCCTTCTGTCCCTCAGAAGCGGCTAAAATTCCACATTTTCCACGTTGCCAGTAGCAGCTGCTTCGGCACTGTAGCGAAAGAAAGCCCTTCTGTCAAACAATATAGTGTTTTTATATTACAACGTATCACATACACAATTGATCTTAATAAAACAAGGTCTCGCAAAGGCCTTCTAAGAAGTGAAAGCATACGGATTTTTTTAAAGCAGCGAGTCCCTTTGGTTTGAGCTTGTAAGGGTAGTTTGCGTGGCTCCCACGCCTGGAGTATGGCTGGGGCGCACAGCATTGATAGGAACACCGGTTGTGAAGCCTGGGCTCCTGGTGGGCTCATGTGCCAGAACCATGGGGTCCTCCAAGCCTCTGAGGTCTGGAACTTCACATCAGGGTCTCTCCCCACCCAGCTCCTGCTGCCCCAGGACTCTCAGCACCCCAGGTTTCTCCTTGCAGCTCCTTAGATTAGTAAGTCTCTAAAAGTCCATCTGTCAAGGAGCAGAAGTTGAAACCAGCTGCTCATTTGTGAAGAGTATCACCAGGCAATTATTGCCATACACTATCTCAAAAAGTCCAGATTTCAGTATACCTTTGAGATTCAGTGTGCTTTGAGTCAAAACAGGTGAGATGCAAGGAAACATGTAAAAATCCTTTGTACTGCTAAGCAATATTAATGGAGTAAAATGATGATGAGATTTAAAGACCCCGAAGGTAATGACAATTTAAATGGTAACAATTATAGTGATGAATGGCAGTAAAAAGTCTACATCAACCTGATACTGTAAACACAGGTTGACAGATTTTCCACTTCTCCAGCTACTAATTCTGCTCTAATATATCCTACTTGCAACTATTGCTTCTCAATTTCTGCGCGCACCTTAGATTCGGCATGGCAACTGATGACACAATTCTTAATCTCGTTGATAAATACTCTTCTCATGCTCTGATTTCCTTTTTATGTTCTCTTCATTTCCTTTTTACTTTACCATTAATCTCGTTAATCATTATTTCCTCCCTGACTTCCCTTTCCCAGTGTTTCCTCCCTATTTCTTCAGGTCTTAATAAGTTTGATGTACCATAATATTTTAGGGAGGGAGGAATATTCTCTGAAGTAGCACTTAACAAAGATAAGGTTAAAAGAGGGGCAACAGGATCTGATGTCATTATGTGTTTAAATAGTGCTAATAGTGCATGAGCAGGCATGCCAGAATTCACCAGCTGTCTCTAAAGGTACAAGCCAGCTTTCTGTCTCCTCACATCATAGCCCAGTTTAACCTCTGTTGTAACATATCTCAGCACAAAAAGATTATACAATCTGCTCCACTAGAACTGGAGCTCTAATTTATCTGCTTTCAGAAATATGTTGTTCTGTAGAGATAACTAACACAGCACAGGTTTAATAGTATTATAGTATTTGTTGAAGCAGAGTGGATGAGCTTGCATAACAGGAGAAGATTCTTCACAGACATATTATGAATATAGACAATGCAATCTATCTACCTATCTACATAGAGATATCTATCTATATAGCGATATGTATATATAAATATATATGCATATAATAATATACATCTATAAATAATATTTTATATAGGGATGAACTATGATACTACAAAAAATAAGCATAATTTGGCTTAAATTTGAGTCATGCATGGGAAATAGTTCTGGATATAGAAACATACAAAAAACTAAGCCACAGATTAGCAGGGACAAGAAGATAATTGCGCTGCCTTCAGCTAATAGAACAGCCATTGAGTTGCAGCTAATAATATCTGATCTAGACAGTTTCAAATGTTTAGGTTAATTGGCACCTAAATGCAGTTAGAAAATAACAGATCGAAATTTATGAGGAGCCACATTCTCACTCCCTGGCCCCACTTATTAGGACAAAAAACGGGGCCAGAAATTACAAAGACAACGAGTTTCTAGATGTGTGGATACAAAATCTGGATCCTTAGTTTTGGCTATGTTCATCTGGGTGTGCAACTTCCAAGTCTTTGGCTTTTCCAGATTAGCACATGTACCATTTTTATTGATTAATTCAGTGTTTGAAAAGGATTTAGCCTTGTCTTGAGCACCCATCCAGGACAAAATGCCTCCTGCCTGCCTGCCTGCTGTGCCTGTATCTCCCCATCTTCCTGCAGACCTTCAGCCAAAGCAGTTTTATATTGTAAAAAAAAGTTCTCTCAAATTCTTCTCAGACGAGCTGGTATTTTGTTAAGGCTTTTTTCCATCCAAGAGAGATTACATGACTGCTGACTTATACGCATACTTTAGTTCCACTGTCCTTATAATTCGTCTAGGTTGACAACATATGCTGTGTCCCACATCTTCAGCGAGCTCCCATAGTTGTGCCAAGTGCCACCAGTGGAATATGATGGCAACAAAGGAGGCTTCAGGTCAGCAATCCAGCCAGATTCAGTAGCAAGTTCTGTTCTGGTGAAGTCTCCATTATAAACATAGAAGCCCCTGACACCAATTTACTTTGGCAAATCTTTGGAATTCTGGTTTATGTGGCTGGCTGCTGTAGGCAGACACATATTTCACACATTATGCAATATATAACCAACATCACCACAGCAAAAAGTTTAGAACTGCTCCACATTAAGAAGAAAATACTTCACTCTTCTCTTTAATCATTCATAATTTTACTGTTGAATAAAGTGTCTCAGATTTCATCCACTCTTTCATAGTTTTCTAATATTGCCTGCTTTAGGCAGCCCTTGTCCTTGTGTAAGCTCCTGCACCTACAAAACTATTTCACTTAACTGTTTATAAAACAACTTCTCAGTTCTGACACTGCCAGAAAAATTTCAGATAAAGTATCTGTCCCTCTCGTTCTTTCCTTACATGCATCAATGTTTTGGAAATGAAGCCAATTCACAAAAATCAGACCTAGATTGTGAAGAGGCAGTACAGCTACAGAAACCAGCTGTGATGCACGACTGAAGCTCTGACTGGAAAAACTACAGCTGAACTTCAAAAGCCTAGGCACGAAAGATCTGAAGGTGTTTTTTAATAACCTGGCCTTGTTCTGAAGGAGGAGTTAGAAAGGTTTAAAAAAAGATGTGGGCAATATAAGCTGCACTCAGGCAAACCAAAGGCATGATTTGATGTGGTTTTCTCTGCAGGCAAGTTCTCGGCTATGCAACAGTCCCACTCTGGGTCACTTTAGGCAACTTCTGCCATGCACAAAGAGATTCTGGAAGGAGGGTACACACCATGTAAAAGTACAATCCAGCTCACTATTGGCCAATACACAAAATTAATTGATAGGAATAACAATCTGCCAGTCCAATGGCTGAGAAGTTCACTGCTCCAGAGATGACATAGAACTAACGTTTGCCAGCCAGGCAAATCACATGAGGAGGGTTTTCTCTATTTTTCCATGGGACAGGATGATCCTCAGTGCTGCACAGTTGCTGTCCTTGGTCTCCTTAGGATTGTTTATCTTTCCATGTCTGTTTCTCCTTTTGAATCCTTGAGCTGCCAACTGTACCCTTCTCAGCAACCTTATCTCTGCAGTTTCACCTTTCTCGTGTCACAGGCTCTGCTCTATATAAGCTTTTGCAGCTCTTTCTATCAGTTTAGCAGGTTTCTCAGAAGTCTAAGCTGGGGTTACACAAGCATGCAGTGTTCAAGCTGAGGCTTGGATCACAGACAGCTGAACCGCTGGGAGGAGGGTTACAGGTATGACAAGCTATTCTAGAAAAACACTATTGACATTATGTTATGAAAAGCTGTCTCTTTTATTGTCAGATCATGTTGCTGTGAGGGAGCAGAGAGCAACAACACACACTTCATAAAATAAAAGAACTTCTTTGCATCTCATTCAACTCTGACACAGCAGCAACGGCAGCAGAGGATTCATTGTTTGGGAGCACTGATCACACAAAAGCAGATAGAAGTGCATAACAGACCTCTTCATTTGTGCTAAGAAGTTAAGTAACAATAAGCCCCCTTATGCCTGCAGATGGTTCAGTGCCTATAATGTTTGGCTTGGGTTTTAATGCAGAAATATCAAAACCTGTTAGTGGCAATGCTGAATGACCTCCTGCCTACAGTCAGTGATTTTCTTTTAATACGGAACACATACTACAGAGTTGCTGATCGTATTTTGAGTCTCATTAGGCAGCCTAAATGAAAGGACAAGAGGCACTAGCTAACTGTTGCTGCCCTGACAAGCAATTAAGGATCCACCAGCCCTTATGGATAAGAACCTGCACACTCTGGGAACACAGCAGCATAGGAAAGGTTGCTGTGTATAACCAGCCTATGCAACATGTGCCAGATGTGACACTGCAGGAGAAGCACAGGAAGAAACAAAAGGCACAGCCTCGCATGTGCCACTCTGTGTGTTTTGTGAGATGAAGAAATGTCCATATCTTACCACATAATCGCATCTAACTGCGTAAACCCACTGCTTTATGAAGTTGGATAACTAAATCAGTGTTTTCTACCTTTTCTCAGTTGGCAGGCCCTTAAAAATGTTCCAATATTCCAATGCTGTAAATGCAAACCAACTTCTAATTAGCATGTTTTTCCCAGTTATTATTCTTGATCCCTGAAAAAAATTCACAAACCTCAGGACAAGAAGTCAGGAGCCACTGAACTAGACCAGTTGGCATCAGCACAGGTCTACTCTTGGGCTATTCCTGTTCACACATAAACAGGGTTGCAAAAATAAATTTGCAGTAAAAGTAGTTAAGCATTTTCAAGGTCCTTCCAGCTGCTGTGAAGAGAAATAAAAATGACAAGTCAAGCAGACAGAAGCCACCTCACTGTAATGCTTTTTTCTTTTTTTAATGTTCCAAGGTCTTTCCACTCCTCACAGTAAGGTTTGTCTTGCCAAACACATTGTATTAAGCAGTAGTATCAATAGATTTCATCTTGAATATTGGCCGTCCTACAAAATTAACTATGGTGTTTCTAGAAAACTGTTACAAATGCTGCAAGCTTGTGGACATAGCAATTACTGAGCAAAAATTCCTGGTAACGTCGAAGTTTTCTGAAGTAACTTTGAAGGAGCCTATGTGTGTCAGATTCCACCTGCCTGAACTTATGTCCACTGTTGCTTTGAAATGACTGGAAGCATCGCTACTGACAGCAAGACACAGAGCATTATCTGTTTATACCAATGATTTTGACTCCTAAAATAAATTTTGAGCTGTAGGCCTTTCAATGGGGAACACACTGTTGAAGGTTTCTACTTGCTACACTTCGCCATTCACAATCTGGCTACAATGTGCCTTATGTGATCTGAAAACAAGGAGGGAACTGTGCGATTGCACAAAGTCTCAAGCTATCTTTTATGAAATATTGAATCCTACAAAGCGCTTTTCGCTTGATTCATTACTTTATTGATGATATTTGCTGATTGAAAAGCTACAGTATTACTTGCCTCCACTAATCATAAGATCAAAGAAGTCTGTTAGGGTCTTCTGATTTGAGAAACCTAACTTTTCTCATCCACCTGGGCATTTTATTTTCTTCCTCCCTCCTGATGCCACCCTCAAAAGAAAAGAAAAATTAAACTGTCAAATCTTTCTTTCTCTAATTCTAAGACTTGTAAAGGTGGCAGAGGCTCTCATGGGTCTTTTCAACTTAGTCTTAGAACCATAAAAAATTGACAGAACTGTGCAAGCAAGACAAATGAAGAGTGCGATAGATTTCTCAAAGTCTTGGTAGATAAAAATCAATGTAACAGGACATATATATGCCTCTTGCCTCTGTAAGTGAAAGAAAACCTCTTCAGAGTCACCAGCAGGAACACTCCATGCCTCATCTTCCAGTCACGCCAGGTTTATGGTTTTGTGAGCAGAGGGATGATGTCTCCTGTTCAGTCCAGCAGTATCAGATCTGTTGATAGTGATGATGTCCATTAGTATCCAATTTTAGACTCCTGTAACCTCGAGGCCATTGTAGACTAATTGCTACCACACTTTCCAGACCAGGGGAATCCTATCCTGTTCCAGACCTCTCAAAGGTAATGTAACATTCACTGTTGTATTTCAATTTTCATACAGGTATCTACCTCCCGAGCTGAATGGTAGAGTAAAATCTGAGGTCAACACAGAACAAACTGCAGTGCGACCTTATATAGGAAATGCTAATAGGTCACACATAAATTCTTGCTGCACTCCTTACATAAGCCAACTGATCTTAATATACCATTTTTAGGCAGCTTGCCCTTGTTGAGTCAGCTTTTTCCAAACAATAGGCAAAGCTAAATAGCATTGACTGGAATATGTGGCAAACTTAATTGCAAACCCCTGGCTGTGCCCCTGGGCTTCTGGTCCAACAAACAACTTCCCCCAGTCAGCCTTCTTTTTCCCCACCTTTGTTTGAATTTCAAGCACCTGGTCTCCAGAGGTCACAGATTTTTCAAAGAAAATCTCAGCAAATGCAAAACAAAAAGCAACAAAATAAACTGTTTTGTTTCAGGGAAGACTCCTTAGTCTCTCTGATTTATTCCAATGCTCAACAAACCTTTGCAGCAGGCTTTGCTAGTCCTCCAAAATAACTGTGCTGGAAATTAAGGTCTGCTCTGTCCTCATCCATAGATGGAAGCTCTTTCTCCAGAGGGTCAAAGCACAGCTTCATCCAAAGTTCCTCAGTGGTTGTGGGCTGGATTCTAAACAAAAATAAGAGGCTTATGTTGGTTTCCCCACTCCTGAACTACCCTTCCCAAGGTACTTCCCTCCTCCTCTAGCAGCTATGAACCCAGCTGGGCCACAATTTAAAAGTGAATGTAGCAGGCTGCCGCTTGCTCCAGGAGCTACTGTGCCTAAGGAGTAGATACTTAAAACAAAACGAAAATATGCTGGTTTTAGTGCTGAAAATAAGATGCTGAAGTCCACAACCACCTTTACAGTGAAAAATAATTTCCATTTTAGATGTTAAGAATGTTAAACAGGGGTTTTGCCTTACCATTGAAACTGCAAAATTTTATTTTCAGTATCAAAGAAAACTTTTCATTTATAATATGAAGCAGACAAAAAGGCACATTTAGAAGTTTGGACTCACAAATGAGTAACTAACTAGAGGCTGCAATGGTCTACAACACCTATACCACATTTAGCAGCAGCAGGGTTTGTATTACAGGCTGTAATTCTTTGATCCCATAACCGTGGCACCAAGTACAGGCAACCAGTGGCAGGAATTGCGCTTCCTCTCCACCTCAGCTGCCTAAAGACAAACTTACAGACAGGATCTGGGAAACACAAAGTCTTTCCTAGCAGCATGACATGAGGAACGCTCAAAAAATTTCCTGTTTCACTGGGATAGAAAAATCTCTTTGTGAATAATTGGCATTGTGGAAGATAAAGGAAACAAAAAATCTGTGCTAGTTTTCAGAAACAACCTGTTACATACTTAGCCTAAGAACTTTCATTAGTTGTCAACCTGCTATAATTGTTCTGACAACGTAACACATGATCTGGATGTTTTATGAAGAATTTTATCTTGCGAGGTAGCAAAAGCCACTGGGATATGTACTGCAGTCTAGCCTGGGTAGATTTAGGATAACTAAAAATAAAATTTAAAAAAAAAAGAGTAATACAGTCTGACAATCGCTGATATACAACGTGAAAGTAGATGCAGAGCACAACGGCTTAATCAGTGATTCAAGTCACTGCTTATGTTGGAAATTATGTAAATAAATAGATACCCTTTTTGGTCAATTTGGCCAGAAAAACAGTCATTTTAAAAACCACATGGGACCTCCTCAAGGAAGAAAAAGGTACGGTTTTCTCTATCTTTGAAAAAGTTCACTTGGGCATGTTATCATCTCTCTAAGCTATTTAATCCCTGACTAGCTAAAACTCTAAAAATTTAAAAATATTATATTTGTGTTGTCTTTTAGAACTACCCAGAGTTCACCTTGATACTTAGTAATTGTGCATGTTCTATGGAGATTTTTTCTTATCACTCCCCATATAAAAGTTGACAGTAAAAAAATTGCATCTTTTTGTATAAGAGATTATGACTGAGTGTAATAAAGCTGAAAGTGAAGTGGATTTGGAAGTGTTCACTGAACCAAATATCACATTATTTTTTTCCAACACCAGGTGAATCCAATAGCAAATTCTAATCTGTCAAGTCACAATCATCATGTTAATGTGGCCCTGTGCTTATTTTTTTCATTATATTAAGTTGGAATTTTTTTAGCAGAATCACACAGCAAATATTTTTCTCATAATGCAGATTTGCTTATTTTGTCTCCTAGATCAAACGTAAGCCACATGGTACAGGTGCGCTGATATGGTTTATTCATATTCTATGGAAAAAATAGTTGAAAAATTAAAACTCTCTCTCAAAACAAAATCTTCAAAAAAGTATTTTAGAACTTAGAACCTTAGCACTAAAGTAAATAGAGTAGCCACAACATAGATGAATCTCACATGAAGGTCCATTCTAAATGATAAAATATTCCTTTGCAAGAAATTAACTGGTGAAATAATACATCAATTTATGATGACAAAAACATATGAAAAATTCTGAAGGTGGGGAAAAAACAACAACTGGGAATATTAATGCAAGGCACTCTGCCCTCAAATGCTATGATTGCTCTATGTGAATATTTAGTATTGCAATAGCTCTACCTCGTATGACTTCTAAAACCAATTTTATTTAATAGCTTTTTTTACCCAGTTACAGATAACTCATTTTCCTTTAAAGAAACATTTTCATCATTACTTTTTTTCATTATTATATCTTCCAAAATCTTTTCCATATTCCTGTTTTGACAAGTCTAGCTGTAGTTTATAAACTTTGGAAGTTTAACTATTCTAGTAAATTATAATACATCTAGTAGTTTTTAAAATAAAAATATGGAGAATGTGATCAACCTTAACTTTTTACCAAGTGTAAAGCACTATCTTAAATCCGAATTAATCTATACCTAGAGTATCCCCTGCACTTTGACATAGGAACATATAAAAATATTGTGAGTGATACAGTAGATTAAATAGATAAACTTGTTTCACCTGACATAATTACTCATATGGCTCCAGTTCAAGAAAGTTTCTCTGTTGAGGATGTTTTTAAGTGACTAAAGTCAATGATGTTTGGCAGATGCTAAAACACTGTCTTGAAAAAATCCTCACCACAGGCTGCAGCACTTCCCTGACGGGGAACTCCTCATCATCCAAAACCATTTGATTCACAAAACCAAATAAGTAAATAAATACATAATTAAAAACATAACAAACAAAACCCAAACAAAAACCCCAAACAACAACACACAAATAAAACACATTTCTTGTGACTATTACAGCTGAAATACTACAAATTCTTCCTCACATAATAAGACATTATTATCATTGGGAATAGATGTAATCAGGAAAAAAAAAGCTGAAATGAAGATCGGTCACCAAATCGTCCTCTGGGTCCTTTTGTATCAATTCCTCTAACATTTGCTCAGGTGTTTTGCCTGACATTAAACTTTGACTAACAATTACTTATTTCCAGATGTCCCTTTTTTATTCATTCATTCTTGCTCATAAAACATTTTAAATGTATTGATCACCACTACTGCATACCTCTCAGTTTTAACTAGTGACCTGTTCTCACCAATCTTCTTCCAGTAGGGTCAGCACGTGTACTAAAAGTTTTGCTTCATCAAAAGGTTGTATTTGTAGAATTTGATCTGGATGCACCTTTTAATTTACTCACAGATCTGTGCTCATTGGTGAGCTGTGTTATACTTCGGCTGCTTGGATTTTTAAACTTCTTTGAATATATGCAAACTCGAGGAACTCTAAAGGAGCTAGTACGTGGCGGTGAATCATCTGTCTCTCTTTCAAATGGTTTTCAAGATCAAAAATAAAGTTAAAGCATACAGAAGAAAAACAGCTCAACACAGAGCTCCCTCATGGCCTTCTAAAGCCAAGCTTTAAATCCCTCTGAGGATCTGAACTAGAGTTTGTCAGTGCTACAGCACAGACCCATCACCTGAGTCAAAGCTGGAGCAGTAAATAGCAGCAGCAGACCATTATTCTCTATTTAGACTACACACTACACAGAAACCCGCTACACTAGCTGCACTGAGAAAGAGACTTTGTGTGTAAGCCCAAATTAACCGATGTGATAGAAAATTCCAGTGGAGAGGCAATCTCTGCATCAAGCCAAGCTTTCAGGTCAACTTAAAGACAACTGAGCACCTCAGATAAATGAGGGAATGCTGAATAAAGAAAAATGAGAAGTGAAGAGGACGGAGAGCAAAGAGACAGAAAACACTGCTCTTAATGCAGCTGCAGAGAACTTAAGATTTTAAATTTATATGGAAGCCATTATACGCAGCGAGAGAACAAACTAAAATATTCTGGCAGCAATGTATGGATCCTGGAGAACAGGGGGATGTGGGAATACCGATGCAGAATACATCAGCTTGCCAAGTCTTGCTTGGGGAAACAGCACTACTGATATTCCAGCATGGACTGGAGGAAAACTATTAGGTACTGCAATATAAAACAATGGAAAGCTTGTATACGCTGATTTGCCTAGCGAGTAGCTAGGATATTTGGAGAAGGCCATCACAGAAAATCAACTTGAAATGATTAAAAAACAAAACCAAAACTTCACATTGTTCAAATTAAATTAATGGGTAAATAAAAACAGGCTTTTAACTAAGCTACCTGGTGTCTCAGAGTCAAGTGTCAAAACATAGCTAGATAAAAATTAACTTAATATTTTAAGATAAGCACAGATCATGAAAAATGGCAAAGTGTTGATAATCAAAGCTAATGTATTCGAGGTCAGAAAGTGTAATAAAGAGAGAATCATAAAAATTCACATGAAAAAGTAGCCAAGATTCTTCAGCTTCCTACAAGGCCTTATGGAAAGAAAAAAAACCCAAAGCAGTCTCTCTTTAGGGTGAAAAAAACCTAAAGATAGTTTAGGTGTGCCCTCAAATTAATTTCCTGCTTTAGTTTTCTATGTGAATGAAAATTCTGAATATTAAGGTGAATGTAGCTAATACAAAGGGCAGGAGAAAACAGAAATGGAAGTTATAATATCCATTGTAAAACCAAAGTCCAACAGTTGATTTATTCAGAGAAGTGCAGATGCGGGAGCGCTGGCAGGCAATCTTCACAATTCTGAAATAACCAACATGGGAAACTGCAAGTCAGGTAGAAGAGATTTGTAATAAATCTATCAAAATCAGGAATGGTTTATATGTAGAACACCAAATGCAATTCGTATCCCTAAGAACAGGGAAAGGAAGAGAAACACAATATCAGCAAACATGAGCTTTAGAAATGTGCAAACTGCTGAAGGAAATCTGGAGGGAGAAAACAAAGGCTTAGAAATACGGGTAAAGAGAAAATGGGATAAATTTGGTTGGGTTTTGTTTTGGGTCGGTTTTTATTTGGTTGTTTTTCTCCCGCCCCCCTTTTTTCTTTCTTCAGAAAGGTAGATTATTCTAGGATGATGTATATTTCATTACTTGCCTTGGATTAGGCTACTAATTTTCTAGACAAATGAAATAGGGTCATCTATTAGGACTTCAATCAAAATGCGATTGGATGTCATGTGGTAAAACATTAGATAGGCTGGAGAAAGTGAATAGAAAACAGTTGTGACGAAGGTTAGGTATGGTTTAACAGCTGGTATTCAAGATCTGAAAGGAAATAACTAATAGAGTTCATCAAAGATTGATCTTGGGACTACTACTATTCAATAAATTAATTAGCAATTCTGGCAAAAAATTTAGGACCTTGCTATTGAAACCTGCTGCTGACACAGAATCGGTCGGCAGCCAGTAGTGTGAAGGATCTGGCTAAAATATTGGAAAAACTGGAAGAGTAGAAAGACAGAAAATATAATTGTGACGTATTCTTGAAAAAGAAAACACAACAACACCAGAGAATATATTTCCAACAGAGATTAGGCATTAATGATGTTCCACAAGACTACTTACATCAACGTTTGGATGTTCAGCCACATTCAAAAAAGATTAATTCCAATGGAAATAGACAAAAGAAAAGTTTTACTGGACTAACACAGGAAACAGAATGTTGTTGCCAGAGAGAGACTGCCTGGCTCACATAATTAACAGAATTTGAAAGGGAATCTGTACCTTATAAATTTTTTCAACTACATATTGTCAGAAGGCAGAAGAAGAGCCCATTAAGATAACACAGTAACTGCAAGAGGACAAATGTGTATAAACTCATATATCAACTGGAAGTTAGAAGAAGGTTTTCAAACGGCAGAGGACTGAATTTTTGAAATGGCTTCCTAATGCACTGTGGGACTCCCCCCACTTCTCACTAGCTAATTCTAGGCTGGATCTTGAAGAGTGTCCAAAAATAATCTATATTTCACTGTCTGCAGTCAAGGGGACGGACCAAATGACACAGGCAGCTCTTTCCAGTCCAGTGTTCCTAATATTTGGAAACAGAGTGAGGAGACCTAGGACTTAGAAGAGCAAAGGTTGGTGTCAGTGTTTTAAACTAACTCAGAGGAATGAGATTTGAGAATTGAACTGAGGTTGAATGACAGATGGGTTTGATGCTAACTACAGGTTTTTCTTGTTTGCACTTATAAATTACCTGATAAAGGAATAAAAATTACTATTGACTTTGTGCACAAGCATTAGGCATCATGTGTTAATCAGGTATTTTTTGCTGTCTGGTAGTAGCCGAGATGGTTTAATAGGACCCTGAGCTCTGAGTTTAGTTTTTCCACAGCTGGTTTATCAATCTCTTTCTAGAGAGATTAGGATTACTTCCCGCAGTACCAACCACATTTCCTAAAATGAACCAACTACTTGTTATTGTGCCTTAAAATGAGACCAGAAAATTTTCCCTTTCCCATTTAAATGACATTTGAAGATCATGCTAACACACCAAAGCAGGGGAATGCAAAGCTCAGGCCTTACATTCTGTTCTTAACCAACACTACCGTGACTCTTCTGGGAAGTGATACAAGTAAGAATAATACTTATCACTTGCTGTTCACTGTGCTTTTCATCTTCAAAGCGCTTTACAAACATTTACTGCTAGTTAATCTGGAAAAAGTATGATTTAAGACCAGCTTCTGATAGCTTGTGTGACAAAGTTAATGTCATTTAAATCGAGTCTGTTTGTATTTAATAGGATAGAACTACAGTACTTTAGTTTAAACACTATTGTTCCATTAAAAGCCAATTACAGAAATTCAGCCTTCCTTGAATTCATGGAGCACGGCTTTTCATTTTCAAAAAGATCTATCTAAATGCTTCATCCGAATTTAGTCTTCATAATTCTAACTAATTGCATAACAGTCTTTTCACCCCGCTGCATAATGCAATTCGTCATGAGGAAATAAAACCTCGGCGTCGCACTCGCCGGCAGTACCGCCTGCCAGCACCAGAGCGCGCTCAAGATATTTTAATTTATTGTAAGGACCCGAGACCGGATCCCTGTCTCCTGGCTGGTCCCTGCATGGGGTGCTCCACACCAGACCCTTGGGCACCTCCACAGAGAGTTTCCTTACGGTTAAACCGATAACAGATTAATTTACGTGTGCAAAAATATAATTTCAGACCCATAAAAACCATTATTTTTTCAATACTAAACATAGGCATAGCAGCATTTACTTATTTTTCACCCAAGATGGGAAGGCAACTTTTGGATTTAAATTCTGATAGGTAATTCCTAAGGTGGTTTATGCTGATAATTCGATACTAAAAATAAAATCAAATGGTAGCACAACAGATTGAAGACCACTAAAGCAAACACTTAAAAAGGAACTTTTAAATATTGCTACTAAAAGTAACCACGTGGATTACATTGTAATATATTGACTTAGTGACCTCACTGGTTTGGATAGTTCTCTCAATGTTTTTTTAATCCGATACAAATTAACCCATTTTAGAGGTTTTCTGTTTACATGAAACTTCCTTTGCTACATCTTTCCTGAGCCCGAATGAGAGCATACGATTTGTGGCCCGATCGCATCCATTCATTTTATGAGACGCCAAGAAGCAGAGCTCAGAGAGGAACCAGCGGGGTGTAACAACTAAATAACCACAATCATTATCTGGGAAAATCTCGTCTGCTCTCAAGTGCAGCTAGGCTGTTTCCACTGGCAAGGATTTTAGAGGCTGAAAACACAAAGATAGTAAAAATCTAACCTGAACATAGACCTAGTCAGAAGATGCGAGAGGACAACCAAGAAATAAGAGGAAACTGATCTGCAAAGGGTGGGTAGGGTTTGGAAACTGAAACCACTACCTGCACCTCAGCACAGAGAGCTTGTGTATCACATTGCGTGTGAATTACCCATCAGCAAACGCCACCAGACCTGACGCAGGTGTCACCGTGACAGGTGAGGGTGCCACCGCCGCAGTCCCAGGCCGCATGGGCGGCACGCGTGCTGAACGTGACCGGGGTTTCCGTCTGACCCTGGGCTCCGGTGCTCAAAACTTTATTTCGCCTTTCAAGGTCACAGCGTTACAAGTTTGTCAATCCTGCAGCTCGGAAACGCAGGAACAAAAGTCTCATGCTGATCTTAAGAACAGGTCTGGAGCATAGTCATCAATTTACGTTATTGAATGGATATAACCTCAGAGTGAGTTATTTAGAGACGGATTCTCTAGCCCTGTGGGTTCCCAGCACGCTCGGGCACCATCACCCCAGGTCCTGCTCGCCCCATGGTGCCCACAGCACCTACCCAGCTCCAGCCCCACACAAGAAGCCCACTGGAACCTGACCCTGTCCCCACAGCCACTCGAGGGGACACTGTCCCCAGCCGACAGCCCCGTGGTGTCCCCAGGGCAGGCCGCGGGGCCCAGCCAGGTGCCAGGGCAGGCCGCGGGGCCGGGCTGTCCCGCCATGGCTGCTCACAGCCGGGGAGGAGAAACACGTTGAGTTTCCCCACAAGGACCGCGGCTCCCCACCCGTGTGCGGGTGGCAGATCTACCCGAGAGACGCGGAGCTACGACAGGGGGTTTCCTACAGAAACGAGACTGGGGGGGGGAACATGAAACCAAACCCTTCACCTGTCTCTCGTCTCACACCGCAGCTGGCGGCCATGGCGGGGCCTTGCGGAGACTCCCTGAGGGAAAGGAACCCCGGGGTCGCTTCCCCCGCGGCGGAGCCACGCTCCGGCCCCGAGAGCCGCCGCTCCTCTCCGGACAGGGCGGCGGGAGGTGGCTGCGGGCGGAGGAGGCGCCGCCGAGGCTTTAAACTCGCCGGGAAGGGCAGGGCAGGGCCGGGCCGCCCCGCCCGGGGCAGCGGGGTCTCCTCAGCGCCCGGCGGGTTCGCGCCGCCTTCCCCTCCACCCCCCTCCCCGGCTTCTCCTCAACTTTAGCCCGGCCGGGCGGCTCCTCCACCCCGGTAGCACCATGGCAGGCAGCGGGGTGGCGGGCTCCGGCTCTCGGGACGGGTTGTGAGGGGATCCCCCGCGGGGCAGAGCGGCCGCCCGGCCCGGCAGCGCCGCCACCGCCTTTTCTTCTTCCCGCCTCCCGCCCGCCATGGCCGCCCGCGGAGCCGAGCGGTGCGGCGGTGCCGGGGTCTCTCCGCTGCCTGCCAGCGCCCCGTGAGGGGGGACAAGCGGGGCGGCGTGTCCCTGCGCTCAGTCCTGCCCGCCCCCCCCTCCCCACACCTCCTCCCCGGAGCGGAGATGTGCGAGACCCGTGCGAGGGGAGTCGCCTCCTAGACCGGCAGCCAGGATGGTGCACCTGCAGCCCCTGCCCCTCGTCGTGGTTCAGGGCGTCCTCCAGCTCGTAAGTCTCCTTCCCCGCGTCCCTCTGCTCCCCCACCGCAAGACTTTGGGGGCAACCAGCGCCTTTTCTCTCCGGGGAGGCGCGGTGTCCTCCGGTGGCAAAGGCTCCGAGCAGCCTCCCACAGCCCCACACCTACTCTTATTTCGGGTTTTAATTTTTTGTTTTTGTTTTTTAAGTGTGCTTTTTCGCGCGTTTGCTGCTTGGCGGGCTCGTTCGGAACCGCGGGGCTCTCGGTGCCCGAGCAAAGCGCGGCCCCGGGAGCCGGGGCTGCCCCGGGAGCCGCCGCGGAGCCGGCACCGCGGGCGGGTGCGACTGCGAGGGCAACGCCCGAAACCGCCCGTTCCCCACAAGTTGTGTTTTGCTGTCCTCAAGTGCCTCTTTCCGTGTGCGGGACACAGCGGGTTGTGCGGGCAGAGTCACCTGCGCTTTGCGAGCTCCCCCGTTAGTGCCGCCGCTCTGCAGCGCAGGCGAAGGGTTTTGGTATAATTTGTATTATGAAGTGCCGCACATGCCTGGATTAGGTGCTGCACGACGTGGGGGAACTGGGGGCTGACGTGAGAAGGTGAAATGCGGAGCTCAAACCTGTGTAAGGGGGAAGCAAAGCGCTTGGAGACAGGCGAGAGCAGAACTTAGCCCCAAACCAGCGAATTATCCTGTTTGAGGGGCATTAATGCTAGAAAACGAATGATCTAAATGCTCGTTGCAATAGGTTAAAAAGAGAGAACTTGTATTCGCGAACAAGTTAGGCGGCCTCCACTTTAAAAAGTGTTAGTAAAATGCTATTTCGAAATTGTTCGAGGAGAGTGTTTTGGTTTTGTTTTGTTTTTTACTTCCATAATTCGTGCTGCAAAAGTTATGCCTCCCTTTCGCCAGCTGCCTTTTAGCTGAAAGTTTGTCACTGCCGTCAATAGGCAGTGTGTAATAAACCCTGAAGGGATTAAACACCCTCCTTAAGAACTGGAGTCTAATATTACAGCGTGAGTTGATTGATTAGTTTTTGAGGAAGCTTATGTCAAATTCTAATCCGGTTTTGGATTGTGCTTGTCGTGTAATGTTTTTTGCTCCAGCACTTTATCATAGGAATGAAGTAGCGAGCTGCAGTCCTGCGATAAGGCACACATTTCTTTCACACTCCTATCCTTTTGGACAAGAAAAGGCTGTTTACATTCTTCACATCCTTGCAGCCCAGTTACCAGCTAAACAGGGGTGAGCAATGGGAGAGGGAAGCAGTAAATGGATTACAAAGTTGCTGAGCAGAAGAGAACTAAATAAAAACGCTCCTTCTTCACACCTACAACCTCTCTCTCACTCACACCCTCCCTTTTATATATTTTTTTTTTTTTTTTTTTTTTAACAGATATCAAAGGGATTGATTGAAACTTGTATCAACAGGGATCGGGTTTGTTACACGCAGTGTTTTCTGGATGATGTTGGGAAGTTGCTTGCTGTGGTCTTACATACCTGGAGTGAAGGTTGGCTACAGAAGCGAAGTTGCAGTCTTGAATCAAACAAAAATAATGTGTAGTCAGTGCAGGTTTTCAGGTGGATGTGCCACTCAGCTCACCCAGGAGTATTCTTTATATACAAACCAGAAAAGTCTTGGAGTCAATTAGTTTCATAGCTTACATACATTAGTTTAAATAATAAAGCAAAATGAGAATGTGTGAGATATTTTTTTAAAGCATTTTAGGCATACCTCTTAATGCTGATCTTTTACTAAAAAGTTATGTAAATACATTTTGGCATACTACTGCCAGAACTTCTGGTTAACATCTGGTTAAATTTTCAGCTGCTTATCAATTGAGTTTGGAAATATTTGATGCCGGTGGTAATGCACTGAATAAAAGTCTCTGTGCTATTCTTTGTTCTCTGGACAGTATTTGGCGTGAATGATGCCTTCCTGGAATCTAATTAGCAGTTTTAGCAGGCAGACATTGGTGGTACTAATTCTTGACTGTTAAAAAAAAATTATTTTTTAAGCCAAAGATCAACTTGGTTAATAATAATACAACACTAAAGGCTCATAATTTCAGCCAAGGAAAAAAAAAAAAAAAATCTGGGTTTCAGGGTTGCAATGCAGCAGCATTCTAGTAACCCAGAAATGTTACCATCAGCCCTTCCTGATGGTGCAATCTTAATTTTTTATGAAATCAGGGACATTAGAATGCAAAATATTTTGGCACTGCATTTTAGTGAACGTAGAAGTACTTTTTAAACTTAAGACACTTGCTTGGCTGTCAGATACCTAAGTGTGGCATCTACTTACCTACTTTTTAAAGATGCACAAATGTAGGATAAAAAAATGCATAAAACTTTACAAATCTGAGGAGATGCTAAAGATCATGGCAGACAATCTTGCTGAATTTCTGAAAGCAGTGTCAGGTGATTGTTTGTATGCTGTATCTAATATTGTTCAATCAGAAGCTCATGTTTAGTACTTCCTTAATAGAGTATGAATGTGTTTTTGTAGCGTATTCTTGGACTACTATTTTGATTAATAGGTGGTGTACCGATATGCATGCAGTATGAGTACATACAGTGTTCTTAAACTCCTTTGCATATCAGAGTTGTATTAAACAGCAAGGAAGCCTGCTGTTGAGTCAGGTGAAGGTGCGCTAGCTTTCTTCAGTATAAATGCATTTATTTTAAAACTCAGGTTTACCTTACATTGTCCATATAGATCAAAACAATCATTTGCAATGCACAGTCAGTACATGTCTGGGCCGTTATTGATAAGAAGACAAGAAATGGTTGTATTGTATTATATTAGCAGGTACTATTGCTTTACTATTAATTTTCAGTAAGCTCTTCCAAGTGGCACATAATTGCTAAATGCCCTGTTAGTTGTCTCTTCGTAAATAACGGAGTTTACATGTTGGGGATTGAAAAGACTGAAGTGTTAGGGGTATATGGTTTATATTGTGCCTTCTAGTGTTTTGTTAAGTTAGTTTTAAATGTGCTAAACGGAGGGGACTTCTACTACTTCCTGGGGAAAATTATTAGTAATTTTAAAGAAATCTTCTTTAAAAAAATTAAAAATCTCATCAGTAACCAGTGTTTTCTTTTCACATTAATTAGCACCTTTAAAATGTCATTTTTCACAACATTGTTTAAAACAGCTTATGTGGGGTCTTCAAAATGTATGAGATTTCCCCCTTTCACTCAAGAAAGAAAAAAGAGGGAAAAAAAAAGGGGGGGGGTACTGTATACAGGTTTTGAATCAAGAATGAGAAGCAGAGTTTGCTTTAGCTGTGGACAGGTTGTACAGCCATCACTTTCCTTTTGTCTTGGCAAGGTACAGTCACAGACAGGACCTATGGTTCTGTAGGGTAATGAGGCACTTTAATTATTTGTTTATTCCTACATCTTTGCAGTCTGAAATTAAAAAAGGATTACAGCAGCATTTTCTAGTGCCTATAACTAAAGTTGCATCAGAATTCCTTTCAAGAAACTGTCTCATAACATTATCATTGGCCAGAGTTGTCACCATGTTATAAGACTAGGAATCAATTATTCTACAAAGCCTTAAAAGCAATTAATTTTTCCCAGTAGTGTTTGTATAGATGAGAAATAATTAGAAAAAAGATGAAGTACATTATTTTAAGATTTTTTTTTCTCCTCCAAGATTGAAGTATAGTATTTGGTATGAGTGAAATACAATGACAGATCATGTTTGTCTTGGACATTTCAAGGGCTGAGATTTTTACCCATAATGAAAACCAATTTGTCAGACAATTAAGTCAAATTTTTTTACAGAGGTTTTTTCAAAACTGAGTTTAACAACTTGAGCTGAGAAGAACATTTATAACTTGCTGTAGTACAAGACATTGCTTCGTATGCAGAAATAGCTTGAAAACTGAGATAAAGCTGCATTTCCATTTAAAATATGTACACCACGTAGGGCATAGAAACACAAAGGTATGTTCCTCCTGGCTACTTTAATTTTGTCTCCGTAGCCTTGCAAATGTGGTCTGTGTAACATGCCCTTGCAGTGAGAATCAGAAATAAGCACCGTGCAAAACTCTCAGCTCCGTTTTGGAAAGGTAAACGCTTCCCTCTGGTCATCTGGAAGTGCACAGGTGAAATTCCATCCCTTTTAATTTCAGGGAGGTCTTACTCCTGAAATATACTGGACCCAACATCTCATTTATTTTAGTATATTTTGTTATTTTTCTTGATGCTGTAGGCATTGTAAGCCTCCATCTCATTCTTGTGTAATAAAGTGTAATAACAGAAGCAACCCAAGGAATGCAGGCTGTTGGAAGTTGAAGACAGCTCAACAAATGCTGGTTTGAGCAGTTTGAGAATTTATTATCCTGAATGAGGAGTTGTGTCTTAAAGTGAATGCAGCTAGATTTAGTTTACATAGGAGGTTAACATGCAGCACTAAACCCAGCTTCTCCTGACGTCACATCTTTTGACCTAGTTCTGTGGAACTGGTGACTGATATTTTTCAGTTTGTTTGTAGGTTGACTGGGGCACGGAAAGGTTAGAGATCCCATTTAAAACCTCTACAGCGAGTCTTTTTGTCCAACAGACTGCGAGACACCCCAGGCTTCCCTTGCATATAGGGCATGTGAAATCCAAGTCTCAATCTTTCCATTTATAATGTGGAAAGTGTTTTTCTGTTTTCTCAAAGTGCTTTACCATACACGTCAGAGATGTGCTGTAAGTACTTATTACCAGTAGCGCAGTGTAGCAGACAGGGAAGTGAACAGAAAGATTGGTGGAGCCCAAACGCCGAATTGGGATGCGCTGATCAGTCCCACCTTTCTGGTTTGCTTCCTTAGTTTCTGCAAGAAGGGAGCTCAAGCACGGCGGGTGGCAGGGGAGCCGCCATAGAAATCACTCACTTCTCTGGATTTTCAGGGCATCAAGACTCAGAGAGGTGCAACTGTGTTCTAGGTGTGCAGAATTCCTCAGATACTGTTGAAAATTTTACCCTTAATCAACAGTTCACAAAGAAAAACATACAGAAGCAAGAGCTGCTCGGCGTGGGGTGGGAAGGGGGCACTGGGCAGCAACCCTTACCGGGGGGCCAGTGCATGAGGTGTATTTGGCTCAACTATTGAATAAGACATAGTAATTCTCAGGCATTTCTGCACTAAGGAAAGATCAGTGCTAGTCTATGCTGAATGGTTTGAGACAAAAGCTGTAATTCCATAAGTGTGGGTTGTATTTTAGTCAGAGGCATCTCTTCTGCTGCGCAGGGAAGACTGTTGCTTTCAGTCTTTCATGCACACTTGTCCATGTATCAAACCCAAATGCAGTGAGGAAAAAGGAATAATTTTTTGCCTTCATCACAAAACCACTGTGATAAAGTGACTGTTTAAAAGCAAGTGTACTTCACAGGACAGTGCATTTGCTCTGTTAATCTGTCTTCTAGTCCTGATTTTCGCCCACCTCTTAAACTCACCACTTGGCTATACCCATTATAAAGCAAAAATAGCGGCCTTGAAATTTTTACTGGATCAAATCTTGCAGAACTGGAAAAGAGCAAAGTGAAAGTTCCCATTCACATGACTATGATAAATTCATCCTGAACTTGATTTCCAGATGTCCTATTTTGGGGCAGCTTTGGCCTTTCACTTCAAATCTTAAATATGCTTTTGTGTGTTTCCCCGACCCCATTCAGCGTTCCCATTCTGGTTTCATTCTCTCAATTTCCCACCATGTTCGTAGCTGTAGTTTATGTAGTTTGTTTAGGTAGTTAAAGAATCAGAGTTGAAGAAAATAATAGGTGGAGCTGGTAGGTAGGTTCTGCTTCCAACACTAGTCTAATTAAGAGTGGAGAGGGAATAACGGGCTATGAACATGGGCCCACAGTTAAGAATAAGTCGTTTTGTCCTCGCAGCAGAGATTTCAGCGCTGGTATGATGCTCTGCTCTCCCTGGCATGGCAGCGCTTACTGTAAATACAGAATTTGAACGACTTGACTGTAATTTAAGGTAGAATTAAAGAGCATTAAGAGCTGTAGTTCTTGAGATGGGTTTTCTCTTTGTTCCAAACGATTGGTAGTAATAGACGCTATTATTAGCAGGGAAGTGAAAATGAGAGAATAGGAAAGAAATAAAAAAATAAAACTAGGGATCTAATGTCTCTAAAATCAGGTTTTGTGTGCATTGGGACCAAATATGGTTATTGTGTCATTACAGTGCAGAGTTGAGGTTACTCTGAATGCCCTAATTCTGCTTCTCCAGATGTAGCATGTTTGGTTTATGTTCATGATAAGTTGAGAATTTCATGGCTTTATAATACTTGGTTTTGCTGATGACCAGGTATTTCTAATGCCATGAATCCACCAGGATAAACACAACCTTAATTTCATCTTACTGTACCCATTATCTAGGAAAATAGAATACTGTGCATAGAGATATTTCTATATTTGTTCTGTTATTATGTAGATATAATGGCTTTTTATGGTTTTGATGGAGAAGGAGCCGGCTGTGCCTGAGCTGATGAAACAAAGCACTGGGACTTGGCTGAGGGAGTAAGAGGGGAATATGAGGGAGAGGAAGATGATGGAAATAAACCAGTTCCATAGGCAGATGGAGTGAGCCTGAGCAGTTGCTGCAGGAGGAGAGAGACAGACAGACTGACAGTAACAAAGTATTCCCAAGCTGCATTTTCTCCTTACTCCAAGCAGTTGAGTGGTTCTTAGAAGAAGAAACTTTAGAGATTGTAGGACAGGAATAGGTCCATAACAGTAGCTTTGTAGTTGGACTTCATGGTCCTTTATGGTCAATATGTATTACATACGTGCCATCATTATTTCTGGTAACTGAGGAAACAAGGGCTGTGTCAGGGTAAAAAAATAGAGCCTCAGGGTATGTTAATTGGTGTTAATTGATGTGACTTATGGTTTAGGATTTTTAACCCATGACTGTTAAGGTGATGCTGCATGTGTTTTTCCAAGTTGGATTTTAGTGCTGTACCACATGCTTTCCTCAGATAAAATTCTGATATATCTACATTTTTAGTACAATAGCATGATAGTTTGGTATTTTTTTGTATTTTTATATTTAAAGTACAATAAACTGTATGTGGGTTATAGTCATCTTAGAGCCATGTATTTGGAAACTGAGTAAATTCAGGGTTTGTACTAAAAAGAATATGTGAATCACATAAAGAAAAAGCTTTAGCCCTACCCTTAAGTAGCACTTTGGGGAGGAAAACATAACACATGGAAAAACCTCCTGAATATCTTTAAAATATATTTTTATATTATTTCAGGACAAAGGATAATTATATTTATTTCATATACTGTGAGGCAGAGGTCGCATTATGATTCTGTGATTCTGTGGGGCTGTGGTCGACATGAGCACGTGCAAACTCCACTGTACTCCTTGGTTCCTGGGGTTCGACCCAAAATCTCGCCACTAAATCTTGCTGAGACCAGAGCAACAAGGTTGAAACCTAATTATGTCTAATCAGCCTCCAGGTATAAATGCAGATTTAAATACAGGGGAAACAACGGTACAACTGCTGGTTGTAGGCCATGTAGCCGTGTATTCTCATGTGTCACGAAGGTTAGTTTTGCTTGTGAGAAACTCAGCTCCGTATTTCACAGATTTTAATGTTTAATTTGGGGATAATTTAAAAAATCCTCCTCTTGTACTTTATTCTGTTATGGATTCTTAAAATACACTTTTAGTTCAGAGCCTCCTTGGTTTAAAAGCAAATAAAAAAATCCTCTAAGACATTCAGAAACATATCTTAATAAGTGAAAGATAAAACATCAATCTTAAAACTTAAAAAAAAAATGATTAAAGCACACAGCATCTGAAAAAAGCTGCTGAATCTTGACTTGTGATGGGGACATTTTTGTAGTGACAGAATGTGGGGCGAGGGAGGAGCGAAGAGCAGTTCTTGGGTTTCTTGAACAAGCAGTGTGCCAGGGAGAAGGGTAAAACCTGTCTCGTTTTCCACTCATTAAACTAACAAAATGCTAATCAGCTTTGTGGAACGATTCGTAGTAGATAATGTTACCTCTCACTGTGGTACCACTGAAGAGTTATCGGGTGTTTTAGCCTGGACCACTTCAAATTAGATGACTGAATGCTTATATGTGACGATCACTAACTAAATTGCACGTCACTTAAAAGTTTTGTCCACTGGCTGATTTCAGTTCTGTTGCCATTGAAGGCAGGGAAAAGATTGATGCTGAACTCCTTGTTGGGTTGGGACAAACCCTGTGATATAGCTGCAGTTTTATGCCAGACTTGGCTTTATCCTACCGCATATAGTTATCAAGTTAGTCTTCCAGTATTGGAAACATCCATTTTTGAGTTAATTTTGAATCAAACTGCAGGGTCTTCTGTGTGGAATGACGAATCTACTGCTCTTCTCCACGTTCCCCTGGCTTGTCTCTGGCCCTCCAAAGGGCTTTCAGCAAGCTGTCCTCTGCTGCGAGCTCCCTGCTTTGTCACCTCTTGTTCTCCCTCCCTTCCTGCTTTGTCCTCCCAGAGTTATTTTTCCACACAGAGAATTCTCAAATCCTCTGGCAGAAGCAGCGGCTTCCTCACTTTCCCTCCTGGAGATGCACATCTGATCCAAAGTGTGGTAGCCAGGGTCAGGCAGAAAGACTATCTTCCTTTCTACTGCTCAGTAGAAAAAAATACTTCGACTTCGCTTTTTAATGCAAAACATACTGTATCTGTACATGAAACAAATTAAATATCTAGAGCCACCTTTCCAGAATCTATTAGTGGTCATTAGTTTGCCCCTTGTCTGTCCAAACTCTCTGGTAGCGGGTCAGTCCAAAGACTTTATTGGCTTCCACTCCTAGGTTGTATAATGTGGTTCTAGAGTGTTTCCATTTAAAATTGTCCATTTTTAACTCAGTTGTTAGAAGGTAAAATCTGAGTGGATATCCACTATTAAAGCAATAGGCTGGAACATGATGTGGGGGCTATCATACTGGTTTTTTGTTGTTTAACAAGCAGGTTTTGCAGAACTGCAGATTCTTTAGACTGCGCTATTTCTCTAAAAAGCATATTTTTCTCTTCTGTCACCCTCTCCCTGTCAAGGTCTTACTGTGGCAGTCAGGTCTGGTGTGTAAAATTTAGATCAAGACCAGGAGATACAAGAAACTCCATTTCCACCACATCTGCATTCTGAGGGCATGGAAGGTTTTCAGTTTCTTTACCTTTTCTTTCCTTCCCTTTAGAACCCAAAATCCCAGATTTTTTTTTTTCTTTTTTTTTTTTTTTTTTCTACAGCAGTTCTGGTGAAATAATGGATGATGTTTTTCCTTCAAGTTCTTAAAAAGTGGGAGAGCTATCCTCATCCATCTCACTCTTCGAGCCTGTTATTTTTCTTCTCACTAAAACTCAGTATCCAGTTCCTGGCACCTAACCGAAGCTAGCTTAAAATAATACCAAGGTAGCTGAGTGTCTGACAGGAGAATAAATTCATTGTTAAGACCTATTTGATTTAAAATAGATGAAATGCCTCAAAGTGTAAGAATGAAGAAACATGACATACCTCATACTCAGATCCATTTTATGGTATTTGCTCCATAATCCTTTTATTCAGATATGCACAACCTGTGTATTATCAGCAGTGGACAGCCTAACACTGCTGTGACTAGGGAATTTAAACTCCACATTTCACTTGACAAAACATTTTTGTGGGTGTTGAATGGGATCTGTTATTCTGCTTGCTTAGACTAAAGGTTTGGTGTTGCTGTTTTTAATACTTGGTGTTGAACAATGGGGAAGGAATGAATTAAAAATAGCTAACTTTGTATTTATGATGACTAAGAAGAACATTCTGCAGGAACTTGCCTTCTAGTGAGTTTGCAATATTCTTTCAGTGAACGGTACAGTTATATTTTTTGTGGAATAACAAGAATAATATAGTGAAAAATACAAATATAATAGGCATTATATCTTTGGGTTTGATGGATTGGATTGTCTTGTCCAGTTCAGTTTAACTACTAGGTTTATTTTTAATTTATGTCAATAAAGCTGGTAACTGTGAAGAAGATTCAACTTGATGTTCTAATTAGATATTAAAACCGTAGTCCTGATAACACAAACCAGTAGTCACTTAACTGACTTGTCCCATGCCAGTAATATTAATTTCCTGCTGTGCATTCAGGGAATATTGAGATAAACCAGTCTGTGAGCAGGTATCAATAAAGCCCGCTCTACTATGTGTATGTGCCCTGTGCCCCAATTTTTGCCTTACCCACTACAATTATTCAATAGAAACCTAATTATCCTTGAGATCATCAGCTCTGCCAGATGCGATTGAAGTGCAATGAATGGCTGAGCAGTTATTTGCGTGGGGCTGATGTACAGCTGATGGGCAACAGCATCATAGGAAGCCTGATTTTTCTTAGAAAATGGGCTAAGACAGTATTTTAAATAGAAATGAGCCCGAAAGCCAAACCACACCTGCCGAAGTTCACCAGGACTTCCTGGGGTGGCCACGTTTCAGGGTTTCGCTTGTTACTGTATAGACATGTCCAGGATACAAAAGACATTTTAATCTTTCCTTGGCTGTAAAGAAAACGTGCGCTACTGTATAATTAATTTGGTTCAGGCGCCTCTTTACTTCTTTTCCAGTGAGTATTTTAGTGATCAATTTTAGTGGGGCAAGAAAAGTACACAAACAAACCTGTGGGGTTTTTTTTGGTTTTGTTTTTTTCCCTACCCTCATTTCTTCACTTTGAGAATAACATCTTAACTAAATGTGATCAGGAACTTTATTTCTGGAGAATTTCTATCCATTAAAAGACAGCACGGGAGTTCTCTGTCACAGATTTGAATTAAGCACCTGCAGTTTGCACATGGTGCCTGAGAATGGGACTCAGCAAGCTCCCCATGCAGAAGGGAGGGAGATACCTCACAAGGTCTCCAGAAGAAACAATCAGTAGCTTAAAATACATCCCTTTTGGAAACTTCAGGGCCTTCCTCTGGGTCACAAGGATGCCTCCTTTCACTTAGACTAACGGGCTTTTTAAGGGAAGCTGGTCAGCCAAAGGTAAAACAACTTTTAATGCCTAATGAATAAGTCTGTGATAATACCTCCATTCTCACGGTGCAAATGCCTGCATGTATTCCCTAATTAGGGCAGCAGAAGGGAAAGCAAGGCAGTATCGCGTTTATCAAGGTAGGCAGTATTCTACAGGAGGATGCTCAGCCCCTGCCCTCAAAGGGACTGAGCTGCTTGGATCTACCTTTGGAGAAGAGGGAGAATAAGTACAAATTAGTGGGGTTTTTTTTTTGGCAGTGGGATATATGTGTTCCAGTCCTGGGCCCCTCAGTTCCAGAAGGACAGGGAACTGCTGGAGAGAGTCCAGCGCAGGGCAATGAAGATGCTGAAGGGAGTGGAGCATCTCCCGTGTGAGGAAAGGCTGAGGAGCTGGGGCTCTTGAGCTTGGAGAAGAGGAGACTGAGGGGTGACCTCGTTAATGGTTATAAATATGTAAAGGGTGAGTGTCATGAGGATGCAGCCAGGCTCTTCTCAGTGTCAAACAATGATAGGACAAGGGGCAATGGGTGCAAACTGGAACACAGGAGGTTTCGTTTAAATTTGAGAAGAAACTTCTTCACAGTGAGGGTGACAGAGCCTGGACCAGGCTGCCCAGGGAGGTTGTGGAGTCTCCTTCTCTGCAGACATTCCAACCTGCCTGGACACCTTCCTGTGTAACCTCATCTGGGTGTTCCTGCTCCAATGGGGGATTGGACTGGATGAGCTTTTGAGGTCCCTTCCAATCCCTGACATTCTCTGATTCAAATTCAATGAGAACAGGAAAGTGGCTTTCTTCTCACACCTAGCAGATGTACTTGCTCCTGCAAGGAGACATTAGATTAAAAACAAACAAACAGAATCAAAAAACAAAACTAAAAAAAAAGAATTTTTTTCTTCTTTCTATAGCCTGTGTCACAGGTGTGTGAAAACCACCTCCTGGATTGGATCCTTCGGTGAAGAAATGCCGAGACTTGTATCCCAAGACAGCCCATACATGAATTCGAAGCTCAGGTGCTCAGCAAAGCTTGCTCCAAAACAAACTCAAGGGAATTTGTGTTCTTAAAACACGGGGACGACTTGGGTCATGCATCTTACAGGGGGGGTTTACAGGTTATATTAGATTTAGGACCTGGGCATCCATTATGAACCTGTGGTAAACCTGTGCTTGCTGTCTCACAAGCTCTCCCTGTTCTTTTGTTGTTTAACTCAGCAGCTGGATACTAGAACAAGCTACTCAACCTCTTCCTGTCATGTAGGATGCTCATATCGAACACATCCCAGTATTCTTCACTAGGTTTTTTTAGAAGGTCCCATGATACTCCCTAGGAAGCTTCACAGCTGATGGTATCATATTGTTTAGTAAGTTTTTTTTCTAATACTATACACAAAGTTTTCCTAATTCCTTCCTGTTATGCTTAGCTATCTTCTTTTTTATCACTCTTGAGACACTTTGCTTTACGCTGCATTATTTGCTGGTTCCTGGGGACCTTTTCCTCAAAAACCTACAATGTTAGCACTGTGAGTCACAGCAAGTTTTGCCTCTTTATTGATCTTTTCTGCTGATCACGCGTGTTTGGACTGACTTGTATCTTTTCTTCTTCCCTCTTTCCTGTTGGTTTTCACAGAGCATCTTAATGGATGTTAACCATAACTTGTTAGTGTCAAAAGATACCATCTAAGTGTATAGGACTCTTGGAGAATTTAGCAATTTTGCAGATGAAGAAAATGGGCAGGGTTCAGGAGGAAGGCTTTGTATTCTGGATAGTTCTCTTGGAATATTTTTTCCTACCCCAAACTGCAATGTGTTCACTACTAAATTTTTTTAATCCATCTCTGGACACACTATACAGGCAGCTGTGTGCTTTTTTTTTTTTCTGGACATCAGCAGTCAGCCCATGAGAATGGGACAATGTGCATGCTATGTGTACATTCTGAAGATGTGAACTATGTGACTAAACTAGCACTATGCACTAGTTAACAAACACAACACCGGAATGTAGGATGAGAACAGTGACACAGTTTTGATCAGCTAAGAGCTCAAGGAGAACATTCTTGTTTCTACCAGAAACATTAGCAGTCTCCTGGACGTATAATTTCTGCTGCAAGCTCTTCAGGAGCGCCTTCTGCTTCATGTACGGGACTGGGCACACATCAGTGCTCTGAGTAAAGACAGCAGTGGCCGAAAAGAAAAATAACAGCACAAATTACAAATAAACAGATTGCATGCCTACATATTTTGCTCAGTCTCTAATTTCTGATTAAAGAAATATCCCACGAACTCCTGAGGGACACATTTCTTTGCGAGCAGTGACAACCTCTGTAACTGTCAATGAGTTAGAAAAACTTCTGTTGAAAGATGCTGTAAAGAAGCATCAGATGCTCTGTTGCTGTAAACTTTATATTGCTTCAGATTTCCTGTTCCTGAAAGAAATATGTTTGGAGTAGTCGGTAAAATAGTCTTTTTACCTGGAACCACCACCTGTTTCTCATAAAAGTCATCATCTTTAATAGATAAATTTTCCATGAAGAGCTAGACAAGATGCTAGTTTTTCTTGCAGTAGTCAGAAATAAGAACAATAAATGTGTGGGAGAAATTAATCAGTTTGGTTAGGAACATCACGGTGCGTGCCTATCTGAAATGTAGACCGTGTGGAAACAGAAATAGGTTCAGGGTAGGCTCCAAGTATAGAATTATTGACCCTGGAGGATAAGATACAGAATAACTTTCCTAGGTTGTACTTTGTAAATTTTAAGTAGTGTTTGCGAGGTGAGCATTTTAACAGTTTTATCCCCCTCAGCAAAGATTTAATAGTACATGCATCAGAGCTTTTCCTATTTTTTTTTCCTTTTATAAATTACACTACTGTAAAAGTATACTAATATTCTATGCATTTACCAGTGTTCTGTAAGATGGTATAAATAAGTGCCGTTGACTGATGTAGCTCATGAAAGTACGTAAATGTGTCTGTTTTTCTAGCCTGGTTGCTCGTTTCCTGATCGTGGTCTCAATTCTGGGACCAACTGGTTGAGCTCTCCCTGTGGTGCGTCAGTCCTGGAAGTGACAGGGTCTGCAATCCTACGGCCATGTGTAGGATGAAAGATTTAGTAGATCACAATGAATCTTTCTTTTTTTAATCTTTATGAAATATAAATATGATTATCAAAAGATAACTTTTAAGATAAATTTTTCTTTCACACAGTGCTAATCAGATGTCTGCACTGGGACATTAAGTCCATCAGGCAAAAAAACCCGATGTTTTCTTCAAAATGCTTTGGAGCATTCATCCCAGCCATCTATTCGAGAAGTGTGTTGTCTTCCACACATCTCAAATATGAAGCAGTCTGTGTCTATAGCTATATTACCAAGCAAGAAAGAACATCTCATCCTCTGACACGTATATATATATATAGGTCCATGTCCTGGGAAGTTAGCAGATGAAAGTTGTCCTTTAAGTCTACCACACAATGCAAATATGACTTTATTTCAAGGAATGTGTACATTTGAGACAAGGACAAAAATTGCTAAGTCCCTATATATGCTGCCATTCAAAACCTATTATTGAGATAATCAACTTTGAGCCACCATGTTTAAAAAATAAAGGTGCTAGGATTTCTTTTTTTATTTTATTTTTAATGGATCATACCCAGCATTTTGGCAGAAGCATTTCTCCGATGAAGGAAAGACTAAACTGGCAGAGCAGGAGGAAGGCGGCAACTGTGTCTTTTCTGGTAGGTGCTTGCTGAACCTCGTGAAGAAATTCCACCCTCCTGGTGCTGTTGTACTGCTGGCATAAATATGGGTCTTGAGGGGTAAAAACACGCAAAGGTGAAGAGGTTTCCTTAAATAATCAGCACCCACCGGTCTCTGTTGAATTGGAAGTTACGTTAATATGGAAATTCTGTGTGTTTAGTGACACCTCCAGATTCTTCAAACCCCACGGCAACAACTTTCAACAAGATATTTTAAAAATAAGTTTATAATGAATTGGAAGCAAACAAGATTGTTTAAACAATCTTCTTTGGGAAGATTAGTTTTTGCGGGTTTTATTTTGTTTATACTGTGTTTTCCAGCAAACTACGTCAAAACTTTTCAGTAATGATAGTGATTATGAAAATTTAAGCCTAGAAAATCCCCTTGTGAATTCAGCCCATAGTCTTACAGAAAAATGGGACTGTTTGTTTTTTACCTCCCGTTAGAGTACGACCCATTAACCACTCACTACCTCCTGATTCTGAGACCAGCCGCTTTTTCACCCGAACAATAGTTGGCTTGTCAAGGTGGTCACGTCCCAACGTGGGGACAGAGATGCTTGAGAGATTGTATCAAGAAGCAGGTGATGTTCCTCTGCTCTCTCCTTATCCCCACATCTAGTCTTTTGATAATTATTTGGCAAACAGTTTAGTCAAGCGTGGTAAATCTAGTAAAGCCATGGTAAATCTATGCTGGCTGTTCCCAGTCATCATCTTCCCCTTCATGTGCCCAGATATGACTTTAGAGAGGATTTGCTCCATGATTTCCCCAGGGGCTGAAGTGAGTCCGAGCAGCTCGTAATCTCCCAGATTGTTTTTAGCCTTTTTTGAAAAACGGTCACTACGTTTGCTTTTTTTTCCTGGTCATCAGGGGCGTCCCTCAATCTCCAAAACCTTTCAAACTCGATAGTGAACAGTCTCATAATAACACCAGCCAGCTCTTCCAGCACTCTTGGGTGACACCCATCCAGCCCTGTGAACTATGTGTAGGTTCAGATTTCCCAGGGGATCCCTGGCTCAATTCTCTTCTATGACTGGTAGTAAGGATTATGTAGGGAATAGTATCAAAACTTATCATATAATCATAGAACAGTTGAAGGGTTGAAGGGCCCTTCCCAGCTCCCTCAGTGCCCCCCCTGCCATGAGCAGGGACATCTGCACCAGCTCAGGTTGCTCAGAGCCCCGTCCAGCCTGGCCTGGGATGTCTCCAGGGATGGGGCATCCACCACCTCTCTGGCCAACCTGGGCCAGGCTCTCACCACCCTCAGTGTAAAAAAAACTTCCTCCTCATGTCCAGCCTGAACCTCTCCTCCTTTAGTTTTATACCATCACACCTTGTCCTGTCATAACACGCCCTTGTAAAAAGTCTGTCTCTATCTTTCTTATAAGCCCCTCCTAAGTACAGAAAGGCCACAATAAGGTCCCCCTTCTCTTTTCCAGGCTGAACAACCCCAACTCTCAGCCTGTCCTCACAGCAGAGCTGTTCCAGCCTGTGATCATCTTGGTGGCCTCCTGGCTCCTCTCTAGCAGGTCCGTGATTTCAGGGGACTTGAATAAGTTGCACTCAGTTGTACAGGAATCAGATTCGTCCCTTGGAGTTCAATACTGCATCACTGAAACAAGCACCACTGTTTCTGTTTAGTGATGGATGCTAAATGATTGTTAAGCCAAAATTTAAATAATCATCTGCAAAGGAAGAGTTGCTATTCACAATTTTTTCTCTAAATTAACTAGAAGGACCTAATGGTTCACTTCAAGTCTCTTGAGGAGATCTAAGCTTTACTTGCAAGGACAGGTTTTGCGTTTGGTCTTCCAAAATTGCAGCAGAGAACGGTCTTGTAGAGGCAGAAGGAAATGTGCTGCAGGGGCATTGGAAATGTTCCTTGTGGCTGAGGACGCTCGGGGGGAGCAATGTGCATTCTCTATCCCTATATATATATAATAGTTTGAACATGATATATTTTTCTCTGAGGTCTACACCAACAGTGTACAAGATTCAGCAAAAATTTTGAGAACAGTATTAGTGTGGGTTAGCCCCATTTTTGGAGTAAAAACTCAAGACCAACTTGCTTAAAATACTGATGTTTATATTCTTAGCAGTGTTATATTTTAGCAATACCCAAAGATATTGGAATAATATACGCTTAAGGCAGGCACAGGAAAATTATTGGTAATTCTTTGTAAATCTCATATTTCTGAATTCAACTGGTGTTTTATGGTTAGGAAGCACAGAGATAAAACTGCCAGCATATGCTTTGAGTCAGACTAACAACTTTTGCTCCCGCAAAAACAATTTACGTTTTTAATCATCTGCTAGTTTGTGTCCTACATATTAAGGGCTTGTAGATAAATTATTAAATTGAGAAATACTAGATAGGCGAATGAACCTCAAAGCAATTGTAACACCTGGAAAATTTATCGTGTGGTGATGTTTTTTCAGCTACAGACAGAAATGATGGTTAACATTGTCAAGCACTTGCAGTTTTCTACCATACGGGAACTTCATTCTCCCCTCGGTTTGTTATGGGAGGTAGTGACAAGCTGCAGAGAGATGACAGATTTAGCGAAGGATTTGGAGTCTGAACACCTGTGCAGTGTCATGCATTTAAAAGTAGAACGTGACAACAAAACATATCAACCCTCCAACATCCAAATGGAAACCACAGGGGTTTTTCCTTCAGCTTTTATCCAGAGAAATAGCTCAGTTATTGCTATCCAAGTAAAAACATAAAGCAAAAGCTGTTTTGGTGAGGTCCAAATTAAACAGGAACAAATGGGAGTGGTAGGCGTGGATGAACCGAAGCCATTCAGTAGTCACCGTTTCTTTTTTTCTTGCATGATGTTTGCATGTCCTGCATCTTTGGGGTGTGCAGATCACTAATGTTCGGTAGGAGTTTCTTCAGGGAGCACTTGCTGGCAGGTTAGAAGAGAACTGGCGACTAAAACTGCTTTGCATACCTGACTTCCCTGTGGCTCATTCAACCCTCCAATGAAGCTAGCAAAAAAACCCAACCAACACTTTTTTGTTTTGTTTTGTGTAATCTTCTCTATGGGAGAAAAAAGCATAAGCCAAGGACAAAAAGATAAAAACAATCGTGCCTGATGACTGGGTTAGATTTGCACATTCTACTCTCCGCTGAAGGAGCCGACATCACTGAAAGTATTTGAAGGGAACATCTCTACTCCCCATCTCCTCTCACAGTAACCTTGAAATGTTAATCAAAACTAAAGCACGTGATTTTTATTCTTTTTTTCGCAGAGGGAAGGAGGTTTCCCCATGTGCGAGATGCTGCCAGCGTGCTCCGTGCCGAGCACGACTGCTGGCAATGAACCCCGGCCGGCCCCTTGTCCCATTACAGAGTGCTAACCTTCCAGCATGCGCTATTTCTTCAGCAAAAGCTTTGATTTTGAAGGTTATATGTGGGGTTTTTTCTTCATATTCATATTCTGAGAGAAGTTTTTGGGTTGTCTTTTCTATTGCAATCCTATTAATTGTGTTAAAAAGGACATTTATTCAGTGTTTTGGGACAGGAGTTTTATGTGATTATGTGATGAGCAATTAAGGAAGGTCCATATTTAGCTCTTCCGTGCTCTCATTTATGTATGAGAAGGCCAGTAATCTACTTTAAACTCAGATGAAATTAACATTTTGGATGATAAAAGCTATCACACATGAATGGCTTGCTTCTTAAAATCAATGAAACAAATAGACTCCCTGTTTAGGAGCATCTGGCACCCTTAGAACCTAGTTCATATAATGATATCTCTGTTTATTAAAAAGAATTATGTAACAGTATGGTTGATTTATTTCAGGATGATAGGCTTAGCAACTTAATTGGACTATGTAGTATACCAGAGGAAAAAAAAACAAATAATTAGCTCATTCATTTGTGGATGACTGGAAGCACTGTGCATCATGCTCGGCTTGTTTAAAGGTGCAGGAACCAAACCTTTTCAGATTCCACAGAAACCACCTTTGCATCTACAGGACCATCAGTGCAAGGCTGATGTTCGGGCATCGGGCGCCAGTCGGAGCCCACAGAGACCAGCAAGAAATTTCCTTTGAATGCAGAGAGCGCTCGATGGCTCCTTGCAGGCACAGGAACCTTCCTGGGGAAACAGCGAGACAAAATTGTGCCTGGAAGAATACAGCTTGTTTTCCCTCACTGGGGTCTCTCTTTTCCCTTGAGCTGAAACTCCCACTTTCCATATCCCAAATACTATTAACATACCAGAAAATCAGCATGCTGCATCCACGTTCTATATTCATCCCAGTGCAAATTTTTATTTCCTCTGTTTCCACGATGACTACTTAGACATGAAAACCAGTCTCTTTTTACACCATTTGACTGCTTTATGAGGTTACCACCTCTCAGCTGAGACAGAACAGTAATATTTTTATTATTATTAATATTATTATTGCTGAACCTCTCAGTAACACAAAAGTAACAGAGTTATCTATTGAAATGTGTTCAAATTACTTAATGCCCAAATAGTATTTTCAGAATAGCATTTGACAATGGTTCAAATAACTTTCAAGAGCTCTCCCCTTCATTTCAGTTCCAAATGCAGTTTGTTGTGTCAGCCAAGAGACTGCTGTCTTGGGGGCTAATTCCACTTAAGTGGAGTTAATCACATCAGCATAAGTTGTTTCTATACTTTAGCTTTACACCAATTTAAATAAAATTAGAGGTTTGGATGTTGATTTCTCTTGTGTTGTTAACTTAAGATACTCTAAGTCCCAGATGATTTCTTGTTCCATTTCTATAACTGAACGCCAAACTCCCCATTTCTCTCCCACCCCTCAAAGCAAACAAGACAAAAACCTAAATTAAAATGAGAGTAAGGATTTGACTTAAAACATAAAAGAAGAAATGGGGCTGAAATTCCATACTTATCATACCCTGTTGTACCTAGATACTGCTGCACATCTGGTGTGAGAGATAATGCACTGTTTAGAGACCGTGGTACAAACACAGAAAATTGGAAATGGGTTTCAAGTCTTAACGCTACATTTCTTCACTACTGGGAGCAAGTAAGGCCCTGTTTTTCACCCTTTTTGTAGGTTGTGTGATTTGATTCCCTCTGTTTGCTCTGTAAATAATATAGGCATGAAGGAAGTCAGGAAAAAAAATTCTGTAAGAAATATTTTCTGCACCACGGCTGAGAAGGTTTTTTTATAAATTCCCAGAATGTATGCCATTGTTTAACTATAATATTAGCCACAGCAAAATATAAGAGATGCTCAGTTGAAGCCATGGGTGGAGCAGCGAAAGCCACATGTATCTTGTTCATTCATTTATCAGGTAACATAAATAATTAAAACCAAAGGCAGCGGTTAGCCATTTTTGACCTGCAACAGAGTACATTCTCTCAGGACTACCTGATGTTATAATTCATTTTTGTCACGATCACACACATCAGTTATTTGCACGAGTCTAGCCTGTAGCTATCAGGCAGGAGAAGTTAAACCTTCAGCCAACGTGTTTTCCAGTTACTTCTTACTGCGACTCGTGGATGGCTGCACGGGTCTGACTTATGATAGGGAATGTTTTCCTCACACAGTCACACAAAATGCAAGATTTGTATTACAAAAAGTGACCTAGGTATAGTACATTTAGCTTCGGACTTAACGTACAGGAAATTGAGTACGTCTCTAAATGCAGAACATCAGACTGTATCTGACCTTTTCGTACTTAGATTCCGAATTAAATGCTTTCTCTCTGTTTTGGTGTGCGCGCCTGAGTGCCTGTTCGCTGACAGCGGGGAAGGAGAGGGTGTCTGTAAGCAAACCTGGTGCTGGTGATGTGCTCCCAACATGCAGCACCGGGCAAGGTGGCATCGGGGGACACAACGAGCAGGGAAGATGTTGGTGTGTGACTGACCCCCCCATTCCTGAATCCAGAGCTGAGCGGGAGCAGCTCTCCCACATTGAGAGGAAAGGAACGGTGGTGGGAACATCACGTTCTGGCTACAAGACCAGGAAAGCAGCATCCAAAAGGGTTGGAGTAGATGATCTCCAGAGGTCCCTTCCAACCCCAACCATTCTGTGAAACCAGAGAGAGGAGCGAACCAGCAGCACAGCGACGTCTCCAATCTGTGCTACGATTATCCCGGGTACTGACCATGAAGACAAAGGGAGGAAAAGCAGCTGAGTGAAGCACATTGTTGGCACCCCAGAAAAAACATCTCCTGAGTACTGAGCAGCAATGAAGTGCACATCAAAATTGTTTAGACATTTTGATACATATTCAGCCATCAGAATTTTGGCTGAAATTCAGCTGAGCCCTGAGCAAAGTCGAACACAAGCCACATACATCTTATCTACACTAATGAGGTGTTGCCCTTTGCTGACTGGAAGGAGATCTGCCAAGATTTTCTTTTCTGGAGCATGATTTGGAAATACCAAGTCTCTGCTCAGTGAAATAATGTATTCCAATTCTTGCTCTCTGAATGGAGGCGATAACAACCCTTGTTTCTCACTGCAAGTCCAGCCGTCCTGCTCTCCTCTGTGTGTGGCGTGTGGATGGAAGAAGCTGCTGCGCCTTGAACAAGAGCTGGAGGGCTTCCCTGCTTTAACCCCAGCCAAGACAAACAAGGAAACCAGATTTATTTACAAATTTCTGAACCAAAATCTGTAGCACGCTACCATGCATGCACTCTGCCTAATGTGATGGTCATGCCTGGTCCAGATTAAGTTTGTACCCCTGGGTACGTGGTTGCCCACGTCCCGGCCCATGTGGCACTGCGGGCAGGTCGGACAGACAAACCAGCCCGTCCTGAAACGGTTCATCACAGGCAACCGGCACTTTCATAGATATCAGGAGTTGTAAAGTTGTTGGATGTAATGCAGTTTATTGGTCTGATCATGAAGGCTCAGATTCATAAAATCACATCTTTATTACTGATTTGGTCATGCACATACATATTTATAGGCTTCAGAAAATCTTTGTAATTGATCTAGTAGGGCAGCACATTCAATTTCAATACAAGAGATTACTTGCTGTCCCTGTGGAACCACCTTTTGTATCCACAGGAGGCAGTTTAAAACATTTACAAGAGAGTTGCCTTTTTGTCTGTCATATGCTCATTACCAACTTTGGCTTAGGCAGCAGTTACATTCAGATTTGTTTCCTTCTTTGATCTCCACAATCTGTATGAAAACACGCATTAGAAACAAGAAGGAATACGTGACTTTTTAAGCTTGCCTTCACTTACGCATCACCAGTTCTTGTACCTTCTGCTTATCAGCTCTATCTCATATCTCTTGCTTTAAAAAAACCTCTTCTTCCTAACAAAAATTTGTTTGGGTTCTGAGATTACTGATGCCACTTGCTAACATTCAGTCCCAAACCCATTCATAAATTGTGGTTAGGCTTCTTATACAGACTCAGAATTTTGCTATTTAATTAAAAAGTCCTTGTTTTGTATTAAACCTTTTCAGACAGTGCATGAATTAAGCGGTGACCTGTAAGTCACATTTGCAATTATGGATTCTTCTGAACTGGTTAGTTCTGCTTTTTAAAAAGTAGTGAGAACCGATTGCTCTAGAGTGGCTATTTTCAGAGTAAATTTTAAATTAGCGAAGTCCATTTTGGGAGCAAACTCATTATCTGTCAGGGAGGTCAAGACTGTGGTCAACTGAAAAAGAAAAATCCCAAAAGAACTTTGAACATGGAGCAAAAGGAACACTTTGATTTTGTTATTGTGTATGGTGAAGTCCAGGAGCAGGGAGGAGAGTCAAAAGGGTTGTTAGCAGAGAAGTGTGGATAATGTAGACACTATCTAAACTTCGGGGAAAAAAAATGTCTGGTGTGAGTGAAGCCAAACAAGCCAAGAGAGCAGAGATTTCTCATTGAATGCTTGTCTAGGCTGACCTCGTACTCAGGCCTTTCGAGGTTTTGCAGTCAAAGGTTTAGGATCCAGTTGGCCATTACAGCCCATGCATCCTCTGATATTTGCATTCCAATTTGCTTTATTGGTGCTAGCGCAGGGAAGGCTTTTTAAGGTTATGCTTTTATACAGCATTTCCTCTAAAACGCCTCTAGTACGCATCCGAAGAGAACGCTTCTTAATGTCTTATTTCTGGGATTGTACATTTTTAGGGTATATGTTTTAGATACGTGTGCCTTAAAAGCGGGTGGTTTATCTGCCTTTAGCGCTTGTTTCACCCACAGCAAGCACCCTGCTAGTGTGGTTCTTTTATACAACCTGAAAACGTTACTTTCTATGCCAATTGAAATACATCAAATGCATCGTGGGATGAGACCGAATTAATACTTGGGGTTATGTGCTCAGTAATTCACAGGGAAAGAAGGACTGGAAGATGTAAAGATGTGTTGAATGTATTCCCTTTTTGTTTGATACAGATACAGCACATGTGGAGCAAATAGGTTTGAAATTATATATTTTTTAATGCAAATGACAGCAATTTGTATTAACTCCTATTGTGCTAGAATGTAACGTTTTCATTTGACGTGAGCCTGCCCTTCTTCAGACCCGCTTTGTGTTCTTAAAGTGCAAGTACAAAGATCTTGGATATTAAATAGCTCAGTAAATTACTGGAAGGGAACAAGGCACGCACATGTGACACTCTTCCAGCTGGACTAGATAGCAAACTCATCGCTTCTCCCTTTTTTAAACCCAAATCATGGATTTATTATCTCAGGACAGATGACTAACCAACTTCTAATTAACCCCTGTTAAAACTTACAAGGTCACTGGATTTCAAATTCGGACCTCGTCATTTTTAAAGTGTCTCAAACCTATCATTTCATTTTGGAATTAATGTTTCATGTACATAGCACTGGGCTTGAACTAATTGTGGTTTGTCTGTTTTAAAAACTGATCAAAAGAGACAAGTTTTTATATTGATAAATAGCTAAAAAAATGCTAAGGAAAATGTTTCCATTTTAAAAAGTTTTTAATTTAGATAAGATTTGACCAACTAATCTCAAACGGTTCCCCAAACCTTCAAAGCGCAAACAATTTCATGCTGATAGGAGTTCTGTTTTTCCTTTTCTTGGGGACATAAAAGATGGCTGAATAAATTAAAAGGGATTAAAACCGGATTTCAATAGGACCTTATAGTATGAAGTCACTGTTAGTACACCATGATGCAGCTCACAACGGCTGCAGGTTTGGCTGGCTGCTGCCAGGCAAAGCCTAATATTGTTTTACCTTAAAACTTAATAATAAAGTAGCTTCAGTCAATGGCTTTCCCTTCTTTAAGGGAGTAATTCATTTAGGAAAGCAGTGTGTGTGCGTGCGTGTAGGCAGCAATAAAATAGCTCCAAGTGCCCCAATGTGCTACCGCACGCTAAGTGGTTTGAAAAGGAAAAAGATTTTAATTTAATTTAGAAAGCTGCTGTGGTCTTCCACGCGTTCTGCGGGGAGGAGGGAAGCCGTGGGCCGGTGTGTGGACAAGCAGGTTCTCCCGTGCTTGGCGGTGCGGTGGGGAGGAAGCCACCGCTCGGCCCGGCCTTCGCCCAGCGCAGCCGTGAGCGCGGCCCAGCCAGGGCCCGCGGCCGGTGCCGTCCTGGGAGGCCGCTCAGCCCCACGCCAGCCAGGCTGCTCCCAGGGGCCCTCCACTTAGAATCACAGAATCATTTCGGTTGGAAGATACCCTCAGGATCATCGAGTCCAACCATAACCTCACTCTAGCACTAAACCGTGTCCCTAACAACCTCGTCTAAACGCCTTTTAAACCCCTGCAGGGATGGTGGCTCCACCACTGCCCTGAGCAGCCTGTTCCAATGCCTGACAACGCTTTCCGTGAAGAATTTTTTCCTAATGTCCAATCTAAACCTCCCCTGGCACAACTTGAGGCCATTTCCTCTTGTCCTATCAGTTGCTACCTGGGAGAAGAGACCAACCCCCTCCATGCTCCAAGCTCCTCTCAGGCAGTTGCAGACAGCGATCAGGTCTCCCCTCAGCTCCTGTTCTCCAGGCTGAACCCCCCAGTTCCCTCAGCCGCTCCCATCACACTGGTGCTCCAGACCCCTCACCAGCTTCATCGCTGCTGTGCTTGTGGAGCAGCCTTGGTCCCAGCGAGGAGGTTCCATCTGATTATGAGGAGAAACTTCTTTCCTTTGAGGCGCCAGAGCCCTGGACCAGGCTGCCCAGAGAGGCTGTGGAGTCTTCTTCTCTGGAGACATTCAAACCCACCTGGACACATTCCTGTGTGATCTGCTCTGTGACCCTGCTTTAGCAGGTGGGTTGGACTGGAGGATCTCCAGAGGTCCCTTCCAACCCCAACCATCCTGTGATTTTGTTTGTGCGCCCCTCCCCAGGCAGCCTCACCGGCAACACACAGCACGTCTTGGTGAGCAGTAGGTCACTTTTTTCCTCAGCATCAGTAACAATTCTGCATACTCTTGTAATTCCCACGTGTTTCTATCACGAAGCTTTTAAGCAGATATATTTTTTCTTAGGGACACGTTCCCACAGTTTGCAGCGACTTGGGTCTGACCGTCCCCCTCTCGCTGCCTGAACAAAAGTGCGTGTGGAAATTAGGATTCCCAGGAAGGAACGTCATGCTGGAAATGAACAACAAAATGTGCTTTCTGGAAGAAAGCTTTGAACTTGAGATCACCAGTCATTCCCCCCCATCCCTGCCTATCACATTCTAGTCATTCTCGGATACATCCACATGTGTTCTTCTAATAGCAGGAGGATTCAGGCCGAATCGCCAAGAGTCACTGAACAGCCCCAGTTAACCAGTTCTTCAGCAGATGAGTGTCGCCCAGGGACCTGGGGTGACCACAGCTTTCCCAAGATGTCACCACAGGAAGCACAGTTTGGAAACTCGGAATTTGTTTCATCTCGCTCCCCTCTCGCCGCAGTTGTCTCCTGCTAAAGGCAGTGAGTTTGCCAGCACACGGTGTCTTCCAGGAACGGGCTCTTTTAGCTATCTCCATGACTTCAGTGACAGGTTGTTGGGAAATGCAGCCTGCAGTGAAGCAACACAAAAGTCTTACAACTTATTTAAATAATAGCGTTCATCGCCTATTAAAATGTAACTTCTTACTTTAAAATAGGATTAATTAAAATGTACAAGAACGCAATTCAGTTACATTTTATGCCTCAGCCCAGTGCATACTTTTCATAACTCATTCCCAGAAGTGATATTCAGGGCAGCATGGCATTCTCAGCTCTGCCATTAAAAGCACAAATGACTATAAAACCTGTTCTTTTCAAAAACTTGGCTCAAGTATCGCCATTGTTAGATTTTCCATAACATATTACTTTGGTCATTACTGTTTTGCAAGATAATTGTATCAGCGATCTAACTTTTGACAGTATCCAGAGTGGCTGAAAATAGTTTGCTGCAGCACCTTTGTCTTTTAAAGGCCATTTGGGGCTTGTTATTTTAATCCTCGTGCAGCCTGATTTATCACTTCAAACATCTGTCAGCTGTGCTTTGTCTTGAAATTGATAGTGATGGTGTTACTGATTTTTCAACAGCAGCTGTTAGAGGTTCATTAGTTAGACTCTCAAAGGGGGTAGATAACTGTAATATTTTTCTTTGTTAATCATCTCTTACGCCTTGTAATAATACAGAGCTTGAAATCTGCTAGAAATGCACAGCCTCTCTCTGTTCCTAACTTGTCAGAAGCATCCTTTTATTCATTTAATCTGGCTCACTTATTAAAACTCTCTTCCTCATAATGCAGTAAAAAAATGAATAATGGCACGTGAGTGGTGAGATAGAGAATCAGCCTTTGCTGTGTCGTACTCGGCGCGGAGGGAGGTCACTCAGGGTCTCAGAGTTCGCATCCAAATACGAATCAGCTCCGAAGATGATATTAAGGGATGTTCTGTAATTGATTTTTAATTCAAAATACACAAGGCATACAAAACCTCAATGGCAACTTCAGTAAGAGATCAGGTTCATTTCTAACAGATACAGCGGGTTTGTGTCAGCACATATTCCCTACCATATCAAATACTCTTCATGGTTATTCTTAAACATTTCCCCCCAAAATCCTGAGGGTCACCGCCAGCGATTCCTGCATGGAGCCGGGAGGGACCCGAGAGCTGCCGAGTCTCCTGCAGCGGCGAGCGGATCAGCACCACCGCCACTTCCGCCAACAGATAATTACAGTTCCAAATTAGTATTTTAATGAACTGATCTCAGCAAATGTAAAGCGAAATCTCCTAGGCATTCGAGAAATAAGCAGGAGGGAAAATTAACAACTGTGAAGTTCAACAGACGGCCGGTCAGCAGCTGCTGGTTTGGCAAATGGGTTGAGTGTCGCCGTCTCAATGTGTGGGAGGAGGTTCATTCAGGTTCTGGTCCTGCAGGGTGCTGAGCAGCATCTGCAAGCGGCACCGTGACTTCAGTGGAGATTGAAAACATCTGGGACATCATCTCACAAGCTTTCCAGGTGAAGAGGAATGTCTATTAAAAATAACTAAATGCCAGATCATCTCTAAAAGCTCAAGTCTCAGTCCCGTAAGACGACACACGTGTCATAGCACCAGGGAAGCTCAGTGCAAAGCAGATCGCAAAGAGCGCAGCCTGAATTTCAAACAGATGTACACAGGGACTCAAAAAGCACCTGTAAATCCGTTCCTTTCTATACGCTGTCACAGCATGAATTGTGTTTTCTTCTTAAAGATGGACAGGTGCCTTCATCCAGTTTGCATCAGGCATCATGGTCATGCAAGGTCTGGGGAGAGGGTTGTGTAGAAAGAGGAACAAACAAGGAGAAACATTCCCCCACCAGCTCTGACGTGCGCTTGGATGGCTAGAAGACACGGGCCAGCACCAATATTCTTTTTCCTTCTGCTGCTGCTTCTTCCCAATTTAGTTTCTTTAAGGAAGTGCTGTTTTAGTAAAGTACTATTTTGCTTTCTCACAAAAATTGGAGAATTTTTAGTGTGTTGTTGTTTTTTTTTTTTTTTTCTGTAAAATATTATACTGAGTTTGAAGTACCTGTTTTGATTAAAAATATGCAATGAAATCATAGCCTGAATTGGGACTTCTCCCAACACACCCCTTCATTTTAGATTTGTATTTTTGTCTGTGGGTTATTTGAATATTATCATCCCATATTCTCAGTAAAGATTCCCGTTACCTTCCCTAGCCTTTGGGTATGCACAGATGTAGGCAGAGCTCTTTCTCTCTCAGATCTTTGGAGGTAAAATAGCAAAGCGCCTTTCAGCGCTGTGAACCACACTTCATTAGCTTCTCACAGAACGCAAGAGGAACTTGCCATGTTATAGGATGGAAAAATAGTGCTGAGTCACACACGGGCTTTCATGTTTCCAATTTATGTTTTCTGACTCACCTTCTGTGACAGTCAGAAACTCCTGAAAGGCAAAAGGCTAAAAAGTGAAAGAAAAGCTTCAGGCTTACCTGTAGTGTCGTGTCTCTTTCAGGTATTTAAGTGTGTATTTCTGTTTAGTGCTATAAGTGACTTTCAGACAATGGGACCAGACTCCTTTCAGTGGTGCCCAGCGACAGGATGAGGGGCAACGGGCACAGACTGAAGCACAAGAGGTTCCACCTGAATATGAGGAGAAACTTCTTCCCTTTGAGGTGCCAGAGCCCTGGACCAGGCTGCCCAGAGAGGTTGTGGAGTCTCCTTCTCTGGAGACATTCAAACCCGCCTGGACACATTCCTGTGTGATCTGCTCTGGTGAACCTGCTTTAGCAGGTGGGTTGGACTGGATGATCTCCAGAAGTCACTTCCAAGCCCAACCAGTCTGTGATTCTGTGATATGTGGATATATGGCCTGGAAAATTTGAAGGCTGGGTTGGACGGGGCTTTGAGCAACCTGGTCTAGTGGAAGGTGTCCCTGCCCATGGCGGGGGGTTGGAACTAGGTGATCTTCGAGGTCACTTCCAACCCAAACCATTCTATGCCATGTCAGAAAGTATGAAGATTCACAATTAATATAGTAATCTGTAGTTTTATTGTGTCATTCCTCGTTTACTCTCTGATACTCTGGTACTTTCCCAGCAGTGGCTTTGGAGGAAGCCCCGTCACCAGCACCTGACCAGGATGCGGGTACAGATTCATTTGGAAGCAGAAAATTTAATGGGCTGCAAGGTTCGATCGTGAAGGCTTTTTTTTTTTTTTTCTCTCTTCTTTCTGCTGAAGCAGCTTGTCATGTTAGTTTTAACTACAGGAGCCAGGACAAAATTGTTAAAGCAATCCAATTCTGTTAGCTATTGAACAGGGGGTTTCTGTCCACCTTTTCTGAGTGAAAGTAAGTAGGAATTGTGCATTAGCCTTTAAAATTTTGCAAGTTGTAACCTCCTTAACATGACCCGGGGACTTGGAGAAGTCTGGGTACTCCGCTGCCATCCAGCTCCAGTTCAGCGCTTCTGACAATCCAGCAGGTTCCCTGTTAAGGGCATCTGTTGAAATTAGAACAGTCCCTCTTTTTGATCCATTTAGAAATGAGACATAAACCAAGCAGCTGAACTCCAAATTTCTGACTTGATTTTATCTTTACACCAGAGTATTTCAAAGAGTCTGTCATCACCCAAAGGAGAGAGAAAGCCAGTCAAGACAACTAGCTGGTATTTATTTATTTACAGTTTAGCAAGGGAGAGGTTGTACAGGTGTAGGAAAGTGTTTTGGGTGCCTAGAGAGCAAGGGCATCCTCATTCTGAGTATTCACATCCCACTATCCCCGTTAGTGTCGGTACACGGCGACAGCAGTTCCTGTGGAGTCTCTTCATTTACGTGGGGAAATAATTAATTCTGAGCTTTTGACAAATGCGTAATGAAACTGGGATGGCTCAACTAATCAGGCCAATGGGCAGGACCTTCAGTACTGTTCGGGTCCTGTTTTGCCGGCGTGTTGCTCACCCCTCTCCTCCCTTGCAGGCTGCAAACAAAGCCACACAGGGCACAGAATCCCACTCTCAACCTCCAGCTCAAACGTCTTTTGTCACTTCTTTTTTTAAATTCTGATAAAAGTACCTTCCTGTTCACTCTTCCTTCCCACCAACTCGGTGCTTGAAGGATTATACAGGACGCAGCTCCTGGGCTCTTCAGGGGTCAGACCCGGCTGCCACATCAGCGTCACCAGGACCTGGGGACCACCATGTGCTGGCTGCGACTGGGGAGGGGACGGTCACCCTGAGCACCTCAGGGGCCCGCGCCAACTGCACCATAACCACAGCAGCAGAATTTGGCTCAGGAGGTAAAGCAAGCAGCCAAATAATGCGGCCACATTCTAGCAGTCCCTTCAACTCAAATATTTCAAGGTATTTTTGTGCTTTCTTCACAACTGAAACAAAATACAGGAGTTATTTGTATTTCTTTGGAGCTCACTTGTTATTTTCCCAGCATGAGAGCCACGTATCCTGCTGCCAGGCCCTCGGGTGTTCACATTCGCTTTTTAGCTTACAAACCCGATATCTAGTAAGTAGCTTCTATTAACTCCTCCATACTTATCTCATTTAAAATACACCTTCTGAGAAGAAACACAAACTCCAAACCATGGCAGGATGTTTCACGCTTCCCACAAAGCACCGTGCACGCTGAATTTTCGCTTGCTACAGCTCCTGTGGTCTAATTCCCGTTGGTGCCGGGGCCAGTTGTGCTGATTGCAAAGGCAGGAGGAGGAGGAGGAATCGCCGCAAATCTTAGGATCTGTCTGGAAATTAAAGGTTTTTGATTCAATGCAAAACAACTTGTTCCTCGGGGCAGGCTGACCTGCACTATTTGGTTTTCTCAAGGGAAATGCAAAAGCCTCCCAGAAGAATTTTTGGGAGAAGGGATTGAAAATCCAAAACGTCCAAGTGAAAACCTGAGCATGCATTTGTGTAGCTGAAGATCCAGGCATCCTTAATGATTTTCCTCCTTGGCGACCCAACTTGTTAATTCACAGCTTTCATTCCCAGCAAAAGCTGCAGTGCAAAAAGAAGTTAATCCACTTTACAATTATGAAACTATGTGGATTTATAACATCCTGGGAAATAAGGCTGAGACTAGATGGCACAAACGTGGCTCTTTCATACAGCCCCACTAAAAGAAGATGTTGCTTAATTCCTGAATTCCTTGAAGCACTCCTGCCAGCAATCACATCTGCTGCCGAAAAACCCATCGTGGCCTCTGCCTTTGGGAAAAACGTATTTAATAATCAGCAAAGTTCAAGCTCAGCTTGTTTTGATGAATTATTAGAACCTGTCATCATTTTCTTGGGGATAAAAAAAAAAAAGGGCTATAATGGAACACAATTTTATGTTTTCCCATTTAATTGATGACGGGCTGAGATTTTTATTAATCATCCTGGGCTCCAGTGTAAGATGCTGAAAAAGCTAATATGAGATCATTGTATCTGGTTAATGTGTGTGCTTTGCAAAATTGATAAGGCCTATCAAGACATAAATTATTTAAAATTTGATAAATGTGTTGAAATCATCGAATTTTCAAACAGACAGAGCAGAGCCATTTCTCTTCCCCCTCCCGCCCCTTCGAGACAGAGGTTTTTGTGCCACCGCGTTATCCCTGCGGCTGAAATTACCGAGGGACACAGAGAAACGTGCAGCGGTGACACGAATATAACCCCACGAGACACAGCCTCAGGGATGCAGGTAACCAGGAGTGCAGAGGCCACTGGGAGCCTCCCGGTATGAGTTTTTCACTGGTGCAACTGGGGCCAGGAGGAGGTTACTGAGAACCACCTCCCTCCTACTCGGCCGCCGGGATGAAAAGCTCACAGCAGCACCAGGGAGCAGCCGAGTGGTGTTTCCGAGCTGTTTATCTCAACAGACCTATTAATTTCAGCTAACTGCCAGGAGTTTTTAAATGATTCCTGGCAGGGGTGAAGCTCCAGAAATGACTGCTGGTGATTGATGAATAACCTGGGTAAAATTCCCAAAGCATTGAAACGATTAACTCCTGCCCGGGTGTTTAGTGCCCTGCCCGCAGAGAAAGGCGTGGGAGCAAGTTCCAGATGAACCCCAATTTATTTGGGAAAAAAGAGAAAAATAGTGTCTCACCAACGTGGGCTCATTTCCCAAAAATACTTCACAGGGAATGTTATTTAACCCTGTGCTGCTCTGCCATAGGCAGGATTATTCACGGAAGAGAAAGGTTTTGAAGAGGAATCATCTTTCAGAGAAAGAACCAATGGTTTGAGGTTTAATTCTAGATAAATATCAACCACACCAGACTTTGGTTTGAGCTGCTCTTGTGGTTCACGCGGCAAAAGAAACAGGCAAGGCGGTGTGGAGCCTGAGTGCGGGTGCGAGATATTTTCTGGTAAGAAACATCACCTACAGCTTACCAGAAATTTTACGGTAACTGGGTGACATTTTTACAGCCTCCGTAATAAGGAAAAAGATGAGGTGATTTCTTCTGTTTGGAAAGTGCTGGTTTGGAGAGAATGGGAAAATGCAGGTGCAGCAGAGGAGAACTCCAGCAATAGCCATCTATTTAAACGTACACACCAACTTCCCTAAGCAAGTATTTTTCAAATAAACCTACTAGCAATATTTGCCACTATAGAGAAGCATTAGAGTGAAATGGCAAGATGCTGAGGAAGTAATTTTTTCCAGCATGTGCTGCATTCTTTTAATATACATTTATTTTATTTCCCGGAAATTGCTAACCGAGGTGAATGAACAGCCGAACAAAGAGCATCGCCCATCCTCGCTAACAGCAAAAAGCTGGCATCGAGCGAAGTCTGTGCGATGTATGGAGGAGAACGATGCATTAGAGTTTGGTTCTCTTATAGTGCAGAAAGCTTTATTCAAAACAGAAAAAAAAAAAACCTGCACGCACACACAAAGAAGGTTTTACATGAAAAAAGCACAAATATTATTCGTGTTTCTGAACAATGTGTCCTCATTCCTGCGCCGGGCGCTGAGCAGAACCAGGCGGTTCTTTGTTAGATGCCTTGTTACTAAACATTTGCAAAACACAAGGAATGTACAACCCGGAGCTGCAAAGTCCTCCCTCCTGCAACCCACCGAGCTGACAGCTTTGGGAGCCACATTCCTACAGTGAAATCACTGAATCAAGACAGCAGTGGGGTGAAGCGAAGAATTAAGGCTGTATGAGACTGGAGAAACCTGCAGACTATTTTAAAGAAAGAAATAGGAAAAAATTACTGAGGTTAAGTGTAAGGTAGCCCTTCCAGCCGTGGCTGGTGATCTCTCTAGGCCTTACACAGCAATATTACATCCTTGTAATCCAACATATTAATGATTTCATGTTCCTGTTTTATGAAAGCGGTTTTGTTGCCACATGAAATAGCCCACATCACTGTAGCTCTGGGGATGTGTTTCATTATTGTATTAGTACACCTCATCAGTGTCACACGTAGATAATTAGCAGTATTAATAGTAGTTTAGCACAACACAACTCTACAATTCCACCATCACAGGTTGGAAATAATTGTGCCCTAATACCTTCCTGCTGTGACAACTCCCCCAGGTTTTATCACGCATTAGTGTTTCCCACCCTTCAGCCATCCCAAACCTTACACCTACATATTTCTTCTTTCTATATCAGAGCCTGCCGCAAAAAGCCGTTCGGAAAGCAATGCTCTGCCGGCTCATTTGGCCTGAGAGCCCCCTGAAGAGACATCCATTGAGTATTACCCAGAACACACGGCTCGATGCCCTCTAGATCTCTTCATAAAAGGAAAGGGGAGAAAAGCCAAAGAGCCACTGCAGGGATTTCAATAAACATTGCGAAAGAAAAGTAGCCCAGAAGGACAACTGTGTGTGTCCCCGTGCCCTTGCCGGAGGACAGTCAGAGCACAAGCAAAGTCACAACCCCCTGTGAACCAAGGAGCTTCATTCTTATGTATTTCTCCTTAAAATTTCCAACCTCCAGCTCAGTTACTAGCAGCAATACCAACTGTAGGTCCTGAGCTTGTGGTCAGGCTCATGAGTGGCTGACGAACCTGCAGGAACATGAGGTTCCTTCACCAGGAGTTTTCCATCACGGTAGAAGCAACGTGTCCCCCAGCAGCGTGACAACAGCGCTATTTGTGTTGGTACTGATAAGCGTCCGTCACGGTTTTACATTAGAACCTCCTGTTTTCCTGGGTTCATAGCTCAGCCACAAAAACACTCGGTGTAGAGGCAGAAAGTGGTCACACAAGGTCCCACACTGAGAGTGATCACTATTGTCCTCCCCCACTGCTTTCTAACCTGAAGAAGAAAATAACATATTTCTGCTGAGACACACCTGACCACCACCTTTCGATCCAGATGCAGATTTCTGTAGCAATACTGATAGCCACCTTTCAGCATTCAGGTCACGAACGTTGCCGTGCCGGCTGCCTTTCAACATTGAGCCTTAATCGCGGCGTTAAGGATGATCAGGGAGAACACGTGGTAAGCGGGTTTGGGCTCTGGTTTAGAGCCTATTGCCAGAGAACAGGCCCTCAGTGAATATGAAGGGCTTCCAGTTTTTGATATTTGCCAGAGGATGAAAAAGTAAAGATTATAGAAATAACAATGGAATACTATAGGAAGGGAATAGGGGTAGGAACTGAAGGTGCAGGACACCCCTTTGGGAGCAGCAAGCCCAGCGTTGCACGTTTCCCAGCA